>NC_085137.1:372982753-373288705 GCF_035046485.1 Aedes albopictus
TTAAAATGATCTAAATCATCTAATATTTTGGTTACATTATCCGTTCAATGGAAATTTTCTCATTTCTCGGTTGATTTATCGTTTGATGCATCTGGAGCATAAGGGGCGGGTCATGCAAACGAAATTAACTGAAAAGTCAGCCGAATGGGAGGAGCTTCATCTGCCAATCTAGGGGTATAAAAGCAGTGTTCTCTGTTTTCTTTCGTCATTTTCGTTGGATCAGTCAAGGAGGTTGGAGGTGGATGTCACCTCCAGCAAGGCAGCAGCACAACAACCCAGCGACTACTCTCGGATATCGTGCTGATGATAGCACTTGGAATCGCATCCATGGCAGCGGCGGTGGGCCAATTTTCGACGGCGTCCAGCATTCTCCGCACTCCGCAGCGAAAACCAACATGCATTGCATGGCATGGTGAATGCATCAAAATCGTCCATTATTCAAACCGGTCCTTTTCAGGACCATCGAAAATGATTCCTCAAGAGTTAATTGGATAATTTCCAACATCGATCGAGATGTAGTGCAACCAAAAAGCAAAAGACAGAGCATCGTTGCCAGCAATAGTGAAACTGGTCATTATTGTAATCCACGGCGGTCCAGTTTTCGGTGGCGTTTATCATTCAGCACGGAGAAAACCAACACGCATTGCGTGACATGGTGAATTCATGCCATTTCGTTCCTAAAATCGTCAATTAATCAAACGGTCTTGTTCAGCACCACCGTTAATTATTCCTTAAGAGTTTGTGAATCTGCTAATTTCATTCCATCGAACGAGAAAAGTGTGGTGCAATTGAGAAGTGAAAGATTGAATACTTGGTGGCCCAGCAATAATGATGAAACCGGTCACTAATGGCCTAATGGTTCCACCCGGAATTTAACAACGCATTATTCTATCCGAACTATTTTGCGTGAAACATTGTTTAATTAAAATTAAGTTTAAACATTTTTCGAAAATGTTCGAAGGTGAATATATGACGAAGCCACACCTAGAATTTTCTAGAGCACAAATCTGAAGAACCGAATGTCGGTTTGCGCTTAAAAGTTGATCGTTTGGTTACCCGCTGGTGGTTTGCTCATTTCTCGGTTGGTTAGTTGCTTGATGCGTCTGGAGCATTCGGGGCGGGTCATGCAAACGAAATAAACTGGAAAGCCAGCCAAATGGGAGGAGCCTAATCTACTAATCAAGGGGAATAAAAGCAGTGACCTCTGTTTTCTTCCGTCATTTTCGTTGAATCAGTCAAAGGGAATGGATGTCACCTCCGCAGCTGCGCACCAATCCTGCGATGACTCTCGGCTATTTAGCTGATAGAACCAGGAATCTCTAGAATCTGGAACCAGGAATCTCAGGCTATATGGAACAGGGCCCATATAGCCGAGGCGGTAAACGCACGGGTATTCAGCATGACCATGCTGAGGGTAACGGGTTCGATTCCCGGTCGGTCCAGGATCTTTTTGTAAAGGAAATTTCCTTGACTTCCTTGGGCATAGAGTATCTTCGTGCCTGCCATACGATATGCACATGCAAAATGGTCATTGGCAGAGGAAGCTCTCAGTTAATTACTTTGGAAGTGCTCATAGAACACTAAGCTGAGAAGCAGGCTTTGTCCCAGTGAGGACGTTACGCCAAGAAGAAGAAGAAGAAGAACCAGGAATCTCATCCACGGCAGTAAGCGATGGCAGTTTTCGATGGCTTCCAGCATTCAGTGCGGATAATTTTCAATTGTCTTGCCGAAATCTCCTGTTATTTAAAAGGTTCTTTTCAGGACCAGTGAAAATTATTCCTCCAGAGTTATGAATCGGATAATTAAAAGCGACAGACTGAAAACTTAGCAACAGCATAGCCGGCCTCTAATTGTTGTTCGCGTAACTATACAACGTATTGTTGAATCTAGCAATTGAGTTGTGTCAAATACACATGGCTACGGTGGCTCCATCTGTTAATTTCATAGCGGCAATTTTAGTTATTTTAATGATTGTTGCGATCGCAATATGATGTTTGGGAAGCTATGGCTTAACGCCTTTCAATATTATAATCATTCTTTCCTTTCGACGAAAATTCTTTCAAACTACGGTTGAACATTTATCTTCAAAATAAAATAATACTCAACCCTCAAGTGATGGCCAACCGCGCGAGTTACGGAAGGTTTAACTAATTAACATCTTATGAATGCGTTCAGTGAAATGGATCACATAGGTAACAACTTTAATCAACACATCACTCCGCCGATTTGAATTTTGCCAGCATACATTGTGTAGGCCTTTTATCGTCGGTTTCCTGCAATAGGGGCACAACTCAAAAAATGTGAATTTTCAGAATAAGCGTTTGAAAATTGGCAATCATGAAGCACCTCCTGCAAATTCACTTATTTCTCTCATCATTTGACAAAAGTAAACAAATTTTGATTGTTGTATCATTGAAAGGGGCTGAAGGACTATCTGTTTCATGAATTTTTGACAACTATTTTTCAACGACTATTGAAAAAATTGACTGATTTAGAGTTGTGCCCTTACTGCGGAAAATTGGTGAAAATGCCCAAATCTCGCGTTTCTCATCGAATTTTGGAACGGGTCTTTGTGAGATGAAATTTTACATAGTTTTTCATCATTTGCCATCAAAATCTCAAAAATGACATATTTTGAGTTGTGCCCCTATTGCAGGAAACCGACGTTATGTGATAAATTCGTTATGCATTTATTTACGAAGGTCGGACAACAATGACACGAAAAATCAGCTGATTTAAGACTTCAAATTAAAGGGCCCATTTCAATATATAAAAGTCGGAACCTCATTCCAGCCTTTGTCCTACGTCAACAATGCGGTTATGTCTCAGACATTACCCACCCCTAGTTTTTTTCAACGACTATTGAAAAAATTGACTGATTTAGAGTTGTGCCCTTACTGCGGAAAATTGGTGAAAATGCCCAAATCTCGCGTTTCTCATCGAATTTTGGAACGGGTCTTTGTGAGATGAAATTTTACATAGTTTTTCATCATTTGCCATCAAAATCTCAAAAATGACATATTTTGAGTTGTGCCCCTATTGCAGGAAACCGACGTTATGTGATAAATTCGTTATGCATTTATTTACGAAGGTCGGACAACAATGACACGAAAAATCAGCTGATTTAAGACTTCAAATTAAAGGGCCCATTTCAATATATAAAAGTCGGAACCTCATTCCAGCCTTTGTCCTACGTCAACAATGCGGTTATGTCTCAGACATTACCCACCCCTAGTTTTTTCGACAAGTGCCGCAATAAAAGTGTCGTCATAAGCATGAGCGTTTGAAAGCAGAATCAATAAATTTTTATCTTTTTACTAAACATACATATGCCGCCAATATCTCGATATTAAAAATAAATTATTTTAATTTATTTAGTCCCGATTGCAATACCGTTCAAACGACGCCTTCCTACGAACGATAAGCATGTTCATTTGGCTCACACTTTGACAGTTCTCTCTGCACGATTGGCTCACAATGGCCGCCTCCGCAGATCTCTATAATGTAGGATTACTAGTGCTTCCTAGGGTGCTTCGCAGGAACTTCAAAAATGAACAAAGTCAATGCAAGCGATAAATATGCGTAAGAAAACAAAATCTTGACTGAACTAAGGCCACATACATACAGACGTCTTACTCTACTCACTCTCCATCGTCCTTGTTTTCAACGGTTGAAACAAATATGTATTAATCGTTGTTGCTTGTTTGACGTCTACTCACTACCAACATCAAGCCGCAGTGAAACGCAACCTGATTAGCATTTGGCGATTATTTTTTTCGTAACGATGAATATAATAGCAATATGTTACGAATGATATGTCTGTTTGTCTGTACTAAAGCAATCTCATCAAATCACTGAGGTGTAAAAATATACAGTAGGATAGGTCAACGTTATATGAGAAAATTATCGCATTAACCCCGGAGAAAGTTTTTTCAATCCTCTTTTCCGTCTAAAACTACTGGAAATTTTTTTATGGGATTTAGTATGGGCAATTTCACTTGCTTGCATTTTTTGTCAAATTTTACATGAATTTTGTAACCTATGATAATAAAATATAGCCCAAAGTGTGAAGAAAAAACTATGTCGAAGACCGTAAAGCAGTCCAACATACAGCCCGCGGAATCGATGAATGAAACTTGGCCCAAGGATTGAAATATTTGAAGATATTTCATATTTAAATAAAATTTAATATTAAAAATAAACTCGAAATAGGTAGAGTGTTTTGTTAAAAATTTTCAAAGATTAAAAATTTTAAATACATAAATTTAAAAATTTTTAACTTGAAAGGTACAGCCAAATTTGAAGCAGAATTTCAGCAAAATTTACAGAATTTCAGAAAAACGTTGCTGCTGAACAGCAGAGTTTACTGAACGAATCAGGAAAGTTTGCTGAATTTCAGCAAATTGTTTGCTGCAACCTGCAGTTCGGCAAAATTCAGAAAAAAAAGTATTCAGGGTGATTTTTGCAAAACAATCAAGAATTCTTGCTCACATTTTATGACCCAAATGATGTCAGTGTTGTGATTTGCCGTGAGAACGGGTAATCGGATGTACAAAATTTCACTGTTGCATTCGTGCTTTCGAAATTTGATGTCGAAATTTAATGTCTGGCCCGTCGACTGGTATGGAGTATCACTTGTGGCCCGCGGCCACGAAAGGTTGGGCAGGCCTGCCGTAAAGTCATCTGTGATTGTGAAACACGTTATATCCTAGCTTGTAATTATCGTCTTGATGTTGATCGGTCTTCAGTGATAGTGAAGGTGCTCAAGCAGTCAACTGAAAATTCTGATATTTTTCAGCCCAGTCTATACGTTTAACGTAACGTCGGAATATGTTCAATTAATAAATTTCCCAATTTTATTAAAATTATTGCTTTTCTAAATAAGGTATTCTCAGGATTCAGGAACAGTTCGCATTACGTCGACGGAAAGATCATGCTTCGGAATGATGGCCCTAGCACAGAAACTAGCTTAAAAAACAATAGTAGAAGCACATACAAACAGACGTAACACTCTGATAATTCCCATCGTACGCCGATTTAACGGTCTTTTTCAAAATTTGATAGTTGGCCAACTGCCCAACCGTGGCGCTCGCATCGTTTTTGTTCGAGTTTGACGTTTGCTCACTACCGCCACCTAGTTGGTGGTCGGCCAAACATAATCATTTCAGCATTGGGCGAATATGTTTCCGTGACTATGATTTGAATCGAAAAATGTTCGAAGTGTTACGTCTGTTTGTCTGTGGTAGAAGATTCCAAAAACAGGACCGAATTCTAAACCGCCCAATAGGTAGGAGATTGTCCACATCACGACGGTTTCAAACCGAACGGACTCAATAAATACCAAAACTTCCGTATGACATTTTTAAGTTAGGCTAGGCCATCTTGACTAGGAAACCTTGACCGATTGAACCCTTGAAAAGGCGCCATACAGATCGAAACGTCGGAAAAAATCATAAACTAGTGTTTTCGATTCCCCCAAAAGGCTGAAGCCAACATTCTGAAGCAAAATCATCCCAGTCGTATCCCAACCAAGAAAAGATCATGAGTACATGTTCGACGAGAAAGGCACTATCACCACTAGGTGGATTAATCTGGGTTTTTTTTTTCATATTTTTCAGGCATAAACCCTACGAATAGAAGCAAGACATTTAAAAAATTGACGCGAAAATATTTTTGGCCACCTGTTTGTATGGAGCCGCCCCATACTGCAATGATGCACATAAAATAGGTTGACGTCAAAATTTTTTATGCACTCTGTGCAAAGTCAGCTTGTTGATCTTTTTTGTGAGAAAAAAAGGTGTCCATTCTAAACATTTTGGCCACCCCCTGTAACTCATGCTGATTTATGTTTTCTGAAATCATAATTTGATTTTAGGGTTGCGAATAAGTGACAGGAAAAAAATGGAAGTGCATTTTACTGGAAGAGGAAATATACAGCACTAGCAAAGAATCCCTCTGTGTTGAAGAAGTTGAAAACCGTTTATCGAAAAGATCAAATGAATGTTGTGCTTGGAAATGTGAAGAAAGTGAAAAAATGGCGCAACGGAACACTAGTTGTTGAAGGACTGCAAACGAGATTTGCCTGCGGCCAAGGTTACGACAATGTACGGAAGCTCCCATATGTCGCTTTGCCAAGCTACAGTTGCTTGTTAAGGAAGATACAATCGGTACACTTCGACACAGGTAAAAGGTTAAATATTGTTGTATTATACGAGGTTAATATTCACAGGGATCTTGAACGAGGTATTTGAATTATTGCAGCACAAAGCTGGTGCCATGAGCTGAAAAGAGTTGGACTGTGGCGTAGTTCTAGATGAGATGAGCATTGATGAGGCTTTGGAGTTGAATATTCAAAAATACTTTATAACAACAACGATGCCACCGTTAACCCATGCTTTGGTGTTCATGTTCGTTGGAAGCAAGTTGTTGCATATGAATTTACTGGCAACTCTATTTCCAAAATTTGCTTGAAATCGGTAGTAGACCAAATAATACTAAAAGCAGAGAACAACGGTTTCAAGGTTCATCTTGTGACTTCCGACTGTAGGGCGTCCAATAAATCCATGTGGCAGGACTATGGAGTCAGCACAAAGAAAACTAGCTGTTCTCATAATGGCAACCAACGCTATACTCAGAATGCAGAGTATTATTTTTTTTTCGCAGATGGCTATTCAATTTTGTATCTTTCGAGGTTTGTTCAAGATTGTTTGGAGAATTTGTTTTCTATAATACGATCGAAACAACGCAGGCCTATTTCACACCAAAGTCAAAAGCCATTTACGCACCATTACGCTCGCGCAGTATATGATGGAGGTTAAACGTTCATCATATAGGGTAATTCATGTATTTTGGACAGACTGAGGACAACTTTGGAAAAATCGTCCCCTAGCTCCCTTAGAAAGCAATTGATTGTTTTGCAAAGTTACTAATACGCTTATTAAATGATTGTACTTTGCATTCCTGGTGACAAAAACCTTAACGAAAGCATTTTAAGCTGAGAAAATCACAATTTCCAATCGCCTGTTAGAATTGCATTTTGGACACCGAATATATGTTTTGGACACCCTCAGCTATATATAATTTGGACAGGGCAATTATCTCAATGTTTAGCCAAGAATACTGCTAGATCATGGAAGTAGCATAAATTAATCAATATTTTCTTGCAAATAATCAAATTTCTTTGCTTAACAGGCATCTTTTGATAACTATTACAGTTTTTGTTAAAATCGAGGAAATATCGCCAGACTCACAGAATACGCCTCCAAGTATGCAATCGCTCAGCATCCCCATGTAGTTCGTCAGATGACCAAAATATATTTACAGTAGAAAACTTGTAATGTATTTTAGACATCATCTATTTTAAGGACAAACGTCTTGACGGCTGTTCGGGCTTGTTCGGAAGTTAGCCATCAATGTTAACTTCTTTTCCCGATCAGCCTAGATAGCTGTGTAGTGTCGGTAACGGTGTCTCAATTGGCTAAGAATAACACTACGGACCGCCTGGTCCAGTGGTAAGAGTCCACTAAACAGGTGACCCCAATTCATGGTGTTATGCGGCTTTATGCTTACCGTGCCAAGGAATGAATGGTTAGGGGGGTATAATAAAAACCTAACCACAAACGGAGCCTGTGGAGAATTAGGGCGTCCTCCACAGTATTACGCCCTTACTGTGCTAACCGGAGCAATAGTGCGGTGGACCTTGCGTTTCTCCGAGATAATCAGTTGCCCTTCTTAAGTCTCAAATTTGAGGCTAAATAAGGGCGGGATTATTCAAATGTTGTAAATTAGCTTACATTACTACCTATACGGTTTCGTTTAATGCGTTTTCGCCATTGGCGTTTTATCAATTGATACTGATTTGGTATGTCGTTGATGTTTCCTTTTGGTGCTGTGATTGTGAAGAGTGTAATCCAGTCTAGTTTGGGCAGTGGCTACGGCTAGGAACCTCAGATCAATTTTCAGCGTAAAAAACGTGCGTGGCCCAAGTGGCTCTACTTCAAAAAGTTCATTTTCATAGGGTAACTTCTGTATAGGTTACCTTGTGAACCCAGTTTTGCTTCTTTCATTATAACGTTAACCCACGAGCGATCGCGCTGTTGTATTTTGTACAACACGTGGAAAAAATCTCGCTTTTTGTACTCAGCATTAGCGTGGTGCTGACGTAGGTAGTCAACCGCGCGAGTTACGGAAGGTTAACAGTATGTTTCAACCTTTCCTTATGGATGCCTTCAAGGAAGCTCTTGTATTCAGCATTTATTCGTTGATATTTGGCAGTATTGCTACGATGATTACATCATCTGAAGTAGCTCAAAAATTAATTTGAAATGCTTCGGTTTGATGGATTACTTAGGTAGTACAGTTCATGGATATCTTAACATAGAATTGCACCTAACCAATCTCTGCATGAGCAGAATTTGTCATGAGTTGACTGATTGGCATGTGTCAGACGACGAGTCTCCATTTGACTTTCTTTGCACTTTTGAGTGTTCCTTCGCAAAATTTGCGTATTCAGGCGTCTCTGCTCGACGAACTAGGAAACCTGTACTAATTGGTTGCGACCACATTTTGTGGATAACTCGCTTCCATTGCTACTCCAAGAGAGTTTCATTTTGGTTTTGTACCTACAACGGCCTCCATTGTGGCATACCATAACTATTGCTTCGAAAGAAGCTTGTCCTCTGCAGTCTGTGCGGACTGCAAGAGGTATTCCTGGATGGAACTCTGATCTGTTCAAGTTCAAAATATCTTCGGATAAACAATTCTTTTGTATAGTTACGAATCTCTAGCTTCCGCTTGAGAATTATAGCTATATAATCGACTTAGTGGGCCCTAAAAAGCCCTGCTTAATTCAAATCTTCAGAAGGAAATGGGGTTTTGTCCTATTTTTCTGCAGAGGGATTTGAGTATTTCAAATATGTTTTGAACTCTTGTAGTTTTCTATGGGGTATTTTCATGGCGTGAAATTACTCTGTACATAGTTTTATCCCGAAAGGGTGCGTGCGTTGTATAAAGATGGAATGAGTTTCAGATTTATCTGGTTACCTCGTTCTTTCTGAAATGCTTGAAACGCATCGTCGATTATCACATCTGTGATGTTCGCCTGGCTGACATGTCTACTCATGTGAACTCACATGCCTCCCAATTTGGGATGTTCACAGTGACTCTTTTACACAAAGTTGTATATGTTTTCAAGAAAAAACTCGCTCAAACGTAGGTTTTGTGATAATTTCTTGAATATTGAGGATGCTTTCGATGACGTGCCTTTCAATGTCATATTGAAAGTCGCATGACGTCACAAGCTACCTCCAATGAGCTATAGGCTCTCTTTACGCATATGCGTTTTACAGTGTCCTTTTCAGGGCACTGAATAAACCCATTGTGGTATGGGCTAAGAGCTCTGATTGCGTTTATGCGTTCATTCCCTCTTCTAGGGTACCCCTTCCTATTTCATCACCTTCCCCTTTCCTAATCCCATTCCATCCCTTGTCCCATTCTCCCTCAGGTAAATGATGAAATAGGCTTATATGTATGGCGATGGCACAAATGTCCCAAATGGAGGATAACGTGCCTCTGGAGCCGGCCTTCTGATACCTGATACCTGATATATAATTTGGACAGGGCAATTATCTCAATGTTTAGCCATGAATACTGCTAGATCATGGAAGTAGCATAAATTAACCAATATTTTCTTGCAATTAATCAAATTTCTTTGCTTAACAGGCATCTTTTGATAACTATTACAGTTTTTGTTAAAATCGAGGAAATATCGCCAGACTCACAGAATACGCCTCCAAGTATGCAATCGCTCAGCATCCCCATGTAGTTCGTCAGATTACCAAAATATATTTACAGTAGAAAACTTGTAATGTATTGTGGACATCATCTATTTTAAGTGATCTAGATGAATGTTAAGAGCTTGGATGCCTAATGCTTCTCTATTGAACATTTTTCATTGCACTAAGGCTTCTCAATTTCTTACAATTACCAATTCAGCGATTTTAAGGTGAATATTGTATGTGACTGTGAAGTGTATGTCGTCTTGCATACCAGTGCATTTGAGGGGTTTTAGTGAAATAATTTACATTTTCGATAATTTTGAAGTAAATTCTTAATTGCTAAGCGTATTCTCAATGTAAGTCATCAGAATAGGGTCCCATTTCATTTATTTAGTTAACATCAAATTCATGATAATACTGAATCAACAATTTGCCGCCATAATACTCGATTTGCAGCTGCAGCTCTCCAACGTCGGTCACGCCCAACACTCGCCAGATCACGCTCCACCTGGTCCGCCCATCGTGCTCTCTGCGCTCCACGCCTTCTTGTACCAACCGGATGGTTAGCAAACACCAGTGCAGCGAGCTCGTGGTTCATCCTTCTCCGCCACACTCCGTTCTCCTGTACGCCGCCGAAGATCGTCCTTAGCACCCGTCGCTCGAAAACTCCGAGTGCTTGCAGGTCATCCTCGAGCATCGTCCATGTCTCGTGTCCGTAGAGACACGTCTTATTAACGTCTTGTACATGGTACATTTGGTGCGGGGGTGAATCTTTTTTGACCGCAGTTTCTTCTGGAGCCCATAGTAGGCACGACTTCCACTGATGATGCGCCTTCGTATTTCACGGCTCACGTTATTGTCAGCCGTTAGCAAGGAACCGAGGTAGACGAATTCTTCTACCACCTCGAAAGTATCCCCGTCTATCGTAACATTGCTGCCAAGGCTTGTCCTGTCTCGCTCAGTTCCACCTACCAGCATGTACTTTGTCTTAGCCGCAGTCACCACCAGCCCGACCTTTGCTGCTTCACGTTTCAGGCGGGTGTACTGTTCTGCCACCGTTCCAAATGTTCTAGCAATAATATCCATGTCATCCGCAACACATACAAATTGGCTGGATTTCGTGAAGATCGTACCCCGGCTGTTGAGCCCGGCTCGTCGCATAACACCTTCCAGGGCGATGTTGAATAGTAAGCAGAAAAGTCCATCACCTTGTCGTAGTCCCCGTCGAGATTCAAATGAACTGGATAGTTCACCCGAAATCCTTACGCTGTTCTGCACACCGTCCATCGTTGCTCGGGGTCTGTTTGATCCAATAATCGATGTTGAGAAGTATCTACTTTTATTAGCTCCATTTGTGAAACTTTCCTTTGTAGACCGCAAAACGGTTGGATGCTTGTGGAAAAAGTTATTGATTTATTACCGATTAGTAATCCAACGAACGGCTTTTTGTTTTGTTTTATTAGCAGCACTGTAGCTGCTGCCTTGACTGCTGCTGTTTCTGGGGGTGGTGATGCCTCTCGCCACCCCATGCAACAACGGCAGCAGCAGTGCTGCTGATAAAACAAAACAAAAAGCCGTTCGTTGGATCACTAATCGGTAATAAATCAATAACTTTTTCCACAAGCATCCAACCATTTTGCGGTCTTCAAAGGAAAGTTTCACAAAGAAACGTTGATCGATTTGAATTAAGGAGACAAAGGGCGACCTCTGGGATTTTTTAATTGAAAGTGTAACTTTTCCCATAGTAAATCCTATGAAAACTTTGAACCGCTTGCGCTGAATTATAGTTTCACCGATTGCGCTGAAATTTTATACAGTTCAAATAGGATCTTAATGGGATCTAAAAAGTCGACTGGAGCGAGTATTTATTATTTCCATACAAGCGTGTCTCATACTAATGGAAGGCCTACCCGTCCCTTCGCCGGAGAGCTGGTGATTCCGATGTCCCTGGTAATTTTTGATCGGTTTTGGGCATTCGTCCTGCGCAAATCCGATTCGTTAAAAACGCGGTTGGTCACTACAGAGTAATTCAATAATCATCATCTGATAAGAATTTATTTATTTATTTATTTATTAATTTCGTCAAACAATAACGTAGACTACATTTTCACTTATAGCTATATTCTATGGTTTCTCAAGGAATTAAAGTATTTTTTAATATTTGTTCGAGACATGGTTATATCTATACATGCGCAGTGCTGATTATAAAGATTCATCATTCGATTTAAAGGACCAAATTTCGCATAATCTGTTCGATGACTGTTAAGAGCAAATAGATTACGACCTCTTAATGGTCTAACTGGAGTATAGAAATTGATGTTTGATAATAGATTAGCAGAGTCAATGCGATGAGATACTAAATCATTTAGAAATGATACCATGGATAATTCGCGACGCTCTTTCAAAGTTTGGATATCTATGAGCATGCATCGAGCCTCATAAGAAGGCAGTGGAAAATTGGTCCAACCTAACTTTCGCAAAGCATATAGGAGGAACTGTTTTTGTATTGATTCGATTCGATCCTCGTGAGTTATCATGTAGGGAGACCATACGATGCTACAGTATTCTAGAACTGATCTTACATAAGCAACGTATAATGTTTTTATTGTGTATGGGTCCTGAAAGTTGTAGCCAAAACGCTTAATGAAGCCTAGTACATTAGTTGCTTTGTGATGCGATAGCGAGTGATAGCGTTATAATGATCAGTGAAAGTTAACTTCGAATCTAAGATAACTCCTAAATCTCTAATTCTATTACATTTTACAACTTCTTGATTTCCTAAAAATATAGTAATTGGTGGTGTGCTATGTTTTCTGCTGAAGGTTATTGAATTACATTTTTTCACGTTTAACTGCAGTAGGCTTTTTCTACACCATTGATCAAATATGCTTATTTCTCTTAAAAAACATTCTCTGTCTTCTACATTTTTTATTTCCATAAAAAGCTTGATATCGTCAGCATATATGAGGATCTTGATGTGCTTAAGAATATACGTGATATCGTTTACAAACAATATAAAAAGCAAAGGTCCTAAATGTGAGCCTTGAGGAACTCCCGATGATACTTTGATAGGTTTTGAATTTTTTCCATCAAATCTTACAATCTGTAAACGATCAGTTAAATACGATTCGATCCATTTCAGAAATTTTGACTCGATTCCCATTTTATCAAGTTTGAAAATCAACATTGGAATGTCTAGTTTGTCGAACGCTTTACTAAAATCGGTGTAAAGTGATTCAACATAGTTACCTCCGTCCATTGCACATAAGGTGTAATTAACAAATTCTAACAAGTTTGTCGTAGTTGAACGACCTTTGAAAAATCCATGTTGCGCATTAGTTATTCTTTGTTTTATTTGATTAAACGCACTTTTGTTTATAATAGATTCGAATAGTTTTGGTATGCATGAGATAATAGCAATTCCACGATAATTACGAACGTTAGATTTTTTACCAGATTTATAGATGGGTATAAGGAAAGATTTTTTCCAACCTTGCGGAAACTTTCCACTTTCAAGCGACATATTGTAAAGCCAAAATAGTGGTGCCGCAAATTCAGTTGCCAAGTTTTTCAAAAGAACCGGTGGAATTCCATCTGGTCCTGGACCTTTGTTTGGATCTAAGCCTTTTAGACCACTCATAATGTCCTGTAACATGATTTGATTGATTCCAATATTGTTGGTAAAATCAGGAAAATGAGAGAAGTATTCATAGTCACGATCAGAATCCAAAAATGTACTATAAGTTTCTTGGAAATAGGCCGCAAAAAGATTGCAAATTTCATCGGGATTTTTTCCTACTTCATCATCGAATGACATTTTTGATGGAAAATTGCTTGACTTTAACTTAGTTTTAGCATAAATAAAGAAATTTTTGGGGCACGATTTTATTTCATTTTCGGTTTTTCTGTTATATTCTTCAAGTGCAGTGGAAATGGCTAGATTGAGTTGGTTGCAAATGAATAAATACTTTTCAAGGTTTTCTTGATTTTTGTGTCGTCGATAAACTTTATGAGCCTTCTGTTTCCGATTCTTCAATATGCCTGTTGAACCAGATTGGATTTTTAGAACCATGATTGCGTCGTTTTCTCTTCAATGGAACATCCAAATGAATTATTTCCGTCAAAATGCTATAAAATACCTCAACAGCATATTCTATATCTTGATCTTTTAAAACAGATTGCCAATTGGTTCTATTAAGTTTAAATCTAATGTTGTCATAATTGGCTTTATTATAATCATAGACTTCCTCATAGTCACAATTATTTGAGTTTTCATTCATACCCAAGTAACCACTAAGCATTTGAATAAGCCGTGTATCAGCCCGTATCACGCATTTCAACTGCTTGCTGCCCTACATAAGCAGTTCGAATGCATAGCTGCCTTGAGTTAGCATAAGCTGTGCTGCTCAAAAGCTTTCGGCTGTTAATTAGCATTTCAACTGCTTGAAGTGGTTTCACTTGTTAGCATACAGAATGCTTTACAAATGCTCTTTAAATGCTAGGAGCAAAAAGGTTGGGAGATATGTTACGCATTTGGCAACACATTTTGTCTCTCTCTTACAGAGCCTATGATTCTGTTTACAAATTTGTGTATCTTATTTGTTTCTTCATTTTCCCCTACTCATCCAAAAGCACCAAAGAAAACATTACTGCAGCTGGATTGGATTGGGAACTTGTCCATCAAAAAATCGCCAATTATTTATCATTTCGTCGGAAAATATGTGCCGAATAGGTGGATGCTTTGGTGGATCATATGATTGTTTGAAAGAGGGAAGAAACAATCTTATTCCACAGATATTTAAAAGAAGGGATCGTAATGCTCTACCACAATGAAATATCTCAATGAAAACAAGTTTTGGATGTTGAATCTGAAGCTGTTATCGAATCATTCTTTATATTGGCGATTAAATCAACGCACGCCACCGGAACAGCTTTAGCATCGTGGATCAGGAGCAACATAATCCGAAGTAGATATGATTAATCAATCTCCGGATCGTAAGTTCAAACCTACATCACTACAAAAATCAGCAAAAAAGTACCACCTAGCACCGGCTGGAATATGGAAGGACGATGAAGCGGGGAAGCAGACTGAGAGAACGAGAAGCAGACGTCAATCTATTTTTGTTTTTTTTTTTGCTCGACGAGGCGTTACGCTTCTTTGACATTTCGTCACGACGTTCCTGAAGGGATAGCACTAAGACAGCCCGTTATATTGCCAAAACCTGCTGTGAGGTAGCACTATAGGCGCATATACGGCTAATTAGCATTAAACGCCTTGTCGTAAAGGCTACTATAATGCTGAAGGAATGCTATTTTAAATGCTTACTGGTTACTTGGGTATGGACAAATACGGAGTACTCTATGGCGGTGTGGAACACCTCATTTTTCCATAATGGAGAGGAAGCTTCTTCCACACAGAAGTCCTCAAGAATATTGGTCAATAAAAAGTCTAAAAATCGATTCTGCTGATTTTTTACATGATTAATTTGGATCAAACCTAAACAAGCAGTTTTTTCGAAAATCAACTGCAGCGTTTCATTTTCACCTACAACAGGAAGTAAAATACTTTCGTTTTCAGAGTCACATATGAAATCTGCATCGCGTTGATTAAAATCACCATAAATATGAACCCTGATTTCCGGAGGAAATCGTGAAATAATTTCTTCAGCAGTATGGAAGAACAATTCATATGATGATTTGCAAGCTTGATCAGGTGGAAAATATACCGATGCAAAAACATGAGTTTCGCCGGCGATTTGTGCTTTAACCCAAACGTGATCGAATTCTTTAAATTTAGTAGAAACAATCAGCTCAGAGTTAAATTTTGTGGATATAGCAACTAAAACACCGCCACCAGACATTCTTTGGGTAAGATTTAAATCTCGATCATCTCTAAAAACATTAAAATCATTACCAAAAACTTCTTCACTTTTAACGCTATCATTCCAACTGGTTTCAGTACCCAAAACAACCCAGAAGGATGAACTCAAGATTTGTTTGTGAATTTCGTTTACTTTTTTTGCGCTTCTCATGCGATTGAAATTCTGACAATAAACTAGAATCTCAAAAGCATTTGTTTTTGAAAAAGTTGTTGGTAATTCATTAAGTTGAACAATATTGCTTAAAATTAGTGGTATATTACCAGGCGAGGCTGGATTGTCTGTAACTTCCTCCGTGGAGTGTGTCAAATTAGATAAATTTGAACTGCATTCTTCATCCACCGATTGCGTCGATTCATCTAAAAACCCTGACAGGAGCACGACGCACAGTGGTTATTTACAGATGGCTTTGCCGGCGGCCCGGTCGTCCAATTACGAGATGATTCACGATCAGCTGGATAGGGGTTCAATGTTTCGCCACGTTGAAACTTGATGAGGTGGCTATCGTCATACGCGAGGTAACCCGAGTTTCGCGTTTCTCCACTTTGAAAACGTACGGGCCTTCTAGAGCTCCCTGCAACGGGAGCAGCGCAGCACGGTGGTTTAATTGTTGGACTATAGGGGTGGTGGGGGTAAAGTGGACAGGTGGGGTAAAATGGACAGGGCACAGTTTCATGGCTTTTATTGTTTTTCAAAATGTTTCAACGATTGAAGCTTATGTCCAAGCATGAATCATTATACTTTTGCTGATCTTGAACATTAAAATCAAATAAACCTCTTCAAGATGACAAAAACTTTAAAAATCACGTGGAAAACCGGAAATGATGTAAAATCTGCTTATAATTGCTAAGGTTTTCTCGTAAGTTATTTTCAAATTATTACAAGTTTTACACCCTAAACCAATAAAGTCCACGTAGAAGAATATATTTGACCGAAAAAAAAATTAAGTTTTGTAAAAAAAAATGTTTTGGAAATAATTTCAACAAAATCAGACCGTGGGGGTAAAATGGACAATCGGTTCAAATTTCACCAAAATTTATTTTTTTTTTTTTGCAAACTTCAGAATCATCAGCCGTCATACCTATCGTGAGATAGTTGAAGTAAAAAGATATAAAAAAATATTTTCTATCGACAAAATATAATTTTCATCCAAAACAGTGCTTGTTTTTTACACTATTTTCACAATAATTATTTAAGTGTGTTTCAAAGTTTGTATTAAAAGTTTGAACACAACAAAATAAAGGTATCGTCTGAAATTTGATAGATTGTATTTAAAAACATAGAAACAATATGCTGTTATATAACTTTTAACGACTTGTTCATTTTACCCCATCGATTGTCCATTTTACCCCCACCAATTTTTTTCACGCTATTTTGATGCACGATTTGGTGATGAAAATAATCAAAGAAAACAATATTTTTTAAATGCAACCCCTTACAAGATTTCTAGAGTATATCATTACCTTCCATGTTACTCGGAAAAGCAGATGGATTTTGCCGCATTTCCGCGGGAAACGACCAAAATGCTTAGGTTGTCCACTTTACCCCCACCACCCCTACGGGGCTGGGGATGGCCGCGAAAATCTCTCCTTTGCGGCGGCCAATAGCTCCCTATCCAATGGTAAAAACCTGGTGTTTCGATTACAGTTACGGTCCGGGTAGGCTCTGCGGTTGTCGAATGTCATGCGCGGTGAGCCACTAGCAGATTTGTTGTTGGATTTAACATTGTTGCTTATACGGTCGTTTCTTTTCATAGTAGAATTTTGTACGGCGTTCCGCTTACGTCGTCTCCTGGCTTTTTTAGCTTGCTTTTGTTGATCCAAACGCCGGCGCTTGCGTGCGTCATATTCTGCCCAACTGGCCTTCCACACATTTTTTCCACCAAGATTGCGCCAGCCTGAGTCGTCGGGTTCAATATTGTTCAGCTCGAATTCCAAGCTTGGATGTGATTCAGTGACTGATGGAGATGGTGTTTGAATTGCGGAAAATTTCGCAGAAAGATAGCATTAATCGAAAAAGAAAGCCAAATTTCAGCTATTAAGTGGCAAAACTAGTCACAAGTCCGTTTTACCACTTCCCCCACCCTAAATGACGGCACAGAACCTCTTTCTCATTTCGTTGACTGATCTTCTACAAATTTGTTCCTTAGAGTATCAACTACCTTCCATCTATTGCATCCTGACCAGATTGAGCGTGATGAACCTGCATGATGGACGAAGGACTGGAGGTCATCAAATGCCGATGGACGAAGGACTGGAGGTCATCAAATGCCCTATGTATTTGGTCTGAATATCCCATAAAACCTTCTACATATTTACGCCAGTTCAGTTTTAACCGAATGCGCTGAATTTTTCACAGGATATACTTTTTATCCATAGGCTCAATCCCTTGTAGTGCCTCATGGATTTCGACTTCCTTTTTTTTTGGGCATACAGATGTAGGCCGCAAATTAACATTTGACCTCGATATTGCGCATCAAACGATCCTTTTCCATACGCCTATCTTACAATGAATCCAATGTAGAGAGCAATTTGCTTTATGGCTTTCCGTACGACAGTTTTTATTTAACATTTTACTTGCACTTCAACCTTGAAGCAATTGAAATGTCAAGAAAATTTTTCCTCGCAATGAAAAAACTCCAAAGACTAGCCAAACCGCTGCAACTATTCACCAACCATCTCAGGAAGAAAATCCAAACTGTCGGGAAGTGTCTTTCGGACACTGTGTTCTATTCCGCACCGACTCTGGACTATCCTGTCACAGAAGAAAGTCCACAAACTGGTTAAAGCTGTTGAAAGAGCGGTGAACGGTAGTCCAAACATGTCGCTCCACTCGGTCGTTTGGTAGGTGTACTCTGGCTGGACGGCAAAGTAGGAGGGAAAACTTTTTGGCATTTGGGTTGTGTGGTAAAACTTGTGCCTAGAGAGTAGTTGAAAGGGGGGGGGGGGAGAGGTTCGCTTTACTCACTGACCCCTACTGGCTGGCAGGCCTAGTGCCACATTATGCTGAGAGGGAACATTTTTATGCAGGTTGGGTTGGGAAGAGGGAAAGTTCTCTTCTGGTACGGGTGAGCAAATGTTTGGCATGTTTGTGCTGCACTTTTCAAACTCAATGACAGCACGGATAATGGAAACCGAATGTTGGTGACCCCCCTCTAAAGTTTGGTGGGCGAAGTGATGACAAACAGATGAACGAGCAAATTGTTTCATGACACGCATGTGATCATTTTTATGCAAGTGGGTTCTCAGAATCGATACGACCACTTGCATCAAATTTTAATTTAAACGATACCACACTTGAGTTTTTAATCTTGTAGCAAATTAATTCAAATTGACACAAAATATCTAGAATTATCAAAAGCAATCTACCCAACAATGGAACTACGTGAGGAGATCCTATAAAATTGAATAGGTTTCAAGATAAACTTGTTTGATTGAATTTTATTAGATTTGATATCTTCCTACGCCAGTCATGTGCCGTCATCGTTACAAATTTCCTATTTTTTTGTGTTGCTATATTATGCCGCACAAAGTGGCTCTGGATGCAGCCTCGATTTTCCATTGCCCCTCCCAAGCAGCCGGAAGAAACGGAAAATTCAATAAAATCCTACTTTGAGGCGACATCAGCGAAACGGTAACGCCGCCAGGCAGCAACGCGCAACGACGGGCAAACTGAAAATGACCCTCGAAATCCAATTTGGTCTAATTTTATTATGATTTTTGTTAGTGTGGATTTTTATTCAGCTCCGAAGGAACGGTCTGGTGCAGTTGGATTCCCGGGCACCAAACTTGTATTCTTCGGTACCAACAACACTACCGAGCAAGGACTCTCCTATACAAAGTCAGCTCCAAGAAGTGGAAAACGAATTGCTTGATTGGATTTTTCCAATATCATTTCCCGAATGTGATAATGGAAGAGCTTACCTACACAGCTCGGAGAAGCTGGGGAATGCTTCTTGGGGCAACCAAGATGCCGACAATTGCTTATGATTGGGAGAAAATGCTGTGCTGCACTTGGAAGGATATGGTAGAGGAGATTAAATTTGAAAACAAAATTCGGATAGCATAATCCTTTTAATTGTAGCTGCTTTGCATTTAGAAAAAGTGTATAAAATAGATTTTAGAAGTGATGCTGTCGAATTCAAACAAGCTAGATTAAATTTACTGTTTGCGTGTTACCTGTACTGGAAATGGTTAAATCGAAAGAGCACATTTTTTTCGAGTTTACCTAACACAGGGCTGTAACACGTGGCGCGGATTTTGCGTTTTTCGCGGTTTTTGCGGTTCGCGCGGATTTCGCGCGTTTTTGCTAATTTCGGCGCGGATTTTGCGGAATTCGTTTTCAAACGCACTTACATTAAATATTTAGACATCAGGCTCAACACAATCAGTAATGATCAGTAATCAGTAATGAACATTTTCAAATTAGAGTTATGGGGCTGGGCTTTCTTGGTGATACTGAAAGCTTTTCTTTTTATGGAATTTGTAAAAAGACGCCTACCGGAAATTTTGGAGAAACATTTGGTTTAATTTTGTAGTCATATTTAATAGAATCTCGTAAAGGAAATCATAGGTTTTGTAGACGGTATGTGTCGTGAGAAATCAATCTGATTGGTTTTCTGACACAGTATTTCGTGAAAATTCAGATATTCTTGAAAGAAGATACAGGTAGGACGTCCTGAAGATTTTTGTGATTGCATTCTTAGAAAATTCCACGGAAAAAAGTTTTGAAAATACTAGCGATTTTTTTCAACATGCAGGACTTCTTTCATTCATTATGGATGAGTTTAACGGAGTTCACGAAATTTCCGAATCAGTTATTTGTGGAATGTACGTGGATTCGATTTTTTGCTAAATTTCTGATAGAATTAGCCTAAAAATACGTAAACTTCTGTTGTAAAATTTATTTTTGATTTCCAGTCGGAGCACTCGTTTTGAGGGGAGTTGCGGGAACAGTTATTAGATTAGGTAGATTTTTTGAGGATTTGTTTTTGCAGAATACTTAAAGAAATTGTTGAAGCTTTCGGAATCCTAACTTGCTAAAATCTTCACTGAATTTCTAGACAGTTTTTTTTAAGTGCTTCCTTTTTATAAATATCTCTTTTAGAAGTAAAGTTTATTGGTGATTTATTCAATGAATTTCACTAGTATAAACCTATTTGTATCTTCATAAAATGCGTTTCTGTAGAAAGTAATCCATGAAATTCTCAGGAAGTTTCTGTAGAAAGTAATCCATGAAATTCTCATGAAGATTCTCTCGAACGATCTTTTGGTATTTACTACAGATTTTATTTCAAATTGTTTCAAAAGATTCGCCAAGAATGCTCCTTTTTCGGAATCCTTGAGAACAGGAAAACCAATTCTCGTAAAATAGCAGACACATTGATTGATGAACAATCAAAGAACTATCGATTCAAAACTTTTTATTCCAATAAAAATAAAGCAAGCCTGTTTGCAACATTTTTCAATTCTTGTTTGATGTATAAGTTGTCATCTAAAGTCATAGATTAATAATAGTTAAACATTATTTTTTCATTAGAAATGCTCTTCATGTTTATGAGCTTCAGTCATCAAAACCATATGTTTTTGTACTGGCGCGGATTTGATGACCCCGGCGCGGATTTCAAATGACTTGGTGCGGATTTTGCGGTTTCCAAATCGACACTTTTGTAACAGCCCTGCTAACACCATTTTATTACACTGAAATAAATTTTGTTGTTGTTTCTACCGAATCCATGGTAAAATTAAGAATTGTACCAACAATTTTCAACCGAATGCAAAATTCTGTTAATTGTACTGAAACATTGTCAATATTACCATGCGTGTATTAATGTTGACTAAAAACATTCTTGGTTCTACTATTTGGGCATTGTAATTTCGATCATGTAGACTTGAATGTTGCGCGTCTTAGATAAACATGGTCAAAAATACAATGTCAAAATAGTAACATCAAGAATGTTTTCAGTCAATGATACTTCACGCATGGTAATATTGACAATGTTTCAGTACAATTGGGTTGTTTAGTGAATAAAATATTTCTATTTTCCATAGCCTAATCGAAAGAGCTTATTTTTCTGAGTATAACGTAATTTTATTGCGTTCCAATTCCTTTGTTTTGATGGTTAAATAAACAAAACAGTTTCAATTTTCGTGGATAGAATGACAGTTTAATCGATAAAATGACAGTTCGCCCCGAACAAAAAATTCCCCCCATACAAACTTTAAATGAATTTTAAAAATAGTTCCCGGGCATCAAAATTGATGAAATTTTGGATTTCGACTAATTTTTGGACGGAGATTCCGATTATGAAATAATCTAGATACCCCTAAGGAACCCAATTAACATAATTTTGCATTCGGTTGAAAATTGTTGGTACAGTTCTTAATTTTACTATGGATTCGGTAGAAACAACAACAAAATTTATTTCAGTCGCTTCAACACCTTTGTTTTAACAGTCAAGTAAACAAATAAGTTTTAATTGTAGTTTTAATCTGCTCATTAAAAACTTGAAAGGAAGAATCAGATAGTATAGGGCAAGGATGGGAACACCAAGGGGCTAGTCGCTTGGAACATTGTGCCAAGAGGTGCCAAGCACACCGTCTTATACGCTGTGTGGCACACCGAGGCACTCTGAGGCACAATTTTGACACTTGAGTTTGGATGAAAAAACTAGGCAACCATGTGCATTTGACCTGCAAAATGAAAACAAACAGTTGGTTGTCTTGGTAGTTGCCAAGCAAAATCTGAATCATCAAGCAGTGGCACTTCGGGGCACACTGAGGCACAATTCAATACCCGGTGGCACACTGAAAATAATTGGCGCAAGTAAAGATGTGCTCAGCGACTCCCCCTTGGGGAACACTCACTTGATGTTTTCTCAGCTCAGAAGCGTGTAATCAAGAAATGGTGTAAGGACGAGTTTTGCCTTGTGGTGTTGTCTAAAAGTTTTCCGAATAGAGTAGGGGTCGCACACGCATACCGAAGTCGTGAAGGAGCTGCGAAGGCAACTCTCCACGAGGTGAACGTAAATTACACTCACCTCGTGGATAGTCGATTTCACAGCTCTGTCACGACTTTGATATGCGTGTGCGATACCTACTCTATTCGGCAAACTTTTAGACAAAACCACAAGGCAAAAGTCGTCCATACACCATTTTTTGATTGCACGCTTCTGAGCTGAGAAAACATCAAGTGAGTGTAACTCTCTGCAAGTAAGTGTTCCCATCCCTGGTATAGGGTTAAGGAACACCTCCAACATTCAAAGAAGGAGGAAGGACTACATCCCCGACTCGCTGAACCGACACCAATGGGGCAGCAGGGACTATAGTCCTGGGGTCTGACTAACTCCCCGCTTGCGAGTCAGCCGCGTATTCGCCGGCTAAGAATAGGACTACTAACTCCAATTCAAGGTGTCAAGCAACCCGTGCCGAGGAATGAGTGATCGAGGGGGTGAAAAAGATGCTCGATCTTTAACGGAGCCTGTGGGTTACCTGGGCACCCCCCACAGTAAGCTGTCTCTTACCGCGTTTCTCGTGATACTCGTGGGATTAAGTCATGAATACCAAAATCAACTCCTTCGCAAGAAGCGGGTTGATGAGGTCTCCGTCAAGGATAAGTGAGGAGTCAGGCGCTGGGAGCTCCTGTCCACTTCCCGGCAAGCCAGCCGGTAGAGATAATGGAGTCGAATATAAGCAAGGACCTGAAAACGGCCTTGCTTCGGCTTAGGGTGTCGATCGATGATGCCAAGCAGGAGCACGCGGTACTCACGTTGCTGACTGCTGCAGCGGCGGAACTTGCAAAGGAGAAAGTGCCAAAGTTTACCCAAACGGAGGCCTTCTCCTTCGCAGGTAGTCTGAGGAAAGTGGATGCGACTCTCGTGACAAACGGGAACAGCACTCGCAGAAGCGGGCAAGGCAGCCGTCAGGTGAGGAGCTGTCTGGCGGCGCCCGCAAAGCCAGGCGCATAATTACCCCGAAGGTCGGCAACAATGCCGGAAAGTCGGACCCCAGCCAGGGTTCCCGGAAAGCTGGGAAGGGTGGGCCTGAAAAGGTTGGCCCGTCCCGGAACGATGGGAACAAAGGGTTGCGACCGTTGGTGGGCCCTCAGCAGCCACAGAGTAGGGCGAACCAAGGAGAGGACCCTCCTTAGATTAAGGTAGTGCGGAAGAGAAGACGAATCCGCCGGTAGAAGTACAGGACGCCAAGCCAAGGCGTAGGAGAGTACGTGCCAAGCGCGAGAAAAGCGACGCGCTCGTCATCATGACGTCAACAGTCCAAGTACTCGGACGATTTGAAGGCGATGCGACGCCAAGCTTGAGGGTCTTGGAGCTGACGTACGCAGTATTAGACGTACTCGTACGGGCGAGATGATCATGGAGTTAAAGCGCGAGAAGTATCACAAGGGCGCTACCTACAAGAGGCTGACAGAAAAGGTCCTTGGTGAGGGTGTAGAAGTGAGGGCTCTCACACATGAGGCGACTCTGAAGGTCAAAGAACTAAACGAGGTCGCCGAAGTGGGGGAGCTCGTCACGGCACTGCGGCAACAGTGCGATGTGCAAGTGGTCGCCGCAGCCTTCAAGCTACGGAAGGGGCCAGCAGGGACACAGATAGCGTTGGTTCAGCTACCTGTGGCGGACGTATAAAAGTTCGTTAAAGTAGCGAGGATCAAGGTAGGCTGGTGCACATGCCATTTGACAGTCTACGAGCCACCGGAGGTTTGTTTCAGGTGTCTGGAATAGTATTGGGCAAATCTGGCTGAGACATCGATTTTTGTGAATCGATTCAAATCGGATCAGCAGAATCGATTCACCGATTTAATCGAATGCTTTGAATCGATGTTTTCACATCGATTCGATATTATAACATATTACAAAACTATAAAATCATACGTTTGCTACCTGTAGTTCAAGTTCATGCTATGTTTTATTTGCCTAATTAAATTCAATATTAAAATTTGAGATTACACATCAAACACTTATCGAATCTGAACAGAAAATGGATATAACGTTGAAACAATGCATTCTGAAAAAAAAAATATATATATAGTTTTGAATCGAAAGAAAAATCCTGAGATTCGCATAGAGTGCTGGGATGTTTTCCCGCAGACTGCTGAGAGAAATTTTCCCAGAATCTTTAAAGAGACTCCTTAAGAATTTTGAAAGGAGTTCCTCTTGAATTATGGGACATTTCTTCAGAATGCTGAAAATCCACCAGAATCCTGAGCGACACATTACCTTGAAAAGAAAGCAAGACTCTTCCGGTATCTTGGTAGAAATTCTCACTGAATTTTATTACGGATTTTCCTAGAATCCTGAGAGAGATTGCTCCATATCTATGAGACGGATTGTCTCAGAGTCTCGAGAGGAATTCTCCCAGAATCCTGTCATAGATTGTCTCAGAATCCTAAAAGAAGCTTTCCCCTGGGATTCTCCCAAAATGTTCCAGAATCCTAAGATGGGTTATCCCAGAACCCTGAGAGGAATCCCAAGAGTGGTTCTTCCACATTCTTGAGATAAATACATCTAGAATATTGAGAGAGATTCTCACAAAAAAGATGTTCGGATTCCTACGATAACTCCCCAAGAAACTTAAAAGAAATGACCCTGATTCCTGAAAAGGATTACTCCAGAATTGAGAAAGGTTCGCTCAAAATACTGGGCGGGGTTGCCAAAGAATCCTGAGATATACTCTCACCGAATTCTGGGAGATTGGACCCCAGAGTCTTGAGAAGAATTCCCAGAATTTTCAAAATATCCTGGGTGAAATCCATTAGAATGCTGAGAATAATTCTCCCAGAATCTCGAAAGGTATTCCTCAGAACTCTAGAAGTGATTCCCTAGCATCTTGAGAGGGATCATTAGAGGGGTAATTGACGAATTTCGCGCCAACTCGACCAGTGGTTGGCAACACCCTCTCAGAATCGAATGAAACTTGGTGGGCATAAAGACTTGGTTTTTATAAGCAACTTCGCATACTTAAATTTTCGAAAATTTTCAAGAGTAACATTTGAAGAGGGCCCAACTTTTTTTCGAAGAATTTTTTAAAATCGATGTAACTCAAAAATGACAAGACCTATAGAAAAGTGTTGTATGGGTGACTTTTAGAGAACTGTCCAAGCTTTCATGAAAAAATATTTTAAAAATTCTAAATACAGTTTTACACGCTAAAAAATATATTTTTAAAATTAAAAGTCAATTTACAGAAAATGCCCACTTTTTTATGTTTTGACATTTTTTTCCAAGAAAGTCAATATTGTTGCCTAACTTTCCTCCATACATCACAAGATGGGCACTTTTAAGGAAAAAAAGTTTTTCTAACAAAAACTTTTTCATTTTATTTTTTTTAGCGTGTTGCGCATTAACTCGTACAGGATGTATCAAGAATCATTATACCCATTTAATAACACTCAATGGGCATTACAACTTTGTTAGATTGGGTGCCTTCTTTTTCTTGGCGTTACATCCCAACTGGAATAGAACCTGTTTCTCAGCTTGTTTTGATATCTGAATGCTTAAAACAGCATTCTGTTTGCTGAAATTGTATTATTGTGTGCCTAGAACCAGTGAACTAACATCATTATTAGAAGCGAATGATAAAGAATCGGTTTTATTTCAACAATGGCTAACCACTGATCGATGCAATTTGGAAACTATTACTAAGACTATAGACGAGTTTGTTCCGTATTTTGAAGAAAAAGTTGATAAGCTCATAACTCATGATTTCATTTATAAAGAACAATCCTCATTTTTGCGGGATAAAAAAGAATCTCTTAAACAGGGTGAAGTATTAACAATTTGTGACTTTTCAGAAAATTATTCATTTATCATTCAAAATTCAGCTCAAGGTTACCATTGGAATAATTGTCAAGCTACCATTCACCCCTTTGAAGTGTACTACAGAAAAGAAAATAAGTTGGAAAACTGAAGTATTTACACGATACAACAGCAGTTCAGTTATTTATATCAAAACTGCTGGATTTCATTAAACAATCGATTGATTTCTCAAAAATTACTTTCATGTCAGATGGAGCAGCAGCTCATTATAAGAACAAAAAAAAATTTGCCAGTTTGTGCAGTTTTCGGTCCAATTATGGATTGGAAGCAGAATGGCACTTCTTCGCAACTTCACATGGCAAAGGTCCAAGTGACGCTGTTGGAGGTACTCTCAAGCGAATGGCAAAACGAGCAAGTCTTGCTCGTGATTATGGAAACACAATCACAACTCCTCGAGAACTGTATGACTGGGCAGTTAAACAGTCAGATATACATATAACAAAATTGAATTTCTGCTTTATTTCAAATGAACAATATGCAAAAATGACGGATGAACTTGAAGAACTATACACATACAGTCACGTAAAAACAATACCTGGTACACAAAAATTTCATTAATTTGTGCCAATTTCTGAAAATCAAATTGAAGCGAAGAAGTTTTCGAATTCAAAAGATAATCCAAAAAAGTTTACTTTGTTTCAGATAGACTAAAGATCTAATATTCAAAAAACGTTACAATAGAATGTATAAAAGAAGGATGTATATATTGTAGAAAAGAAAATAATTGAATAAGGTACACCGGGGCAAGTTGAAACGGGTGGGGCAAGATGAAACACGAAGTTTTGAAATATATTTCAATACAATTTGGAAATTTATCCTTCGTTAAAAGATGATTTGAATCAAAAACTCTGTGTTATGGCGATCAATCTGTTTATCATCATTAGAAAACATCATGTTAACCCGCTGTTTCAACTTGCCCCGGTGTACCTTACACATATACATATGTACATATTTCATCAATACACAAGCGTTTTCATTGATATAAAACCCTAAAAGCAAATTTATCTTGAGCCCTTTCCAATATCAAGCACGTTTTCAATGTCAAGCACGTTAAGATATTAAAAAAGTAGTTGAGCCCATTAAGTTTTAATGGATTATCATTAGGATTCTGGATACATTACTGTACAAGTTAATGCACAACACGCAAAAAAAAAAAAAATAAAATGAAAAAGTTTTTTTTAGATTTTTTTTTTTCCTTAAAAGTGCCCATCTTGTGATGTATAGAGAAAAGTTAGGCAACTATATTGTCTTTCTTGGGAAAAAAAATTCAAAACATAAAAAAGTGGGCTTTTTCTGTAAATTGATTTTTAATTTTGAAAAGATATTTTTTAGCGTGTAAAACATTTTTTTATATTTTTTAAATATGTTTTCTTGAAAGCTTGGACAATTCCCTAAAAGTCCCCCATACATCACTTTTTTGTACAACTTATCATATTCGAGTTATATTTTTTTGTGAAAAAAACGGCTAATGCGCAACACGCTAAAAAAACTAACATGAAAAAGTTTTTGTTAGAAAAACTTTTTTTCCTTAAAAGTGCCCATCTTGTGATGTATGGAGGAAAGTTAGGCAACAATATTGACTTTCTTGGAAAAAAATTTCAAAACATAAAAAAGTGGGCATTTTCTGTAAATTGACTTTTAATTTTAAAAATATATTTTTTAACGTGTAAAAATGTATTTAGAATTTTTAAAATATTTTTTCATGAAAGCTTGGACAATTCTCTAAATGTCCCCCATACATCACTTTTTTGTACATCTTATCATATTCGAGTTATTTTTTGTAAAAAAAAACGGTTAAAAAACTTTGACTCTTTTTAAATGTTAGTCTAGGTCAATTTTGAAAAAACAATATATGCAAAGTTGCTTGAAAAGGTAAAGTCTTGAAACCTACAAAATTTCATAACATTCTGAGGGGGTGCTGCCAACCCCGAAGACGAGTTGGTGCGAAATTCGTCAATTCCAGATTCTTGAGAAAATATCTAGAAAATTAAGAGATTTTTTTTCGGATATCTGATAAGTATTTTCCTGGAAGGGATTACGAAATCTTCTATAATGAACTTCCCCAGCATCCTGACAAGGATTCCTGGAATTCTGATAGGTATTCTCACATAAAATAGAAAATTATCGCAGATTCCTGAAAGACATTTCCCTAGAATCTTTGAAGGGACTCTCCTAAACTTCTAAAAGGGATTTTCCCAGAACTCTGAGAGTGATTCCTCAAGAATACTTTAAACTATTACAATAGACTCTCAAGAGAATTTTCCCATAATCTTGTAAGGGATTTTCCCTGATTACTAAGAGGGATTCTCCAGGAATCCTGAAAGAGGCTTCTGGGAGCAACTGTTCTAGAACGCAGAAAACAGAATTCTACTAGGATTCTCGTAGAATGCTTAGAAGGATTTCTTCCGAACCCTAAGAGGAATCACAAAATCTTTGCGAGGCATTCTCCAAAATCCAAATTTCTCTAGAGAATTCTGCCCAGAATCTCGTGAGAGATTCTTCAATAAATAATTATTCTGAAAGAAAGTGCCATAGAATCTTGAAAAATATAGCTCCAGAATCCTAAGGATTCATGTGACAAATTTCCCAGAATCTTGAGAGAAACTTCCCTAGAATCCTGATCGGGATTACCCCAGAAAGCCGAATTTTCAGAGAATCTGGGGAAGAGTACCCGACGAATACTTAGTGATATTCCCCTAAAATTTTAAAGGGATCTTACCCAGAATCCTGAGAAGGTTTCTAGTGATTCTGTGTGTGATTTCCCCATAGTCCGAAGAAATATTTCCCCAGAATTCTGAGATGAATCTCGCCTCAATTCTAGAATGCTGAGTATGATTCTCAAGAGGTTTGAGAGGAGTTCCTGGGAATGCTGAGAAAGACTTCCTCAGAGCTCTGAGTGGGATCCTAAGTGAGAGTCTTCTACAATCCTTAGAGGAATCAGTCCAGATCATCCAGAAATTTCTTAAAATTCTGAAAGGGATTTCACCCTTGGTAGGAAGCCCTGATGGGGAATACCTCAAAATCCTGAAATGATATCCCCTAGAATCCAGAGATTCCCTATAATTGTGATAGGTATTCCCATATAATACTGTTGAGAAAAAAATCCTCCAGATTTTTTAAAGGGACTCTCCCATAATTCTGAGGATTACTCTGAAATTCTGTGAGACATTTCTCCATAATGTTGAAAATTATCACACCAACATCATAAAAGATCCCAGAAAAGAGAGAAATACTTTTCCAATAGGACATCTCCCTGAATTCTATTAGGGTTTCCCTAGAATTCTGGGAGAAAGTACTCCAGTTTTCTGACATGGCTTCTCTCAGAATCTTTAGAGGAATTCTTCTAGAATTCTGAGGGATTCCCGAGATGGATGTGATGGATTCTCTCAGAATCCCGAGGAGAAAATTTTCCCCGTGATTCTCCCAGAATGCTAAGACGGATATTCCCAGAACTCGCTGACGGATTCTTCCAGAATCCTGAGAGGGATTCTCCTAAAATCCTGAGAGAAATTTTCCTGCAGATTTGAAAGACATCCCATTAGAATCCCCAGAGATCTTCCCATAACCCTGAGAGGGTTACTAACACTTCCATATTATTAAGAAACTTTCATCTAGAATTCTGACCGGGATTCTCAAAAAAAATGTTCGGAACCCATTCGGAATCATTCTGAAAAAAAAATGAAATTTAATATGTTTGAATCGAAAGAAAAATCGAATGTAAAAAATCGATGCAGTCGATTTCGTGGGGCTTCAACATCGATTCAAAAAATCGATTAATCGGAGCCAAAACATCGATGTTGCGAACATCGATTCAAAAGTGCCCAATGTTAGTCTGGAATCAGGACACAAGTTATGGGACTGTAGAGGCCTTGACAGGAGCATACTGTGTAGGAGATGCGGCGCCGAAGGCCATAAGGTTCAAGGCTGCACGAGTCCAACCATTTGTCTGATTTGTACCTGGAAATCCGTGGACAACAGGCATCCAACAGGTGGTCCAAGGTGCCCGGCCTTCAAGAAAGTGGCAGTGAACAAATCACAGTGCAGGTAACGCAGCTGAACTTGAATCACTGTGACGCAGCTCAGCAACTACTTTGTGGGGCTGTTCATAAACCACGTAGACCAAAATTTGGCCATTTCAGACCCTCCCCCCTCCCCCTCGTAGACTTTTGTCCATACAAAAATTTCGAAATTTGTATGGAGCGTAGACTTTCGCCAGACCCCGCCTCCTCCCAAAAAGTCTACGTGGTTTATGAACGGCCCCTGTCAGACGGTTTCTGAGTGGGGCTAGATATCACCATCATAGTGGACCAATACCGAGTACCCGCCGGCCATGGGTCCAGAAAAATGGCGGCGATATCGATGACGGGTAAATACCCCGTCCAGGAGTTGGTGTCTACTACCTATGAGGGCTTCGTGGTTGCCAAAGTAAACGAAGTCTTCTTCTGTACCTGTAGCTAGCAGTAGGTACCAGGAAGCTGTTATGCGCCTCCGTGGTGGTCGATCGACCAGTTCACGCAGATGCTGAGCTGTATGACGACCGTACTGACAGGACGAAGGTCGGTGGTAATAGTGTGTGAATCCAATGCTTGGGCCGTGGGATGGGGAAGCCGTTTCACGAACCAGCGGGTCAGATCCTGCTAGAGGAATTGGTCATACTAGATGTCGACCTGGCTAACGTTGGCACCTACCAAGAGTACCTTTAGTTGAAACGTTGTGGAGTCGGTTATTGACGTTACTTTTTGTAGTCCTGGCCTAATAAGTAGTTCAAACTGGATATAAGACGATAGCTACACTCACAGCGATAACTTTGCGGTTCGCTGCAGTATTGACTACAAAAACAGCAGGCAAAGAGAAGAGAAGAATGCGTCTGGGTCAAGGCCAAGCCCTCGCAGGTGGAAGACATCATACTTCGATGAAGGGGGGTATTTAAGGAGGCGCTCCGCCGTGAGCGAAACCTACTTGGTTAAGATGGCGGCGAGCTGGTAGCGGTGCTCTCGCGTGCGTGCGATGCAACACCACCGAGGTTCGTCGTCGCTCGAATACTCTAAGCGCGTTCGCGTAACTACAGCGAATTTGGCTCTTTAGCTCCAATGCATTGGAATGTCGTCCGCGCTTGTTATGCACTACGGTTAGCGTACCTGGACTTTGTAGCTATTGGGGCAAATCTCTGTAGTTATGCGCATGTCAAAGCGCTTGCTGGTCCTCCTCGAAAATGGATTAGGTCCCATGCTCGTAGAGAGGATCACCTGTCTTATAAGCGTTTGGCACGACTTCCACTGATGATGTGTCTTCGTGTATCACGAGACACTTTATTGTTAGCCGATATTATGGATCCTAGGTAGATGAATACTTTCACTATCTTGAAGGTATCTCTGTCTATCGTGGCTATTTTCCGTACGTTGAAGATCTGATGAGTTATTGAGTAGTCGCCATATAAAAACCACTACTTACAACTTTCTGATAAAACCAACACGTTCTGATTGAAGAAAAGCAATCAGATTCTGTGTAACGAAGCACGTATTTATAAATGAAATTGCTCAAAAATCTAAGTTTTTCCGAAAAGGAAAAGCAAACACAAACAGTGCCATTTATCGTTCCATGAACTGCTCGAAACCTATCTCATCTAATTAAAAATTTGAACGCTGTCTTAAATCTATCATTAGCAAGTTTTCACCTCGTCTCGCAACGAACACTTTCTACGCACAACCAGCCCGAACAAAAAATCACTTATCTCGCTAGAAACTTCCCGACAATTCGCAGAGTGCTTCCGGCGTAGAATTTGTGCTGAAAAATGAAATTGCGACCACCCACCTCTGCGTCAAACAGTGGGAGGAGGGAAGAGGAACTCCTACTGAGAGCGAGATAGCGGAATAGATAACAACACAACACGGAGTGCCAACAGCAGTAGCAACAGAGCACACGTTGCTGCTGCCTCGTGCCTCGGTGCGCAAAAGGGTTAAAACCGCAGCAGCCAGGGCTAGGGTTCGTTTTGTGAAAGTTACCCCCGAGGCACCACACAGAGAGCGATGATGGTGGTTCGGTTTCGGCAGCAGCAGCAGCAGCAGAAGTAGCATAAAGGCTATTTCCTTCCAAATAAACAAGCAGCTCATCCCGCGGCTCCAGAGGGAAACTTTTTTCGCTGCTCCCGCTCAACACAATAATCACAAACACAAACAGCAAATGATAGAAGTATTTTCATTCGTATTCCCGACAATTACCCCTTGTTTCTTGGTTGTTTTCGGAAATGGAAACTCGATTGGGCGTGGGGAAATGGGGCACTCTGGGAATGCCACTGCTGCTGCTGCTGGTGCTGTGTTATGCGAGATCATCGGTAAGTAAAAGTTGGCGGGTAAACTCTTTCTGCTGATGAATGATGCTTGGGCTTCAGCTGTATTCCAGTTCGTACTTTTCACTACTTCTAGAATCGTGTTTTATACTTTGTTTCACATTGTTCTTTGTGCCACCAGGGTAAGCAGTGGAAGACATACTGTTGCTATTGCTTCTGCTGGTTATAATTGCTTCTGGTAAAAATTAAACTTTTTTTTATCGGCAGGTAACTTTTCCGCCGATCATTCCCATAGGGGACATTAAGTGGGTTGAAGTGATGACAATTCAAATTCATACTTGTTTACTTGCTTTAACCATTACACTAGGTCCGCTTCACTGCGCGTAACCATTCGGATATTGATTCAATTATTGCGGCGCTCATAATAAATCCACATTGAGCGGCGGCGATATGCCCGCGAGGAGATTCCCGCGATACAGACGCAATGTCAAAATCGAACAGATACTGTCACCCACCCAGCAACATCGCAGCAGCCTTCAGGCCGTTCATATCAAAACAAAAGTTAACACAATGGCAACTCAGGTGGCCAGAAATCGTAATAATATTAATCGCGACATTGATTCACTATACGCATCACCTCGTCGCCTTTGTGTTTAATAATCGGGATGTTATTTGGTGATGCTGCAGGGGGATGCAGCTTCATTTTTTCCATTTCCACATTGCGTCTGTATCGCGTGCATCTCCTCGCGGCTATATCGCCGCAGCCTCGTGTGGATTTGATATAAGCGCCGCAAGCAGATTTTCTAACCATCAGGTCGCTCATAGTGGTGCGGTCATATTTTTGCAACTCGATGAAAAAGAAGAAGACAAACGCGTTTCGCGGATTTATCTTGCAAGGCACAATAATTGAAGCAGTTAAGAACATGACAGACCTCGAGCATTTCTCATCGCATTGTTTTTTTTTTTTTGTTAAGCCAATCGATTACGTTATAATCAAATTTAGTTGTTCTATTTCAAACTTCGTAGACATTTTTCGGCATTACAGTTAAAAAAACCTTGCGTTGATGATTTTAAATCTTCGCCAACGTTTCGGCCTTTGTTGGGACCTTCTTCAGGGCCTAAAATTTTATTCGTTATTAATTTGGGGATTCCAAAAGTTACTTACCTTACCGGTCAGGCTAAGGCCGGGGTGGCCTCTGCTGTACATAGTAGCCGCCTCCATTTCACTCGGTCCATGGCTGTTTGTCTCCAATTCCGCACTCTGCGTAGGGTGCGCTGATCGTCCTCCACTTGGTCGACCCACCTAGCTCGCTGCGCTCCACGTCTTCTTGTACCGGTCGGATGACTCTCGAGAACCATTTTAGTCGGGTTGCTATCCGGCATCCTGATGACGTGACCCGCCCACCGTAGCCTCCCGATTTTCGCGGTATGGACGATGGTTGGTTCTCCCAGCGTTGGTCCTCTGCACGTCCATGTTTCGTGCCCATAGCGGACGACCGGTCTAATCAACGTTTTGTGGATGGTTAACTTCGTGTTACGGCGAACTTTATTCGATCGTAGAGTTCTGCGGAGTCCTGGCCTCACTCCTGGCCTGGCCTGGCTTCACTCTTTAGTCGGATGTACGTTTCCGCCATCGTCTCAAATTTACGAGCAATAACATCAATATCATCGGCGAAACCAAGCAGCTGAACGGACTTCGTGAAAATCGTCCAACTCGTGTTTATCCCCGCTCTTCGTATTACACCCTCCAAAGCAATGTTGAACAGCAAGCACGAAAGACCATCACCTTTCCGTAACCCTCTGCGAGATTCGAAGGGACTCGAGAGTGTCCCTGATACTCGAACTACGCACATCACTCGATCCATCGTCGCCTTGATCAACCGTATCAGTTTATCCGGGAATCCGTATTCGTGCATAATCTGCCATAAGCTGTTCTCGATCAATTGTATCATACGCCGATTTGAAATCGATGAACAAGTGATGTGTGGGTACGTTGTATTCGCGGCATTTCTGCAACACCTGGCGGATGGCGAACACCTGGTCCGTTGTAGCGCGTTCACCCATAAATCCAGCCTGATATTGCCCCACGAACTCTCTTGCAATCGGTGATAGACGGCGGCATAAAATTTGAGAGAGTATCTTGTAGGCAGCGCTCAGTAGTGTGATCGCGCGGTAGTTCCCGCAATCCAACTTGTCGCCCTTTTTGTAGATGGGACACACGATACCTTCCATCCATTCCCCCGGTAATACTTCCTCCTCCCAAATCTTGGTAATGACCCAGTGTAGTGCTCTCACCAGTGCTTCTCCACCGTATTTTAGAAGCTCGCTTGATAGTTGATCTGCTCCAGCGGCTTTGTTGTTTTTCAACCGGCCAACCTCTTCCTCAATCTCTTGAAGGTCAGGGGCCGGAAGTCTTTCGTCCTGTGCACATACTCCTAGATCTGTTACCACGCCACCTTCGGTACTTGCAACGTCGCCATTGAGGTGCTCATCGTAATGCTGCCGCCACCTCTCGACCACCTCACGCTCGCTCGTTAGAATATTCCCGTGAATATCTCGGCACATGTCGGCTTGTGGCACAAAGCCTCTGCGCGAGCGGTTCAGCTTCTCGTAGAACTTTCGTGTGTCCTTAGCGCGGTACAGCTCTTCCATCGCTTCGCGATGTCGTTCTTCCTGCTGGCGCTTCTTCATCCGGAATACTGAGTTCTGCCTGTTCCGCGCCTGTTTGTAACGTGCCTCATTCGCTCTCGTACGGTGTTGCAGCATTCTCGCCCATGCTGCATTCTTCTCGTTTTTCAACTGTTCACATTCGCCGTCGTACCAGTCGTTTCTGTGATTCGGAGTCGCGAAGCCTAGTGCTGTAGCCGAGCTGTCCCTCCAGCCATCTTCAAGTGTAGCTGCGCCAAGCTGCTCTTCCGTTGGTAGGGCCACTGCTAACTGCTGCGCGTAGTCTTGAGCCACTTCTACGTTACGAAGTTGCTCGATGTTGAGCCGCGGCGTTCGACTTCGACGCGTGGTGATAACTGTCGAAAGTTTTGAGCGCATGCATACAGCGACTAAGTAGTGATCCGAATCTATATTCGCACTGCGGTATGTGCGGACGTTGGTTATATCAGAGAAGAATTTACCGTCGATTAGAACGTGGTCGATTTGGTTTTCTGTTTGTTGGTCGGGGGATCTCCAGGTGGCTTTGTGGATATCTTTGCGGGGGAAGAAGGTGCTTCGGACTACCATACCACGGGAGGCTGCAAAGTTTACGCATCGCTGGCCGTTATCATTCGATACGGCGTGCAGGCTGTTCCGCCCGATTACCGGTCTGTACATTTCCTCCCTTCCTACCTGCGCGTTCATGTCGCCGACAACGATTTTCACGTCACGCGGCAAGCAACCATCGTATGTTTGCTCTAACTGCGCGTAGAACGCTTCTTTCTCGTCATCGGGTCTCCCTTCGTGTGAGCAGTGGACGTTGATGATGCTGTAGTTGAAGAAACGGCCCTTAACTCTCAACATGCACATCCTTGCGTTGATCGGCTGCCACCCGATCACACGTTGTCGCATCTTGCCCAACACTATAAATCCTGTTCCCAGTTCATTGGTGGTGCCACAGCTTTGGTAGGAGATAGCCGCTCGATGCCCGCTTTTCCACACTTTCTGTCCAGTCCAACAAAGTTCCTGCAACGCCACGATGTCGAAGTTGCGGGGATGTAGTTCGTCGTAGATTATCCTGTCACATCCTGCGAAACCTAGTGACTTGCAATTCCATGTTCCAAGTTTCCAATCGTAGTCCTTATTTCGTCGCGTGGGTCTTTGCCGATTGTATCGAGCCGTATTTTCTCCTATGTTATTCGCAATGGGGATTTTTACGGGTGGCTTATTGGGTCTACGCCAACACTCCTGTCTCGCCGGAGGGCCATCGTGCCAGTTCTGTTTAACGTCCCAACCAACACTGGGACGACCACGCTGATGGGGATACCACCTTGGATCTAGCTGGGCGTGGTGCAGCGTTTCTTACTCAGCCGCTGGATGCCAGAACAGACGCTGCTTGAGCCGCACCTCCTTGGTGAACAGACACTCGGATCGTACCTCCTCAATCTAGCTGAAGTCAGAAGGACAACAGTGCCCAGGCTGCACTACCAGCTAAGCAGACAACTCTTAGCTGGCGGTCTTTGTAATCGCTTGACCCGTGGAAGCATGAGGTAGGAACTTGTGAGGACCAGAGCTATATTGGACGCTCTCCTTATCGACTCACCGTTTTGCAGCCCGGATTCCAAAAGTAACTTTTACAATATTTCTATAATTTCACTTACTCGATCTAAATCAACAAATCAAAAATGTTATCTTTAAACATAAAACGTCGGGTGCGAAAGGGTCAATTTTGTTCCACTTTGGTATCGCTAACTGGGAGTGGAATTAGTCACAGTACCTTTCCATAGCTGCCGCACTTACGTTTATTAGGCATTAGTTTGGGCGTATTTCTCTAGCCAAGACTCCTTGCGTGGGATTGTATTTTTGGGGTAACGTTCACTTTTTTCGCTACGCTGGAATTCCGGTATGGTGCTCGATGGTAACTACAGGTGTTGGTGGGCTTTCTCTTCTATTTATCTCAGAGATATTTCCTCCCGTTGAACTTGGTTCACCATCCGTTTGTTGGTGTTCATCATTGGGGTTCGGTTATAAATCAAACTTCTTAAAAACAAATAAGAGTCCCACATCTTGAATTTTAAGCAGCTCAAGATTTGATTATTTGCCAGCGATAAAGCTGTTTTTGCTAACTTACCATAAGGAAAACAAATTTCTCGTCTCCTTATTATTCTGCAATGCTTGAAAGCATCTCGTAGTAAGAACGTCATAAGGGGCACAAGACAGTAGGAAACAAGCCAAACAAAAAAGAAAAATTGGAACACTACAGCAAACAACAATAACATCGGAAACCAGCGAATGAACAAGCAAAGTCTAGTGCAGACAAGCAGTTAAAACATGTAGACATGCTTTGACTTAATTAGTACTAATGGCAGCTTTCGTATTCATACTTTAGGAATAATGCTGGGCTTTATGGTACCGTCGTTGGCAGACGTCGTCGTCGTCGCCGCCACTACTATACCGGTTAGATGTAGGTTCGCCAAGTTGTAGTTTACGTTGGCTTTCATCGGAGCGGTTTTGTATACTGTACTGCGCTCATAACACAAAAAGCTTGGCGCGAGACTCCAGCGCCAGCGACGCGACGGTCGACAGAAAAGTGGATGCAAGTGCAGAATGTATGGCATAAATTTTGATTTTCTTCGGGTTTTCGTTTTTCGAGAATTTGGCGTATTTTTGTGAATATTTATGGCGGCATTAGTTAGTGTGCAGCCGGCACGTGAGTTTAGGCTACTGACTTGAATTGATTTATTCATGACTGGTCGGCGATGATGTCGGATAGCGTACATTTTTGGGTTCTCTTCTTCACCCAAAGTATGAATATGAAACCTATTTAACTAATTTTATGACAAAAGTATTACGTAGCAATACCCTGTCATGAATTGATTAGTAAATGACATATCCGTCAGCCCCATACTGTTCGATAACCACTGTCCTAATTGATTCGCCCAGTCGGATAGCCTTATCGATCCATCCAGACATAATTTTGCTCAATTACTCCCCATCAATATTTGATCAATTTTTCCAACTGACACCGCAGAAAATTGCGCCAATTAGTAGTCATGCATAGTTGATAGCTAAATATCATCGGTTGGATATAATCACTCATCGGTGAAATTGATCCTGCTGGGAGAAAGTTTAGCCAGCATTACTTCAATCGCGATTCCCTCAGGTGAGGCCACCGACCAGAAGAACACGTACGGGCCACTAATAATTGCGGTGGGACTTCCCATGATGCGACCAATGAAGGAAAAACGAGTTCGACCGGTAACAGAATGCCGGTGACAGTTCAAGGAATCATGCTGTCAATTACCAGAAGGTACTGACCTGACTGTGTGTGTGTTCGTTAACCACAAAAGATAAAGGAACACTCCGATAATGGCGGAAATTATCCCTGCAACACTTACTGCCGCAGGCTAATAGCTGCTTTATGTTCAATTGAACAATCCATGCAATGTTGATGTGATTTAGAAATTCCATTTCAGCGTTCTTGTTGCAATAGGTACGAAGAAACCATTTGTTGGTTTAGGGGGAACCGATGCGGAGTGCTTCATGAGGGATAAAGTATTTGATAATAAGAATTTGATCACCTGCTAATAGTACCAGCGGTTCAAACTAATGGTTCCATATCTAACTAGCTGTAAAATAGGTGAATACAGAACGTTCAATCCCAGGCCCACCCGTTTCTCTTACCTTGTATTTTTTATTCTATTTTCCCTTTTTTCTTCACTTTCGCTCATCACAACATCACCTCACGCTATGCCTTACATCTGCCAATTGGCAAACCACACATTAATGTGAACCTCTGCCAAACAGCCATTTCTCGAACTTTCCCATATACACATGAACTTACGCAGATGCAGTGTCGTATATGCTATGCGTCTGAGAAAGTAATTGCTTAATCATTTCCTCCTCGTTTTCCACATTAACCTGCGATCCGACATGGTGAGCAGACTACTCATACTTCGAACTTGAAGATTAAGGATGCATGTCAGCCCTAAACAGTTATCTCAGCATTTAGAAACCACATGCTGTTGAGAGAACCGGTCATCGCCAAGACCGCGAAAATCGGGAGACTTCGGTGGACGGGTCACGTCGGATAGATTTTTTTAAGGGTAAAAAAACTATGATTTATTTATTCGTTTATTTGGAAGGTTCGGGCGCCAAATGTGCATAACTGAGTCGAAATCTTTTGTTTTTACATTGATTTTACATTTTACAATTTATTACTACCTTAATACTATGTTAGTTTGGGAAACCGAAGTACTGGCGGCTGTTTCGAGGTGAAAAAAAAAAAATTAAATTGGGAAGGAGGGATTTAAGGGTGTAAGACTAAATTATTTGCTAACTTATACTAAAAACATTGATGGGAAAAATTGTCCATATCTGTAATGGAACCACAAAGAAAGGACTTAATCGGTAGACAACGACAAGAAGAGGATAACCGGAAGGGGGGCGACGACAGACAGGGGCGAACAACGAAGCCAAAAGGCGGACAACAAAAACAAAGAACGTACTACATCAAACTCTGACATCAACACGTTTCAAAAACTGGTAAATCAGGTTCATGTATTCCAAATCAAGTCCTGCCAACACTTCTCTAACGGGTTTCTGTTGTTTTCCTCGCACCCGGCGAATTCCATCAGCTCAGATCTGACCTCACGATCCAGTGCTTGAAATCGAGTGAATATGAAGTATACGATCAGTCATCAGCGCCAACCATCCCTACGAACGAACACGCACAGGGAGCAAAGAGAAACCGAACCAGCCGCGACCACTATTCCTCATCGGTCGGTTGGCTGGTGAAGCATATTGACTGGTAACGATTATTTCTCACTTGCTGCGGTGAGGCTGAAGATGCGTAAATGATTCAGTGGATTTATTTTTTGCTCGAAACTTGTAGAAACAAACAATTTGTCCGTAAGAGAATGATGGACATGACTATTATAATCAATTTAATTCAAGTTTATGTCATTTGCACTGTTATAACGAGATAAAAATCAAGTATATTCATTGCCGTATACACCGGCGAAGAGAGAGATTCAGAGAGCCGCACGGCGCTGAATCGTCATTTCTCACTCTCACTCGTAATTTTTATTGCTCCCGCTCCCACTTGCTTCAGAAGCATGTTAGCCAATGAAGGCGTATTGCTACCGCTTTGGGTTGAAAAGCGCCGGTCAAAGAAGAGCAAATTTTGATTCGTCTGAGGTAAAACGCTTCAATTTTCAAGCGCTGCACGATACTCATTGCATCCCTACACGACATATTCGATATTCTGGTAAGCCACGCCACAGATACAGAGATTGCTTTCTGAGAGCCTAATGCGGAAGGTATGTGCGTTCAACAAATAGTGGTGGGACATCAGCCGACACATTACAAGAATGAAATCGCGGCCTAAATCCAACCCTTTGAACCATGGCTTCTTCGACACCTGTGGAATGATGGAGTGCAACCATCTACCCATCTCTCCATCTCTCAATTTGTGTTGCCAGCTGATCAAGGTCTCTTGACGGGTCAATGCAAAAAAATCGTCGAAGGCGATTTGACGCTCGTAAATATTTATTGCCTTCGCTAGCGCCCACCTTAGCCAATGAGTCCGCTTTCGCATTGCCCGGAATCGAGCAATGTGAAGGGACCCAAGCTATGGTGATGGTGTATGAGCGTTTGGACAAAGCATTCCATTCAGGAAGTACGCTGAGTGCTTCATCAATTTCATTGACCGAACAGCCTCCAGAGAGCTTAGACTGTAGGTAAAAATGAAGTAGTGCTCAGGTGGAAGAGTGCTAATGTATTATAAGGTGTAGTATATACCCGCTAGCTCAGCAACGTATACCGAACAGGGCTTTTGAAGCATGAAGGCGACGCTATGAAAATCGTTGTAGACACCAAAACCAGTCGAATCATTTGTCTTTGAACCATCTGTGAAGAACTGTCTGTCCCCGCCTATATGCCCGAACTTGCTTGCGGAATACACATGGAACGAAAAGGTTCTGATATTTCATGGACCTCATCCTTCATGGACAGATCAAAATCCACAGAGGAGCTGTCGAAGTCTGAGAAATTGTCACGATTGTGTACCAGTAGTACACACTCATAAAACGAGTTTGAGGGTTCTATTCGAGGAACCGGAACGACAACTCCGCAAAGCGGTCTGTCAGAGACTGTACACCAGCAAGTACTTCTAAACTCATTGTGTGAGTCGAGTTCATGCAACCTAACGCGATCCGAAGGCAACGGTACTGAACCCTTTGAAGTTTCAGCAAGTGTGTTTTCGCCGCGGATTGAAAACAAAAGCTACTGTATTCTAAAACCGACAGAATGGTTGTTTGGTACAGCCTGATAAGATCTTCCGGATGCGCCCCCCACCATGTTCCGGTAACAGTTGTTCGCATAAAATTGATTCGTTTTTGGCATTTTCGTATCAGATACACAATGCAATGTGCTTCCCCCAGGTGCATTTGGAGTCGAACCAGACGCCGAGATATTGAGAGGATATGCTATGAATGATTGTCTTACCCATCTTGATACCCAGCTTGAGAGCCCAAGTAGACAAATTGTCCAAAGTATCCTGTAGTGGTCCTTGCAGATCAACTGCTATTGATCCCGTTACAGAAACAACACAGTCATCCGCAAGCTGTCTTAACGTGCAATTTTCCATGAGACAATCATCTATGTCTCCAACATAAAAGTTGTATAGAAGGGGGCTTAGACATGAACGCTGGGGGAGACCCATGTAGCTAGTTCGTGAAACTGTCAAGTCGCCATGAGCCAAACTCATCTGCTTCTCAAACAGCAGATTATACAAAAAGTTGTTCATAATTGGTGAAAGGCCACTTTCGTTTAGTTTGTCGGAAAGAACATCGACACAAACTGAATCAAAAGCCCCCTAATATCCAAAAACACTGAGCCCATTTGGTGCTTTTGAGCAAAGGCAAGCTGAATTTCTGAAGAAAGTAACGCAAGACAGTCGTTCGTTCTTTGCCTCTGCGGAAACCAAACTGTGTATCTGACAACATGCCATTCGATTCAACCCATTTGTCCAGTCGAAAGAGAATCATCTTCTCCAACAACTTCCGTAGGCAAGACAACATCACGATTGGACGGTACGAGTTATGATCCGACACGGGTTTCCCGGGTTTTTGAATAGCTATCACTCTCACTTGCCTCCAATCATCGAGAATGATGTTGTTATTCAGACACTGATTGAACAAGTTCAACAAACGCCTCTTAGTGACGTCGGGGAGGTGTTTAAGCAAGTTGAACTTAATTCGATCTATTCTTGGAGCGGAATTGTTACATGAAAGAAGAGCAAGTGATGTCGAATAGATACCCGACTAAATTGGTTCTCGATATCCATCCTACCGGTACAAGAAGACGTGGTGTGCAGCGAGTTAGGTGGGTCGATCAAATGGAGGACGATTTGCGAACCCTTCGCATAATGCGGAACTGGAGACGCACCGCCATGGACCGAGTGGAATGGAAATGACTCCTACGTACAGCAGAGGACACTCAGACCTTAGTCTGACCGATAAGGTAAGTAAGCAATTATAAAGGACATTAATAATTAAGTTGCACTTTTGCGGTGCTTTTGCTACATATCAGAACCTTTCCCCCATTAGGGAGCACATTTCGTCCCGATCTCCCTCAAATACCCATTCACATGTGATGTGATAAGCCCCAAGAACAAGCACAGAGGTGCACGTGTGCATTTGATCCCGGGGAAGGTGGGTAACATATCGCTCGGAGATGCGATTGCATGTGGTCGTGTAGTAAACCACTGACTGAAACACAGCTCCTTACGGCGCACAATGGTCGGAAAAAGATAAAGTTCGGCCAAAACTCTTTTTATGTGTTTAATCGAAGTTATAGGTTGCCTAGATATGTTATATAGTATTTTTAGTGTTTAAAAAGGGGTATTCAAAAATTACGTAATTTCAATAATTTCAAAAACGGTGAAAATCAGTAAACCCCATATTTTTTGAGTTTTTTGTTAAAAAATCAATTCGAATTTAAATAAATGATCATCTTTCGATCAAATCCAATCAAGTTTGTTCAAAACGTGTGAAAAATGTGGAAAGATAAATTTTATATCAGTAAAAAATGGAAAAATAACGTAAAATATATGAAAAAACATGTATTTTTTAAATAGCTCTAATTTGAAAAACAGCAAATTTCTGCAAAATATTTAAACGTTTTTAGGCAGCTCTAAGCATGATGTTTAAGATGTACTATTCGAAATTGCGGCGACACGTGACGACACGAACCGTTTTTTAACTTAAAAATTACCAAAATTTCTAAGGTACAATATATGAAAATTTGAAAAGTTTTGTGACATATAAATTTTGCACCATACGTGCATTCAAACAGTCCAATAACAAGCTTTCATATGCTGGATAACTTAAAACATATATTCCATTCTCAAAATATTATTATTTTACTTTTTTCGAATAATTCATTTTTCAATTTTATGACTTAGGCCACTTTGGCAGTGAAAATGTCATTGAAATACAAAAGCTAGTATGCTTTTAATTAAGAATCATAAAAGTACAATACATTAACTTTGTTATAAGGTGAAATAAAGTTTAAAAATATCAATTTCGTTTTTTGAGAGTTTTGGCCGCCCCATTGTATGGAGCCCGACCAATGTGCGGCGGCCGGCGCACAGACAAACTCCTATCGAGACGGAAGGATGGCGTGTGGCTATAATTGCTGTAAATGTCACGCCATAATGGAAAAAGCGGCTCCGATACCGAGAGCTTGATGGGCGCTTGTTGTACGGAATAGTTTCAACGGAGCAGCGCGCTCGATTGTTTTACAAATTGGATCGCTATTTGCGTGACTAATTCATGCGACAATTGCCGGTCAGTTCTCATATAATTCAACAAGAAATGTGTTACCATCGCAAGCCCTGAACAATTATGAGAATACTTTTCGATGATTATTGACTGGAAAGTTGATTTTTCATTTTTTCAAGCAAAACTTACCGAAACTCCTTGACTAACGGTGACATCACAGTGAGGTCCAGAAATTGGCCCATATTGGCCAAAATGAAAGATCTTCATCCTGTGACCAGGTCGAATTTCTGTCGACTTTTCCTTGTTGAGGCTGTGCTGCCATGAGCCTATGGGTCTGCCTCTGCTGCGATGTCCTGCTGGGTTCCAGTCTAACGCTTGTCGACTAGTCTGGTTGTTTTTCCATACATTTTTTTTTCTATCTGTATTAACGAGGTTTTAGCCCTAGGCTAGTTGATCTCGGGACCAACGCTTTACATCCCTTCCGAAGGAAGAACCCACATTTTGTGAGTTTGTCGGGAGTAAGATTTGATCCCAGGTCTTCGGGGCATGATTGTCAAGTGTTCTAACCATCACACTAGATCCGCTCCTCATTTCCATACATTCGATGTTAAACTCGCAAATACAGCCCTCGCCTTCTTGATCCGTGCACCTATGTTGATCTTGGTGCCGCCGTCGGTCGTCATGTTGCAACCAAGATATTGGAAGCTTTCAACATTCTCCACTCCTTGTCCAGCTTCCGTAAAGCTGGAAGGGTTGACCGTGTTAACACCTAACGATTTGGTATTGACGTGGGTACATGCCGTCGAGGAGCGATTGGCAAGGTCATCGAGCTGACTCTGCATATCAGAGCACCGTTGAGCTAAGAAAGCAACGTCATCAGCCAGTTCGAAGTCATTTAAGTGCTCCATGGCAATGGGCTGCCAAAGCAACTCACGTTTTGGTTCACGATCAATCGCACCTAACAGGATCTCTTCGATTACGATGAGGAACAGTAGCGGTGATAGTATACACCCTTGCTTCATTCCAGCAACGACACGGATGAGATCGCACAAGATGCCGTTGTGCAGTACTGTGCACGAAAATGCCTTGTACTGTGCTTCGATGAGGCCGATGATTTTCTGAGCGACAGCCTTGTGCTTGAGGGCTCCCTCATGATTTCGTGATTGAGACGGTCGAAAGCTTTTTCGTAATCAACGAACAACAGGTAGAGAGGCTCTTGGAATTCATTGATTTGTTCCAAAATGATACGGAGCGTGACAATATGGTCCACATAGGATCGTCCGGCACAAAAAGCTTGCCGAAGAGTTGCGTCTATCTTTTCAATCTGATGGAGCTTCGGTGTTGACACGGGCAATGCGTCGTTCTGGTGTTGGTGGCGTGGCCGACACTTTAAAAGGTATCCAAAGTGCTCGAACCAACCTTTTAGTTGATCAGCTGGGTCAGTCAATAGCTGTCCATGTGTCTTTCACGAGCATCGGGGCATTCATTTTAATTTTACTAAGGTGACGTGAGGAGGTATCAGGTATCAGAATATCGGCTTTGGCGGCACGTTCTCCTTCCAGTGGGAGATTTGTGCCTCGCCTTCATGTATAGCCACTTCATCATTTACCCGAAGAAGCATTAATCTGTTCATTATAATACACGAGGTTCTAACAGTCTCGAACGACTTTAACAGAAAGAGTAATAACAATGTAGTATAAAATAAATGCACAAGCTTCAAGCAGCAATCGAAATGCATTTGTCCTTTCTCTTAATTTGAGTGTCAAAATAAGTGACAGTTCAAAGGAATCACCGACCGTTGCATGATTCCCACTCATTCAATTTCAAATATCAATTTTTAAATTCATATTCAAATATACATAATTATCACAATTGTCTGTGGATGGTAGATTTAACATATACTGTTGAGAGAGAATAATGTATCTTATTTCTTTGATTTTGAACAGTTTCTACCGAATTTTCGTCAGTCGATTAAACGACTGATTGGTTCCCATTTTCCGGAGGAAGTACGCGAGATACTTTTCAATATTTGGTGCTTAAATTAGGATTTAACTTTGAAATCATGTTCAAAATGATTGAATGGGCATTTTTTTTCAGTCTGGGTACGAGTGCTAAAGATACAATTGTCCTCCGCAAAATTGGAAGCCTTGTATAGGGCAAAATTTCAAAGAATGGTACAGATTTTTTTTAGCTTTATTTGCACTTAAAGATGACCTTAGCCATCTTACACTAAAGTCATCCGTAGCGGCGAACCAACCAATACCCTGAACAAAACCAGAACCTGAAAGTATCGGCTGTACTCCATCCTGGGGGATTTTCTGTTGTGAAGACACCAATTCTAGGGACAATTTTTCAAAGAATCGTTCGTGGAAATCGCCGTCTGGGCGCCTTATCATTAGCTTCAGCGAATCTACGGCGTTGTGCTTTGGCCTCTTCACTTCATTTGATGCTGGAGAAATGGTGGTTCTTTTGATGGTTTCTTCTAAAGATGCAGTAGAGGATGATTCCATGCATTTGTCCTCTTGAGACGAGAGCAGCAGATCATCGTCCATGTTTTGATATTTCCCAACGGGTATTCGATTTTAGTCAGCAAAACTTTGAAAACTTTGATTTTGAGTAAAAGCACTGGAAATTTTCGATAACGAATTTCAATTGAGACTGCAAATTCAATCTATTGTGGTAACGAAATACAATAATCATGGCGTGTTATAGACTTAGAAAGTATCAATATTGTACACATAGACATGGACTCATGTATGTAGTAACCATTTTATAGAGGGTTCCCGAGTAAAGAAAAATGTTTACATCTAATCACTGAAAAAAGCAGAAGTTGTTAAATAATAAGTTTAAGATCATTACGACGCTAGAAGTTCCTAGTATGGAATTACAATGTAGTACCCGAATGATCAATTTGACCCCGGTTTACGGTTGTGATCTACTGCTTTCTCTGGGTGCGTAGTTCACTTAAATGATTCTCCCGGTGGTGATGAAGGCGTTTTCCATGGCACTATTGATCTTCTACGCTTCCAACTTCTGAAATATCCGCAGCACTGTTCTCCAGCTCCTCGACGAAAGACCTTTTCATCGCAGTGTCTTCTAGTCGGCGTGTGTTGAACCGGTGCCCGAACTTCTCCTCCTGTTGATGAATCCTCGCAATGCGCCGATATCGCTGATCAGGAGATGATGGTCGGACGTAATGTCGGCGCTACGTTTGTTCCGCACATCAAAAAGGCTGATGCACATGTGCTCGATTTGATTTTCCGTGACGCCATCACGGGAAATCAATGCCACTTTGTGCACTGGTCGATTAGGAAAGAGCGATCTCCCAATCAGCATGTCATTGTTGCCACAAAACTCTGTAAACAGCTCTTCTTTTCGCTCATTTCTCCGAGACCATGGCGTCACATGACGTGATCATCGGATCTCAAGTTTCATATAGGGTGTCCCAGAAAGTATGGGCACAACTTTGCAGCTCTGCCATATGGGAATGGATGTATAAACACACATGTCCTGCCTTAATATATCAGCATCAAATGTCAATTATTAGAATTGGCATTTTACACTTCGTTTGAATGGGGTAGAACATTCCCTAAAAGACCTTTTAAAGCTTCTGCACAAAATGCTATATTTTTCAATAGCATCGCTTAACAAATTATTTTCTACGCATGAAATTAAGCTCAATAAAAATTTCAAAAAATAAATGCTTTTGAACCTGAAAAATGATTTTAAACACCAAAATCGATATTTTCGAAACCCCGATTTTCTAATAGTTAAAAACAAGCCTCTGAATTAATGTCACAGCATGCAGAAAACTATAATTAAATTTCACTATAAGTTAAATAAATGCTCCAGCTTTATAAAGCGTAGATTGAATTAATTTTATTGTTGTTAAAACATCCTTTAAAACTCGAATGTCTGTGGGCATGTCTTATCCAAAAATAGAAAAGGCGATTTTTTCAGTTTTCTCAAAATTTTGAAGTACCCGTACGCACAGGCAAAACATATTTTTATAAAAAATTTCAATCAGCCATCTAAGAAATCATGTTTTCGAATATATCATGCCAAAAAAAATCGAAAAAAAAATATTTCAAATTTGGGTTTTTGGCAAAACCGTAAAAAAGTAGTTTGTGCAGAAGTTTTAGAAGTTGTTTTTTCATTATAAATATTCTGCATACAAAAACCCTTTTTAATGTATAAACTTTGACCAGGTATCAAATAAAATACTTTGAATAAAAATACAAAAATAGAAAAAAATGTTGTTTGTTAAGAAAATGACTTTATTTTCGTTATACAAAGTTGTGCCCATACTTTCTGGGACACCCTATACGGCATGCCTCATTGGCTAGTTGTGCCAGCAGTTTACTCGGCAGAGCTAGGGTTAATACATTCCAAGTTCCAATTCTTGTCCGTTGTTTCGTGCTAAAAGTCGTTGCCGTTGAATCATTTCGTAATCTTAAATTTTCGGTTTCTGTAACGGTTTTTGGGTTTCGGAAACAGTAGGTTGTTGGCTTAAGGTTCCCTATCCACCGTAGTGTGGCTGTCACCTTAGGTGTAGCTTCCGGTGGAGGAACCTTTCATATTCAGCCGCTGGATGCCAGAACAGACGCTGTTTGAGCCGCACCTCCCTGGGGAATAGTATTACCTTCGTGAGAAATATGATTTTTCATACATAAACAGTATGTTACCATCAAGTTTTACTTATAGTTAAATTCAAAATGCTAGCTTAGGACAAAAAAATCTACTCCTTGCGTGCCTTAAAATCATTTACAAGCGCATAGAAATAGACAGTATGAAAATGTTTTGAAGGCCTTAAAAAAGTTCTACACCACTTGCATACTTCTTAACCCCCTGGCCTAACGAAGTATGCAATAATACAGAGAGCTAAACAGTTTCCAGATTAAGTCATTTTAATTCCAACTAATAGGGCCTTGCTAAAAGGAAGGTTATGCAATTGTTAGCCCTCCTGACCAGGGTTGTGCAGTTTCAGGATGGTTAATGTCGAACGACACTCGCTTTAACCATCACTTGAAACGACAAACGCAGTCCATCAAAACATAATCGATTCACGCAAAAGCCACTCAAGCCAACCCTCGTTCAATGCAGAGTCAACCACATCCAACAGCAGCGATCGTCTCTTGCTTTCGAACCACACGATGAAACACCGAAGCGAGTTTTTGTTCTACGCCTTGCATTCTATTCATAGGGCGTGTTATGTTTGTGTTTGCTGCGCCATGCAATACTACTTAACAAATTGACCTTCATCCTGGCCCTTTCAGATGAGAGTCACCCATCAGTGAGTGATATAGTTCTGCGTCGGAACGACTGTTGAGAAGCGTTCGGCTGCTCAAGAGATTTGCAGAGAAAGAGCGTGGCGGCGGCAGCCACCGTATCAATGCGTTCGTCTCGAATGTGTTCGTTAGTAACATAGAGACGGTCGGCTGTAGCGTTGATGGAGGAAGAAGGGCAATGTTGATGTTGCGGATTTTTTGTGTTATGATGATGATAATGCACAAGACTGCTCCTGACACAGACGTAATAAAACTGTCCTCGTGGCTCCAACTTTTGAGGTTGCCAGCATAATTGAAACTACAACTAAGGGAGCATCCATTAAGTACGTCACGCTAAAATTGGGAATTTTTTCATTAAACTACGTTTGTAAACAAATTTAATGTCCGTTTTCGAGTTATAATAATGAAAAATACTAAAATAAAATACATACCAAAGAAATTAGTTGGAAAAAAACAAAATATGCATTGATTTTTTATGGAAAGTTCCTGAAAATCACACAAAATGTATATAGGACGTTCTTGCAGTCGGGCATGTTCGGGCAAGTTTTTTCATCGGCGATCGCCGAAAAAATACATTAACTTTCGTGTAATTTTTTTTCACCGGCATGATATTTAATGATTTTTTTTTAAATAGCGTTCAAAGTTTACTGTTTTGTGTGAATTAGTATAACATTTTTGCAGATATGTTACCATGTTGTATGATGCCAAGTGAACTATAAGAAGTATAAATGCAATCTAGTTACAGGCTTAGTTATTTTTAAGCTACAAACAAATTAGATCATTGAACACACAAAAAATATTTCTATTAAATAAGATTATATAAGATAATGATAAAACCAAGGCTAAATGGCGTGTTTAGGACATTTTTGTGTTTTACAATTTGTTTGAAGCTTAAAAATAACTAAACCTGTGACTCGATTGCTTTTATACTTCTCATGGTTCACTTGGCTTCATACAACATGGTAATATATCTGCAAAAATGTTGTACCAATTCACACAAAACAGTAAACTTTGAACGCTATTTAAAAAAAATCATCAAATATCATGTCGGTGAAAAAAAATTACATGAAAGCTTATGTATTTTTTAGGTGATCGCCGATGAAAAAACTTGCCCGAACTTGCCCGACTGCAAGAACGTCCTATATACATTTTGCGTTAGTTTCAGGAACTTTCTAAAAAAAAATCAATGCATATTTTGTTTTTTTTCCAACTAAACTCTATGATATATGTTTTGTTTTAGTATTTTTCATTATTATAACTCGAAAACGGACATTAAATTTGTTTACAAACGTAATTTAATGAAAAAACTCGATTTTAGATAGGTATTGTATAAAACGACTTATATCTTAAGAACAGTAGGCTTTGGAAATTTGACGTCTTCGGCAAACTTTTTTAGCATAGACAGCCGAACAACTTTGCCGAAGACACCATACCGCTAAAATGAAAGATGGCCAAAATGACTTATAGTACTTTTATGCGAATAACGTAACAAAAATGTGCTACCGTTCAGAATGTCGACCTTGTTCATAGAAATATTTTCTCTGAAGACACCAAGTGTGGATCTCGACATCTCGATGAGCTAGAGATTTTTTCCGTGTATTTTCAATCCTGCCCCAGTGTGCTACGGGTTAAAGACTTCTTTCAAGCTTCCTCGAACTGAGGACATTTTAAAGATCTATTACACAGATTTTGTGTGGTCTGGAAATTATGCCCTTATGAGTAGGTCTTACACATTTTAGTGATGAGCGGTTTTAGCGTGATGGTTTGATATCAACCATTCTTCATCTTTTGCATAATCAACACAAAATGAAATTTTAAATCTATGACTGCCTCTTTTCTGTTAATCCATCGTATTAGGATGCTCTTCTAACTGACGACAGCTCATTCATGTTTGCATGTCCTACAAATAGCATACTCCTAATCAAAAAGTCATAATCACACGGGAAAACCCTGACAGTCGCAAAAAGGCTTAGCAGTATCCGTTCATAACGTTCATACTCTTCCCATGTTGGCTAATCTCGAACCATGTCCAGCCGAATGACAGGCATGCATCGTACAGTGAGGGACAAACGAGACTATCAGTTACCAGATGACATCAAATTAATATCAACATAGAAAACGAACAGAGCTAAACTTCGAATATGTAAATTTATTTGTGTTGAATGAATGTTTATGAGTTGCAGTGGACATACTTACATAAATGCTTTGATGTATTATTTTCACTTATCCGTTTTTTTTTGGAAGGCTCATGTGCCACATGGACATAACTGAGCCGAAATTTTACGTAATATTATTCAAAAAAATCCCAAATCATGAAACCCTCAATAGGGAACACAGTGAAGGTTTATGATTTTGAATCCACCCGTCACTGTATCTGAGTATGTGGATTCATTAGAGAAAATTGATGAAGCCATGCTGAGCATTCATCTCATAATGAAGTAGTTTTCATCATTCCAACGATTTCATGGCCGCTGCCATGCTCGTTTCGTTTGTCGTTGCTCTAGACCTGGCTTTATTAGGCAAATTTATGATCCATTTTCTGTTTGTCGTAATGTTGCATCCGGAAAAATGTGTCATCGTATGAATGTAAGCTAGGGTTGGTCATTGCGGTCGCTTTTTTCGGGTCGAACTGTTTCCTGTTTCATTTACGGATTCCCATTTAATGTTTTATGGAAAAGTTACGAAATAGTTATTTATGTAACGAGTTGCAAAAAGTTGATTTTTTTTCAGCACGAGTCGTACATTTATCCAACGAGGCTTGCCGAGTTGCATAAATAGGGTATGTGGATGCTTCGTTGGCATAGTCCTCTCGTTCGGCCTATCTCAATGTAAACCAAAAACTCAAACAAACACGCATAACTGGATATCGGAAAAGCTATGCGTTAAACAAATGTAACATTTCGTTTCAATGTTAGCACTTTGGAACATTAAAATTGAATGAAAATGTCACTTTGTTTAGCTTTTGTAGACGCCATGATTCTTCGGCTTAGTGGGTAGTCTATACACATGATCATAAATGGCATGATTCTGGAACATTTCGAATTGACTTTTCAATAACTGAACATTTGATGCGACGGCCAAAGACGCTATTTTGAACTTGTGTATATGTTTTCAACGAATAATAACTATTTTACAGATTGAATGTGGGCCGAATATTGAGGACAATTTTTTCACTATGTACCCAAATCTTGGCCTAATCACTTCACGTCAAAAACTGCGAAAAAAAGACGTCAACAACATTTCTTGCGTAAGAACCAGAAAGAACGAACAAGAAGAAAGATTTTGTGTGCGGTGACTGTAAAAATATAACACAATAATAGGGTTGCGTTGTTTTTGTTACTAAATTAAGAAACAACTTTGGTTAAAGTGATTTATTTATAGTTTTTTGAAAATTTGGCTCCGAAAATGTAATTTAAAAGTATGATTGGTGAACAAACAGTGATAATACTTCAGCAGAAATATTGAAAAAATGAGATAATTAGTGATTCTAGTGCATGGAAAGCAATAGACCAACGTTGTATCCACTAATAGGCCAATTTTTGTACCATAGACCAATTAAGTAAATTCTTGAATATTTACGTTAGTTTACTTCCAATTGGTGAAACATGCATTGCCTAGTGTGTGTAATAGGGTAAACAAATTATTTCTAGTGCTATTAATGCATGAGTTATCGTCAAAATTGTCAAGGCGGCTTGCAAATTAGGCCAAAGAATGGTACATATACCCTACGAAGAGTGCTGAAAAAATCGAGTTTTGCAACGAGTTCCATACAAAATTTTATGCAATGACTCAAATGAGTTGCATAATGAACATTATACAACTATTTTTCATTATGCAACTCATTTCAGTTGCATAATGAACCAGTTCGGAAAAAATGGCCATTATGATACCAAAATGAGTTATATAAAATGTAAATTATGATACTGAATTGCATAAACACCCTTTTTCAATAATGCTTGCATACAAGATTCCATATAGCTCAGTCGGTAATTACGCAGCTATTTGTCAAAACTATTCTGAGGATGCCAGGATGTGAATCCTTGTTAGAGGATTTTTTCATGAAATTGATGTCCTAGATTTCTCTGGGCTTAATACACCGTCTTGCTTGCTATACGATAAACAAAAGCTTTTACATAATAACTGTAGAAGTTATCAGAGAACATCATGCCGAAAAGCAAACTTCACCCCATCTGGAACGTTATACCATATAGTAGAAGTTGTCAATCCCAGGAATTCACGGTGATTTTCTTTATATCATCATAACCATAATATTTCGAAAATCAATGTTATCATAACACAGCCTGGTTCGTTCATATGCTTACTGTGCAATACTTCGAAATTTAAGCTGAATAAAAAGAACCACCCTGAAAAGTAACGCTACGATACTGTATTTGGCCGGTAACTCAATTGCGATAATTGATTGCATGAAAATGATAGGCATAATTGATTAACATTTAATAGTGGTATGCTGCAGATGTGTTCGACCCGAGAGCCACCAGCCATGTACCGGAAACGAATTGTAGCTACCTTTTATCGCAGTTGTCATACCGGCAAAAGTGCACTCAACTGCAGAGTTGTCACGACTCATATAAACGACCGCTGTCGGCGTTTTGCGTGGAAAATTGGCTGGAATTGTCGCCACTAAAAGCAGATATCCACCAAACAAGTAAACAACGAAAAAATAAAAGTGTAATTAATCTTGTTGTCAACAGCACAGCACATTTCAAGTGAATTATCAAGTGTATAGTCTGCAGTAATAATTTGAAAAATTGAAAATATTGCATAGTCAATTGACAGAGATTAAAATGGCGACTTAAGCTTAAAAGAAATCGGGGAATTAACACAGGTTCAGAGCTTGTGACTAGCACGCTTTTAATTTTTCTTTTGAGGAACAATTATTATAAACTTTAATTTCATGCATCCTATTTAAATTAATTTGAAAACACCTTTTTCCTCAACATCCAATATGCCCCACTTGTCAAGACATCTCATCATAATAATTATGCTTTCAAACTTCACAATCTTTAGAGCAATCTTTCAATTTATTATCGTAGCAATTATAAGCCACAGCTTAGCTTTTGTTAATCTCTCGTACTCACTCAACCTAAGGGGAGCTTGTATTTCTATCATCGCAGCAGCTGTCAGGATGTTGGCGTTTTTCACTTCCCTTTCTTTACTCCCACTACCACCACCACTTTTATTACATTGCTTCTAGTCTTCTAGACGTGGCGGAAATCCCTTGTCAGTGCAGGCATAGTTAGTTATAACTACACACCTACACGTCATAGTCTTAAACTTCCCGTCAGGCGACGCACTAAAGGGAATTGGATCAATCTTGCCGGACAAAATTGTTTTGATTCATGACCTATAAGGTGCGTCCAAACTTCTTGAACCTTCAAAGGATTTTTTTTTAGAAAATAATTCCTGCATGACTTCTTGGAGAACTTCCTGGCTCTTGTATGCATTCCTCTAAAATTATCTAAAAGAATTCTAACACAAATCGCAAGAAAAAAATCCCTAGAAATCCTTGAAATAGTTCAAAAAAGTCTTCAGGTATTCCTGGAGGCCTTCCTGGAGAAATTCTTGGGTGATGATGGAACGATTTTTCAAATTCTCGAACGAATCCCTGGATAAATTTTTGAAGGGATCCCGAGAGGAATTTCTGAAAGAATTACTAAAGGAATCCCCGAAAAAAATCTTTGAAGGGATGCGTGGAAAAAAACCCTGGAGGAAGGCATGGAGGAATTTCTGAACGAATTCCTGGAGGAATGCCCGGAGGAGTTTCTGAGAGAATTCCTTGAGGAATGCCTGGAGGAATCCCTGGAGCAATTCCTGGCGGAATCTTGCAGGAATTCCTGGAGGAACCACTGGAGCAATCTCTGGAAGGAACTCCTGGAGAAGTCCTGGAGAAATCCCTAGAGCAATTTCTGGAGCAATTTGTAAAGGAATATGTGGAACTCCTGAATATCCTGAACTCCTGGAGCAATCACTGATTGAATTACCGGAAGAATTCAAGAAGGAATTTCTCGAGAAATTTCTGAGGATATTCTTTGAAGTTCCTAGAGGATTTCCTAGTGAAATTCCTGAAAGACCACTTGAAGAATTTCTAGATAAACTCTTGGAGGAATCTCTAAATCATTTCCCGGTGGAATCTCCAGAGAATACCTGGAGGAATACTTGGAGGAATGCCTGGATGAATTCCTGGATAAATTTATGGAGGAATCCCTGGAGCAGATTCTGGAGGAATATCTGGAGGAGTTACTTGAGAAACCCCTGGATAAATCCCTGGGAAGTTCCGGACACAATTCCTGAAAGAAAATCCATAGAAAATCCAGAAAAAAAATCCTAGAGGAATTTCTGGAGCACTTTGTGAAGGAATATGTGGAAGATTTCCTTAATTTTCTTGAAGGAAGTCCTGGAGCAATCTCTTATTGAATTCCCGGAAAAATTCCAGGAGGAATTCCTCGAGATATTTCTGAGGAAATTCTTTGAAAAACTCCTGGAGGATTTCCTAGTGAGATTCCTGGAGGACTCCCTGGAAGAATTTCTGGATAAATTTTTGAGGTATCTCTAAATCAATTCCTGGTGGTATCTCCAGAGGAATACCTGGAGGAATGCCTGGATAAATTCTCGGAGGAGTCCCTGGAGCAGTTCCTGGAGGAAAATCTGGAGGAGTTACTGGAGAAACCCCTGGAGCAATTCTTGGGGAAATCCCAAACACAATTCCAGGAAGAATCTCTGGCGGAATTTATGTAGGAATGCTTGGAGGAATTACCGGGAAAAGCGTGGAGGAATTCCTGATGGATTTTTTCATTGAATTCCCGAAGAAATTCCAGGAATCCCTGGAGCAATTTTTGAAGAAATTCCTTGAAGAATTCCTGGAGAATTTCCTAATGAAATTCCTAAAGAAATCCCTGGAAGAATTCCTGAATAAATATTTGGAGGAATCACTGAAGTGATTCCTGAAGGTATCTCCAGAAGAATACCTGTAGGAATGCCTGGAGAAATTCCTGGATAAATTCCTGAAGAAATGCGTGGAGGAATGCCAGGAAGATTTCCTGAAGGAACTCCTGGAGGAATCCTTGGAGGAATCGCTGGAAGAACTCTTGGAGGATTCCCTAGAGGAGAAGTTCGTAGTTGAGGAATCCCTGGAGAAGTTTCTGTAGGAATACCTGGAAAAGTTCCTAGAGAAATTCCTGGAACAATTTTTGAAGGCATCCATGGGGGATTTCTTGGTGAAATTCCTGGAAGATTTGCTGGAAGAATTTCTGAAGGAATCCAAAGAGGATTTTCTGAAGAAACCCCTGGAGGAAGTACTGAAGAAATCCCAGAAGGAATTCTTGGAAAAATCCGGAAGGGATTCCTAGAAAAATGCCTGGAAGAATTCCTGGACGATGCTTGGAGGAATACTTGGTGGAATTCCTGAAGCAAGGTGGAGTTCCTGAAGCAATTCTTTAAGGAATTCCTGCAGGAGTCTCTGGTGTCATTCCTGGATGGAATCCTGTAGAATTGTCTGGAGAAATTTCTGGAGGAATCTCTGGAAGAATAAGTAAAAAGAAAATCGGGTTAAGTACTATTCCTTTCAATTCCACTAAGAATTTGCATCCTTTGACAGATACGTATTTCGACCTCAACTGTAAGGTCGTCGGTAATAACGCAGCTTGTACTCGACTCGACACACTGAAGACGACCTTACAGTTGAGATCGATATACGTATCTGTCAAAGGATGCAAATTATTAGTGGAATTAAAAGGAACAGTTCCTAACCCGATTTTCTTTTTACTTACAGATATTCCACTAAAAAGCCCAGGTTCATTATCACCTGGAGGAATTCCTGGAGAAACTCCTGAAGGAGTTCCTGGAGGAACCCCTGGAAGAGTTCCTGGAGAAACCTCTGGAGGAGTTCCTGGAGGACTGCCAAAAAGAATTCCTGGAGGAATATCTAGAGAAACTTCAGTATGAATCTTTAGTGAAGTTCCTAGATGATTGTTATTAGAAGAATCCCTGCAAGAGTTTCTAGAGGAATTTTTGGATTTCTCAGAGGAATCCCTGCAGGAGGATTTTCTGAAGAAATCCCAATAGAAAGCGCTAAAGAAATCGCTGAAGGATTTCTGGAATCTAAAGGAAACCTGTGTGGCTTCGTGGTCGTGCGGCTAGTGACACCCAGCATTTAGTCACATCATGCTGGGGGGCACGGGTTCAATTGCCACCGCAGCTGTCAGGAAATGTTTTCGGCTGTGCCACTGAGCGTTGCATGCTAGTCAGTTTTCTAGTGTCATGCTCTCTTTAAAGAATAAATAGCTCACTGAAGGCATTGAACGTGTCCGTGTTTTAAAAAAAGAAGAAATCTTGGGGAAACTTCTAGAGGCATTCCTGTTCTAGTTCCTGGAGGAATCTCTGAACGAATTCCTGACGAAACCCATTAGCGTAGCTAGGGGGGGTTCCAGGGGTGCCTGGCACCCCCTAGAACAAATTTGGCACCCCCTAGAGTTTTTCCTTGAGCCACCTAAAATTTAAAACTTACCACAATAATTCTAATATTTTTTAATGGTACATTTGAACAAAACTTAATCACACCCGGAAATACTTATATACCTGAATAATCAACAGACTTCTCCATGGATTAATCCAGTAATACCTCTATCTATTCTAACAGTGATTTCTCTAGGCTTCCTTTATGGATTCCTCCCGATATTGCTTCGATAAACTTCCCTTAGAATTCTCCAGGCAGTCCAGATCGGGTCGTACATACTAGAAATTTCTGCAAAAATTGGTCCAGCAACTTCTCCTAGGATTTCTTTGGAAATTCTTATTTTGATACTTTGATACTCGGAATTGTTCTAGGGATTCTTCTAAAAATGTCTATTGGGATTCCTTCAGGAATTCCTGTTGGTATTATTCAACACAATCTTCCTGGGATTCTTTCAGAAGTTCCTCCGGTGATTCTTCCAGGAATTCCTTCAGAGATTTTATTCAGAGATTCTTCCAGAAATTTCTCATGGAATTCCACCAGGAGCTTATATTGGTCTCCCTCTGGGAATTGCGGCTAGGATTTCTAAAGCAACTCCTGCTGTGATTCTTCCAGCAATTTCTTCTCCAAAAACTCTCACTGTGGTACCTTCAGGTCTACTGGGGAAGTTGTTCCGGAAATTCTTTCGGAAAACCTCCCTTCTTTTTCTAAAAATCCCTTCGGTGATTCTTCCCTAACTTTTCTACAAATCCCTTCGATGATTCTTCCAGAGATTTCTTGAATGATTTATACAGGTCTTCCTCCAGAGGTTCTTCCAGAAATTCCACTGGGGATTTATCCAAAAACTTCTATTGACCTTCCTCCATGAATTCCAGCTGGGAATCTTCAAGCAATTCTCATTAGGACTCCTTCAGAAATACTGGCATACTGCAATACATTTGAGAAATCTTTCTGAGATGCCCATAAATTCCAGAAATTCCTCTTGCAATTCCTCTATTATACTTCTACCAATTCTTTCCAGGAGAACTTCAGGAATTTGTTAGGGGAACTTCTCTTAGGATACCCGGGCATTCATGATTCTAGTATATCTGTAGAAATTATTTCTGTGATACCTCCTGGAGCTCTAGGAATTCCTCCATATATTCCAGCTGGGATTACTCAAGAAATTCCTGCGGTTATTCCAGTTATTTTTCCTCCAGAAATTAAGACTGTGGTACTTCAGAAATTATGCTACGGATTCTTCTAGAGCTTTCTCCTGGCTTTTTCTGGGATTTTTTCAGGCAAACTTCCTGGAATTCTTGCAGGAATTCCTTTGATTGTTCTACCACGGGTTTCTCCAAGGACTCGTCCAGGAATTCCTTCATTGATTTTATCCAAAGATTCCTCCAGAAATTCCTTATGGAATTCCTGCAGAAACTCCTTTTGGCCTTCCTCCAGGAATACCTCAAACACCTTCTCCTGCGGTTCTTCCAGCAATTTCTCCAGAAATTTTTACTATGATATGCCCAGAAATTCTTCTAGTGATTCCTATACAAATTGATCCTAGCATTGTGCCTGGAAGTCTTCCGGGAAATCTTCCTGAGATTCCTTGAGGAATTCCTTCTGCGATTCCTTCAGGGCCTTCACAATAGATTCTTCAAGAATAGCTCTACCGGTTCTTGCAGGAACTTCTCTAGGTATTCCAAGGTTTTGATCTTTGGATTCCCCCAGGCATTCCTGATGGGGATTCTCTAGAAATTCCTGTATAGTGTCCTCCAGCAATTCCTCCTAAGATTTCTGCTGAAATTTTTACAATGATACATCTCAGGATCCTAATAACACCTTCTGATATTTTTTCTGTGATTTCTTCAGAAGCTCTCCGGTGATTTTTATCCAAGAGATTTTATCCAAGGATTCTTTCAAAAATTTCTCATGGGATTCCTCTAGGAACTTCTCTTGGTCTTCCTGCAAGAATTTCAGCTGGATTTCTCAAGCTATCCCTGCTGTAATTCTTCCAGCAATTCCTCCTAGGACTCCTCAATAAATTTTTACTGTAATACCTCCCGGAATTCTTCTAGGGATTCTTCTAAGAATTTCTCAAGGGATTTATTGAAAAACTTGCTGGGATTATTCAAGGCAATTTTCCTATGAGCCTTGCCTTCGGTGTATCCTCCTGGAAATCCTAAAGGATTTCATTTCTGGGATATCTCCAAATATTTATAATTGTTTCAGCAATGCCTCTGTCTCCTCCTAAAATTTTTGCTACGATACCTGCAGGAATTTCTCTAGGGATTTCTCCTGCCATTCTTGCTGGAATTCTTCTGGGCAGTTTTCCTAGGATACTTCCAGAAATGTCGTTGATTCTTCCAGGGGGTTTTCTAAAGACTCATCCAGGAATTCCTCTAGAGTTTTTATTCATGGATTACTCTAGAAATGAATCATGGTATTACTCACGGAACTTCTCTTGGCCTTCTTCAAGGAATTCCAGCTGAAGGAAACTCAATATAAATCTCTAGAGGAGTCCCTAAACGAGTGTCGGGAATACATAGTAGGGATTTCAAGAGAAATGCTAGGAATGTACGAAAAAACTTGTAATTAATTAGAAAGCACAGAATGTTGCTAATTGACAAATTGTGAGATAAATAAAAAAAAAACGCGCTCTGATGGGATTTGAACTCACGACTCCGTATTCGCTAGACCGCAGTATGGCTCTTTCTTTGAGGGCATGGTTGTTTTTTTTTTTTTTAATTTCTGCGGTCGTTTTATTGGAATTTAATAAGCAATTTCTTTGATTTTTTTTCTAGAATTTCAATGGCTATTCCTCTGAAATTATTTCAACAATTTCTTTTTCAATTATTTTGCAAATTTCTCAGGCAATTTAATCGTGATTATTTTTGTTATTTTTATGATTTAATTGTAGTTATATTTATTGCTTCCGAAAATGGCTGAATTGGAAATTCAGAAATTCTAAACTGGGCTTGCTCGAAGAAAATCCTATGAAATTCACGAAAAACTTCCTGACAAATTGCCGGATAATTTTTCATTACATGTGCCCTAGAACTTTCAAAGTAGTTGCCAAAAGAATTCATATAAGAATTACTAGTAAAACTCCTGAATAAAATTTTAGGGTTTTAAAAAAAAATGGTCAAATCCAATCTCAAAATAAATTGCTGAAATATATTCCATAAAATTTTCTACAAACATTCACAAAACAATTTTCAAAAAAATTCTTAAAGAATTTCCCGAAATCATAAAAGGATGTTCTGAATAAAATTTAGAAACAATTCCAAAAGTTACGGCAATTACTTTTATCACAGAATTTTTAAAGAACCGTCAACTTTTTTTCTTCAAATAAATTCTCGAAGGAAATCTTTGAAAAATTTGCCGAATCAATTTCCAAAGGCATTACCGAAGAAGTTCCCAAATTAATAAACGGAGTTTTCAAAATTCCCAAAGGAATTGCTGTTGAAATTCTCAAATAAATTTTCAACGCCGGAATTGCCGAAGGTTATTACAATCGGAATTGCTGCAGGAATTTCTTACATAATTACTGAAGAAACCTAGAAGAAATTGTCTAGAGAAGCGATTTATAAACGAATTTCCGAAGGAGTTTTCGAAGGAATTGGCGAAGGAATACCGAATAGTATAGATAATGAAAGTCCAAAAATCGACGATAATCCCAAAAAAGTAGAATGACTTGCCGAAGACATTTCCAAGAAAAAATGTAAGGAAGTTCCCAGCGTCATTGTTGAATGAATTACAAAATAAAAGAATTGCCTGAAGAGTAAAAGGAGAATTATAAAAAGCAAATATAAATAGAATTGTTGACATAAACAAAACAATGCTTGAAAGACTACTAAAAAATTTTTTTTTTTTACTTATTCGTTTATTTGGAAGGCTCGGGCGCCACTTGGGCATAACAGAGCCGAAATCATCTTTACATTTTTTTTATGTTGATTTTACATGTTGTTTTTTAAATTTATACTGACTTAATACTAGGTTAGTTTTGGGAGCCGAAGTACTCGCGGCTGTTTCGAGGTTAGGGATAACAAATATATAAAGTTGGAAAGGAGGGAATTAAGGGACTTATACTAAATTACTTGCTATCTTATACTAAAAACCTTGATGGGACCGACTGTCCTGATCTGTAACGGGACTAAACATAAAGGGCTTTATCGGAAGACAACGACAAGAAGAGGACATACGGAAAGGGGGGCAACGAAAGACAGGGAGCGAACAACAAAACCAAAATTCGAGATCAAATTCTGACATCAACACGTTTCAAAAACTGGTAAATAAGATCCATGTACTCCAAATCAAGGCCTGCCAACACTTCTCTAACGGGTTTCTGTTGTTTTCCTCGGACCCGGAGAGTTTCATACAGCTCAGATCTGACTTCACGATGCTCATCGCATCCCCACACGACATGTTCGATATCCTGGTAAGCCACGCCGCAGACACAGAGATTGCTTTCCGAGAGCCCAATACGGAAGGTATGTGCGTTTAACAAATAGTGGTTGGACATCAGCCGACACATTACACGAATGAAATCGCGGCCTAAATCCAACCCTTTGAACCATGGCTTCTTCGATACCTGCGGAATGATGGAGTGCAACCATCTACCCATCTCTCCATCTCTCCATTTGTGTTGCCAGCTGATCAAGGTCTCCTGACGGGCTTATGCAAAAAATTCGTCGAAGGCAATTTGACGCTCGTAAATATCGCCTTCGCTAGCGCCCACCTTAGCCAGAGAGTCCGCTTTCTCATTACCCGGAATTGAGCAATGTGAAGGGACCCAAGCTATGGTGATGGTGTATGAGCGTTTGGACAAAGCACTCAAGACTTGGCGAATTCCATTCAGGAAGTACGCTGAGTGCTTCATCAGTTTCATTGACCGAACAGCCTCCAAAGAACTTAGACTGTCGGTAAAAATGAAGTAGTGCTCAGGTGGGAGAGTGCGAATCAGTCCTGCAAAATATCAGTCTCAGTGCCTGTTTTTTAGCCGAAAATGAATGACTGCGGCGGTCGTTTTCAGTTCCTCGATGTGAGAACTGACAGAGTCCGAGAGCTCCATTCGTGAGCGTCCCAACAAGGTCAATTCCCAATCATCCACACACTACTCATGCTGACAAGCCATTCGTCTCAAGCGGTGGCTTGTGAGAGTGAGTGCCCTATACGTTACCACGGGTGAAAACACTCAAATACAGAAAAATGAATGGAAATTATGCCCTGTCAGCTCTCGCTTTCAGCACGCTGCGTGCGAGTGTGAGTACCTATTTCATTTCGCTCCCGTATTGCTGATCGGAAAGCAACATTGACAGGAAAAACAAAACAGAGAAAATGAAAAAAGCAAAATATCGCTATCATAAAGGCCTGTCAAAAAATTGCAGCACTGGTGCGAATGTACTCTAAGGTGTAGTATATAGCCGCTAGCTCAGCAATGTATACCGAGCATGGCTTTTGAAGCATGAAGGTGGCGCTATGAAATTCGTTGTAGACACCGAAACCAGTCGAATCATCGGTTTTCGAACCATCTGTGAAGAACTGTCTGTCCCCGCTAACATGCCCGAACTTACTTGCAAAAATTTGTGGAATACACACGGAACGAAAAGATTCTGGTATTCCGGTGATCTCATCCTTCATGGACAGATCAAAATCCACAGAAGTCTGAGAAGTTATCACGATTGGTGTTAACCGGAGATGGGCTTACCTCCAACGTCATGTACCAGTAGTACACACTCATAAAACGAGTTTGAGGGTTCTGTGCAAGCAGCTTTTCGAAGTTTTCAATGACCAATGGATTCACAACCTCGCATCGGATGAGGAACCGGAACGACAACTCCGCAAAGCGGTCTGTCAGAGGCTGTACACCAGCGAGTACCTCTAAACTCATAGTGTGAGTTGAGTTCATGCAACCTAACGCGATCCGAAGGCAACGGTACTGAACCCGTTGAATCTTCAGTAAGTGTGTTTTCGCCGCGGATTGAAAACAGAAGCTACCGTATTCTAAAACCGACAGAATGGTTGTTTGGTACAGCCTGATCAGATCTTCCGGATGTGCTCCCCACCATGTTCCGGTAATAGTTCGCATAAAATTGATTCGCTTTTGGCATTTTTGTATCAGATACACAATGTGCTTCCCCCAGGTGCATTTAGAGTCGAACCAGAGACCAAGATATTGAGAAGACATGCTATGAGTGATTGTCTTACCCATCAGAACGAGCGGAAACTTAGCCGGTTTGTGTTTTTTAGAAAAGACAACCATCTCAGTTTTCTCCGGAGAGAACTCGATACCCAGCTTGAGAGCCCAAGTGGACAAATTGTCCAAAGTATCCTGTAATGGTCCTTGCAGATCAACTGCTATTGATCCCGTCACAGAAACAACACAGTCATCCGCAAGCTGTCTTAACGTGCAATTTTCCATGAGACAATCATCTATGTCTCTGACATAAAAATTGTAAAGAAGGGGGCTTAGACATGAACCCTGGGGGAGACCCATGTAACTAATTCGTGAAACTGTCAAGTCACCATGAGCAAATCTCATCTGCTTCTCAAACAGCAAATTATACAAAAAGTTGTTTAAAATTGGTGAAAGGCCACTGTTCAGTGCGGAAACCACACTGAAGATGGTTAAGTCTAGCAGTGCGAGCGGCAGTGAGTAGGAGAGCGCATTCCCCGGTAGACCGTCATGCGTAGCAGCAACCAAAACATCAGCAGCCCGGCAGTACGGCGACGAAGCGGCGATTGGCTATGTGGTGAGATAACAGCAAATGAGAGAGAGCGACGTTGATGAACGACTGCGAGAGCGACGAGAGAGAGAGAGGAGTAATCGGTATCAGGTCGACAGCGTGAGTGACTGGCATCGAAACTGAGTTCCCCTTTGAATGTTGAGTTACCACCATCGACAAGGCGCGTACAATCTAGTACGTTCTCGATGGTTCCACGTGATTCGAGATCACGTGGTGGATAGTATAAATACAAGGCGCACTGCGCTTTGAGTAGTTAGTATGTTTTAGAACTGGCTAAAGTTCAAGTGAAGTAAAGTGATAGAATAAGGAAGAAAGTGACTAAGTTAAGTTGTGAAGTAGTGTTTAAGTGACAGTTTTGTAAACAGTAGAGAAGAAATGAAATATAGTGTGTGAAGTAAAATCAATCTCTGTGGTTTCATCACCGGACGATTGGCCCGTATCCCTACTGCGTTGGAATTTTTACCCTGGCTTAATGGTTTGAGGACTATCTTTGGAAGGAGTTCAATACTCCTGCTCCCGCCGGCTCCGCTCTCGTGGAACGTGAGCCTTCTCGCGACCAGCATTCTGTGTACAGTCCACTCCATACCCAACATAGGATTTGGTCCTTCGAGCCGGATCATTCTTCTGGTCACTGGTCGCTCGCCCTTCGGTTAACAGTTGGATACTGCACGGGGGCTTGGAGTGTGGGAGCATTCGATTCATTGGATGTAGAAACACGAGGTGATTTGGATTTGGCATCGATTCGGTGGTGTAAATCATAGAGGAACATAAGAACTAAGTGCAGTGCAAGCTATAAACTAGTATTGAAGACAGTGAACGTTTGAACTCAAGTGAAGTGATCTAGAAGGTGAAAAAAAATGACGAAGAGAACTTCGTTGAAGCAACAGAACAACCCAAGCAACGAGGAGGATATGGAGCTTGGCACGTTAATCCACTTGCGAGGAATGGCTCAAGGCAACATAACACGGATCAAAAATGTGATACTGCAAAGCGATGTGGATGATCTGACGGTGAATCAGGTGAAGGTGTACATTAGAAAGGTGGAATCTTCGTATGCGGAGTATCATATCCATCATCAGAAATTGATAGCTCGTTTGCCTGCGGACAAACGTCAAGAGCAGGATGAAAAGTTCACACAGTTCGAGACTCTGCATGAGCAAGTTTCCACAATCCTGGACACCTGCCTCGAGACCCTTACAGCGAATGCAGTACCCCAGCAGCCCAATAATCCACAACCTATCGTTATCCAACCGTCATTACCCCGAGTAATTCCAACGTTTGATGGACGATACGAGAATTGGGAGAAATTCAAGGTAATGTTTAAGGATGTTGTGGACGGATCCAATGAGCATGCTCGTATCAAGCTATACCATCTTGAGAAAGCTTTAGTTGGAGACGCTGCCGGACTGATTGATGCAAAAACAATCAGTGACGGTAATTATGACAGAGCATGGCAGTTACTCGAAGAACGTTTCGAGGATAAGCGAAGAATGATCGACTTGCACATTGGAGGTATACTGGGCGTTAAGAAACTCAGCAAGGAAAGCTACACGGATCTCCGGGCGTTGGTAGAAACAATCGAGAGTCACACCGAAAACCTGAAGTTCCTAGGAGAGCAATTCACTGGAGTCTCCGAAAGGTTCATCATCTACATCGTAGCTCATGCGTTGGACGACGACACTAAGAAGCTTTGGGAGGCTACCGTGAAGCGACGAGAACTACCAACGTACAGTCAAACGATAGCATTTCTAAAGGAGCGTGTCTCGGTACTGGAGAGGTGCCAGACATCAGACGACTTTGATCGACATCGACAGCAGCGACCAGCGGTTGCAAAATCTATCAAGCCCCCTCAAAGGAGTAATGCGGCTACAGCGGTGGAAAATCCGGAACCGAAGTGTGAGTTTTGCAATGAGAATCATCTGTCTTTCAAATGCTCCAAGTTCAATGAATCAACGGTGAAACAGCGTATGGATCTAGTAAGGGAGAAAAACGTATGCTTCAACTGCTTGCGAAAAGGACACCGAGTAACAGACTGTTTGTCGGAGCGATCATGTACCAAATGTGGAAGGAGACATCATACATTGCTACATTCTGTTGACGGCCCAGTTGATTCCAAGGTATCAAACAGCATCGATGGAAATAGCAGCCAATCTGAAGCACCGAGAGCAACACCTGTACCCACCCCACGTGCGAGTCGAATGGTACACGAGCGGTCATCGAATGCAGCAAATCCGGAACGTCCACAGGAACCAGTTAGCCAGGCACTGCTTTTCACTGCCCTCGTGAACGTGCTGGATCGAGACAATGGACCTCACCAGTGCCGCGCACTGCTAGATTGCGGATCTCAGGTAAGTTTTATTACCCAGTCCCTAGCACACGCCCTTAACGTTGAAGTGGAACAAGTTAATCTTCCGATAACAGGTATTGGCAGCGTAAGATCAACCATTAAGCAAAGATGTACTGTGTCCGTTCAATCCAGGTGTAACGATTTTGCATTTGATTTGCATTGTCTTGTTTCCCCTAGGATTACAGGGGAACTACCGAGTATGGAAATTCATTCGAGTAGCTGGAACATTCCCCCGGGATTCAAGTTGGCTGACCCTTTGTTCTATCAACCACATGAAATCGACATGCTGATCGGAATGGATTGGTTTCTTGATTTGTTGAAGCCAGGTTTTGTGAGACTTACTGATGATTGTCCGCGTTTACAAGACTCCCAACTTGGGTGGTTGATTGGTGGTAGGTTTATTGACCAACCTTTCTCTGGTGTTGGGCTCCGGTCGAATCCGGTGGTTGAGGATCCAGTGGGAAAGCTGGTCCAGAAATTCTGGGAGATTGAAGGTGTCTCTGCAGATTTTGTTACAAATACAGAAGAGGAAGAATGTGAACGTCTTTTCCAAGAGACCTATCGTCGTCAGTCCAATGGTCGATATATGGTCCAGTTACCGTTGAAGGATGGTGTGCTTCAGCTTCCGGATTCGAGACCTCAGGCTTTAAGACGATTTTATGCACTAGAGTCTAAATTACAACGTCAGCCAAACCTGAAGGAGCAGTACGACTCGTTTATGGATGAGTATGAGTTGCTCGGTCATTGTAAGGAAGTGTTCGAAGCTGATGATGATCCAAACATGCAAAAATGGTATCTTCCACACCATGCTGTTGTGAATCCATCAAAAACCACAACTAAATGTAGAGTAGTATTTGATGCTTCGTCTAAGGTGGCCGGTACTTCTTTAAACGATGTTTTAATGGTGGGCGCTGCAGTACAGAGTGATTTGATGTCCATTGAGCTTCGGTTCAGAATGCATCGATACGTGATGAGTGCTGATGTGTCGAAGATGTTTCGGCAAATAGACGTGGATTCCCGTCATAGCCCATTGCAGAGAATCTTCTGGCGAAAGTCTCCTACCGATCGTCTTCGAACACTTGAGCTTACAACCGTAACTTATGGTACCGCTTCAGCGCCCTTCTTGGCCACACGAACGATGTTGCAATTAGACAGGGATGAACAAGACAATTACCCTCTGGCAGCTGAGATAGTTGAGAAGAATGTTTACGTAGACGACGGCTTGTTTGGATCTAACAGCTTTGAAGAGGCATGTGAGATGCAACGCCAAGTCATTGCGTTATTCAAATCTGGTGGTATGCATTTGCATAAATGGTCCTCAAACGATCCACGATTACTTGAATTAATTCCTTCGGGGGACCAAGATTCGCTGGTGGTTGTAGGTGATTGCGAAGCCAATGAGATCATTAAAACACTTGGTTTAATGTGGAATCCCAAAACTGACGAATTTGTCTTTCTAACACAGCCACCACCGACTTTTGAGACACCTACGAAGCGACAGGTTCTATCGACTATTGCAAAGATATTCGATCCGTTAGGGCTAATATCACCCGTGATCATAATCGCAAAAATTCTAATGCAGCGTCTCTGGATAAGTAAACTTAAATGGGATGAAAGGCTAGATGATCAGCTTTGCTCGGAATGGCAACATTTTTTGACATGTCTGCCTTGTCCGGAACAAATTCGCATTCCAAGACATATCGTGTCCCCACATGCTATTTGCTATGAGTTGCACGGATTCTCCGATGCCTCGGAGATGGCATACGGTGCTTGTGTGTATATCCGCTCACTGAATTCTGATGACACAGCTGTGGTAAAACTTGTCGCTAGTAAGTCGAAAATTGCACCAATCAGTCCTGTTTCAATTCCTAGGAAGGAGCTGTTAGCAGCATTGCTTTTAACGAAATTGGTTTCAAAGGTTGTGAGTGCTTTGGATACGGTAAGATTCACCAAAATTCAGTTGTGGTCCGACAGTCAAGTAGTGTTGGCATGGCTACAGAAACCTTTGAATCGGCTCCAAGTCTTTGTGCGTAATAGAGTCGCCGAAATCGTTTCTCACAACGAGTATACCTGGAGTTATGTGAATACACGAGAAAATCCTGCAGACATTGTCTCAAGAGGGCAATGTGCCAAAGAGCTAGCTCAAAACGATCTATGGTGGAACGGCCCAAGGTTTCTGCGAAGTGCCAACTCTGAAGTTGAAATTCCTGCTGGATTACCTGAGTCAAGTATTCCTGAGCTGCGAAGTGAGATTGCTGTACATGTAGTCATGAGCTATGAAGACTTTCCGATATTACTAAAATATGACTCGTTTAGGAAAACACAACGCATTATTGCCTACGTCCTGCGATTCATTTCCAATGTAAGACGGAAGAAGGAAGATCGAGTGTTGTGTCCGTTTCCCACAATTGGTGAACTACGTGAGTCGTTGTATAGAATCATTGGTGCGATTCAACATAAGGAATTATCAAAGGAGATAGAATGTGTAAAGACTGAAGATCCTAATCATAGACTAAACAGCTTGAAGCCATTTTTTGATAATGACTTACTGCACGTTGGTGGACGAATTCGCCATTCACAGCTTCCGTATGATGTGAAACATCAACTAATCCTGCCGGATAAAAATATTATCTCTAAACGTCTAGTAGCTGCCATACACCGGGAAAATCTCCATGTTGGTTGTTCCGGAGTCATCAACATCCTCCGCCAAAGGTTCTGGTTAATTAATGCGAGGTCCACAGTTCGAAGCATTGTAAGGGGTTGTGTTACATGTTTCAGAGCCAATCCACAAACCTTGGATCAACTAATGGGAGATTTACCCTCCTACAGGTTGCACGCTGCTCCGACGTTTCAGAGAGTAGGGCTTGATTTTGCTGGGCCTATCATGATCAAACAAACAGCTCGTAAGGCCAGCCCGATAAAGGGGTATATTTGTGTTTTTGTTTGTATGATTACAAAGGCTATCCATTTGGAAGCCGTTGAAAGCTTGTCAACCGAAGCTTTTCTAGCTGCCTTTCATCGCTTTGTGTCTCGAAGAGGAATTCCTCATGAAGTGTTTAGTGACAATGGCACAAATTTCAAGGGTGCTAAATCCGAATTGCACGAGCTTTACCGGCTGTTTAAATCTGAAGCCATTTATCGAGGAATTTTCGAAATCTGTCAAAGCAAGGAAATAGAGTGGAGGACTATCCCGCCCAATGCCCCACACTTTGGTGGCATTTGGGAGGCCGGTGTAAAAAGTGTAAAGTCGGTTTTAAAAAAGGTATGTAAGTCCGCATCGCTCACAATCACTGAATTCTCGACCCTTCTGTGTCAAGTCGAAGCAATTCTTAATTCAAGACCCTTATACGCGCATTCAAATGATCCACATGATCTTGAAAGCTTGACACCAGCACATTTGATGATTGATCGTCCCCTTATTGCCGTTCCCGACCCTTCGTATGATAACATACCAGAGAACCGTTTATCCCATTGGCAACGAATCCAACAACTGCGTGAACATTTTTGGAAGCGTTGGTCATCCGAGTACATTGCAGAGTTGCAAACAAGATATAAATGGGCCAAACAGAGGGCTAACATTCAATTAGGTACAGTCGTGCTTCTAAAGGAGGACAACATTCCTCCTCAATATTGGAGAATGGGTCGAGTAGTTAAAGTTTACCCGGGTTTAGATGGTCTTATAAGAGTGGTTGATGTTTTCACCAAAAACGGAACATTTAAAAGGCCCATTCATAAACTTGCTCCGTTGCCAATACTTGATAATTCCACTTCTGATAACATTCTATAGTAATAAGGCGTGATGCACCTCCTCGCCGGGAGTATGTTCAGTGCGGAAACCACACTGAAGATGGTTAAGTCTAGCAGTGCGAGCGGCAGTGAGTAGGAGAGCGCATTCCCCGGTAGACCGTCATGCGTAGCAGCAACCAAAACATCAGCAGCCCGGCAGTACGGCGACGAAGCGGCGATTGGCTATGTGGTGAGATGACAGCAAATGAGAGAGAGCGACGTTGATGAACGACTGCGAGAGCGACGAGAGAGAGAGAGGAGTAATCGGTATCAGGTCGACAGCGTGAGTGACTGGCATCGAAACTGAGTTCCCCTTTGAATGTTGAGTTACCACCATCGACAAGGCGCGTACAATCTAGTACGTTCTCGATGGTTCCACGTGATTCGAGATCACGTGGTGGATAGTATAAATACAAGGCGCACTGCGCTTTGAGTAGTTAGTATGTTTTAGAACTGGCTAAAGTTCAAGTGAAGTAAAGTGATAGAATAAGGAAGAAAGTGACTAAGTTAAGTTGTGAAGTAGTGTTTAAGTGACAGTTTTGTAAACAGTAGAGAAGAAATGAAATATAGTGTGTGAAGTAAAATCAATCTCTGTGGTTTCATCACCGGACGATTGGCCCGTATCCCTACTGCGTTGGAATTTTTACCCTGGCTTAATGGTTTGAGGACTATCTTTGGAAGGAGTTCAATACTCCTGCTCCCGCCGGCTCCGCTCTCGTGGAACGTGAGCCTTCTCGCGACCAGCATTCTGTGTACAGTCCACTCCATACCCAACAGCCACTTTCGTGGAGTTTGTCGGAAAGAACATCGACACAAACTGAATCAAAAGCCCCCTTAATATCCAAAAACACTGAGCCCATTTGCTGTTTTTGAGCAAAGGCAAGCTGAATTTCTGAAGAAAGTAACGCAAGACAGTCGTTCGTTCCTTTGCCTCTGCGGAAACCAAATTGTGTATCTGACAACATGCCATTCGATTCAACCCATTTGTCCAGTCGAAAGAGAATCATCTTCTCCAACAACTTCCGTAGACAAGACAACATCGCGATTGGACGGTACGAGTTATGATCCGACGCGGGCTTCCCTGGTTTTTGAATAGCTATCACTCTCACTTGCCTCCAATCATCCGGAACGATGTTGTTATCCAGGAACTGATTGAACAAGTTCAACAAGCGCCTCTTAGCGACGTCGGGGAGGTTTTTAAGCAAGTTGAACTTGATGCGATCCATCCCTGGAGCAGAATTGTTACATGAAAGGAGAGCAAGTGAGAATTCCACCATCGAAAACGGTCTATCCATGTCATCCCTATCTTCGGAAACGTTACGAATTATTCGCTCCACGGGTACGGAATCTGGACAAACTTTTTTTGCGAACTTGAGAATCCACCGGGGAGAGCTTTCCCTATCCTCGTTAACCGACGACGCGTTACGCATTCTTCTCCCGACGTTCCAAAGAGTTTTCATTGAAGTCTTTCGCGACAAGCCCTCGACGAAGCGACGCCAATAACCGCTTTTCTTCGCCTTGATCAAGTTCTTAAACTTGCGTTCAAGGGAAGCGTACCGCTCAAAGTTTTCGACCGTACCGCGTTTACGAAACTCTTTAAACGCCGCGGATTTCTCGCGATAGATTTCTGTACACTCACTGTCCCACCATGGATTGAGGGGTTTCCTACGAACCGACGGACCTGGTACTGGCCGACGTTGTGCCTGAAGCGCGCTACCGATGATCAGTTCTGAGAGAAACTGATACTCTTCCCGCGGTGGAAGGACTTCTACAGATTGCACACCGTCGATGATTGCTTCCGCGTACTTCCCCCAGTCAATGTGTTTCGTGAGGTCATAGGTGATGTCAATAGATGGAGGCTGCTGTGGGCCATTGGAAATAGAAACAACGATCGGCAGATGATCACTACCATGGGGATCCTGGATAACCCTCCATGTGCACTCCAGCGATAGTGAGCTCGAACAGATTGAGAGGTCTAATCGGCTGTCTCTAGGACTGCCATCTTTAGCTGGAGGTGCCACTCGCGTAACTTCCCCAGTGTTCAAAATTGTCATGTTGAAGTCGTCGCAGAGGTCATATATCAAAGATGAACGGCTATCATCGTACAGTTCCCCCCAGCCTGTACCATGGGAGTTAAAATCTCCCATCAGCAGCCGTGGCTCAGGCATAACCGAGCAGATGTGAGCGAGATCTCTGCGAGATATCGCAGTTCTCGGTGGAAGATAAATGGAGGCGAAACTTAGGCTTCTCCCCCGGATAGTCACTGCACATGCGACGGCTTCAATGCCTGTCATCGGGTGTATATCGACTCTATAAAATGAGTGCTGCTTTTTGATCCCTAAAAGCACCCCTCCATACGAGTCGGATCGATCAAGGCGGATGATATTGAAATCGGTAAAAGGTAGGGTCACATCAGGTGTCAGCCATGTTTCGGAGAGCGCAAAAACATCGCATTGTAAATTGCTAAGTAAAAATTTAAAAACGTCTAATTTCGGTACTATACTACGACAGTTCCAGTGTAGCACAGAAATCATATCTTCGACCTCGGTGGTTAAATTAGCCATCGAAAGATACGATTGTCGCAAGAAGAGGCATTTTAGAAGCCAGCTGCTTCAAAAGAGGGGACACACAAGGAAGAAGTCCTTTAATAATGTTCTTCACTGAGTCGGGAGCATTGAAGAAGTTCAGAATGATGTCTACGATGCCAGACAGCGTAAACATCGGAGCACCAAGGGGTTGTTCCTGGTTCTCTGAATGCTGTCCCTCTGGCTGAGAAGTCGAAAAAATTGGAACATCTGGGATTTTTGATGTTCCTGGGAGCGAAGGAAAGTCCCGTTCATCTTGGATTTTGAATCCAGGAGGTGAACGTTTGGTGCCTTTCTTAACACTCCTAGAATTTGTCACGGTGGGTTGGGGGTCACTGCTAGGCAGATTCCGAGGTTTTTTGGTTGGTCTCTGGAGCCTCATCCGTTTCCTCGTTTCACCTTTGAAAACAAAGGGAACCCCGTCTCCAACCTCAGAGTCAGAGCCCTGATCATCGAAAGACAAAGACGAGTAGATGTTGCGTGATTCAACGACCGGAGCAGCTTTCTTCAGCATCTCGGCGTAGCTTCGCCTTGAACGCTGCTGCAACGACCGTTTTTGATGTTGTTTTTGCTGTATGTACTTCGGGCAGACATTGAGATCATGTGGACGGTCACTGCCACAATAAACACACTTGGGCGGCGTTTTACACGCACCGTCCACATGTCTCTCCCCGCATGTTGCACAGCGAGGTTTGTTGCCGCAGTACTGGGCAGTGTGGCCCAGCTGCTTGCAATTGGTGCAGTTCATAACCTTTGGTACATACAGCCGCACAGGTAGCCGAAGTTTGCCAATCACCAGCAGGTCTGGTAATGCTGATCCGGAGAAGGTCACACAAAACTCATCCGATGGTGTGTAAACCTTTTTCTCGCCCTTATGGCAGACCGAATGCAGTTGCCGGCAGTCCAGTATCTGGACAGGAGGAAGAGAAGGGTTCTTGAAGCGACCACAGCCTTGCATGATCGTTTCGCAGGTCAAAGATCCCTCGGCGACCTTCCCCGAGATCTCGACCTGATGGCTTGGAATGTAAACGAAATATTCAAGTGTGAAGAGCTCATTGGCCACAATCTCATTAGCCTGCTTTTGGTCACCAACCGAAACCCGAAGCTTTCCTGTACCAACCATGTCAATGGCGATAACAGAAGAAAACCGCTTTGTCAAGTCCTTGCTAATCTGAACGGTGTTCAAACGTTTGCCTTTGGGTCGGAAGAAAACAACATATGGCCCGCCAAAGTCGGGAGGGTAGGCCTTGAGGCGGGGGGATGTCGAAACAGATTTACTGTTGGTGTCCATTGCAGAAGCGTCAGGGTGAAGGGAGACAAAGGGATTAGCATTTACATCGCCATGTTGGCTCGAGCAATCCGATGCCAATAATGTAGCTTCGTTAATGCGGTACGACGTACCCCCGCCATCTTCATCATCGCCCATTGTGGTAGCTAACTACCACCACGGGGCACTCAAAAATTAACACTATCACGGGGACGAGGAATAATCGAAAAACAAGGGACAAAAATAACGCTACAGGAAAAGTGAGAAAAAAATGCTTATATAACAAATTAAATCTAATCAAAGAGTCAGAGGAGAGGGGGAACAACGAAGGGTAACTTTATGTACTTATCTTTGTGCACTCTGTATCGCCACAGGCTCGACGACGACAGCGATCGGATCGCCCGCACTGGGAAGAGGCGAGCTGCTGCTGAGCGCCCGTCACGCTCTCTGCTCTTCTCTCGGTGGGCTGCTGCTGTCGACGACGATGAGCTTGGGTACTCACTGGAAGAACCCGATCACGGCCGCGCGAGCGGCGTGGTATGCGGGGGGTGCTGCACTGCTGTGCTCGATAATCGGTCAATCCGCCACGTGATACAATAAAAACGTGAAATTTTCTCAAACTAACTGAACTTTTGCGGCAAAAATAGTGGCCTAGCCAACCGCACTCGTCCCACTAGGGATAACCACTTAAACACTTGATCACTCGGAAAACTAGCGCTTTGGAAATTAGCTACCGAACTGGGAATATCTGGAGACAAACCGGACGAACGAAAAGTTGCGACTGTCTCACACGAACGCTCGCCAAAGAGTGTACTAAAAAATTGGCGAAGCAACTCCCGAGAAACATGAAGTAAACAAGCCAAATAAATTCCTAATGGAATTGCCGAAGAAATTTCCAAAGCAATTTTCGATGAAAGTTTTCAAAGGATGCATGAAAGGTGTTCAGTATCAAATTCCAAACGTTTTACCAAAAAAATCTTAAAGAAATTGCCGAAGGAGATCCAAAGATATTACCGAAGATATTTGCCAAATCCAAAGCAATTGCTGGGAGATTTGCAAAAGAAGACTTAATTGAAATAAATTGCAAAACAATTTCCAAATAAATTACCAGGAATATTCCCTGATTACCAAAACACAAATGTCTTGTATTATACGTACAAACCAGACACGATTATTCGAAATGTACGAAGCTGAAATTTTGACTGATTACTGCAATGTTTGTTTTACGTAATCAAATCTTGAGCTTTATACACAACTCCTTTCACCAGATATATTATGAATTAATTCGAAATCGTTATTTGGTGCGAGCACCAGCATCCCGAAGAGAAAAATCGAAGTTCGCTCGCACCAAATTCCGGGTTTCAGTCCTGAATATGCAATTTTAAGTATTTATAACTCTTTCTTGTTCTTGAAAACTATTTTAACAAAGAGGATGTCACAATGAATACAAGTTACATGCAAATTTGTGGATATTTTATGGTTTCAGAGATTAACACTTGCTCTGAAAATGTATTCTTACGGACCTGATTATTTTCAATCCACTAAACAAAAGGGTTGTCTCGATTATACGCAATCAAGTTATCAAGTTTCAAACCCCTCACATGACGGGGAAAGTGTTAAATTTGTACAACGGTTCGAATTAAAAAAAAAGTGTTCTTTAAAACATAGTACGTTCAAATTTGCGGGCTATTTTTTCCGCTACGCAGTATATCATTATTTCATGAAAGAAATTGAGGATGGTTCTTTATATTCTTTTACGAAAAAGAAGCAAAACAACCTGGAAGCCACTGAAACTGGCACCCCCTAGGAAAAAATCCTAGATACGCCAATGAAGAAACCCCAGGATGGATCTCGGAAGCAATCCGAAAAGGTATTCCTAAGAAAATCCTTAACAATTCTAGTGGAATTCCAGGATGAGGTTCAGTAAGAATCTTAAAAAGAATTCCTGGAAAAAACCTTGGAGGAATTTTTTTTTTAATATTCCCTGGACTTGTTCCTGAAAGAATTCCAGAAAAACTTTCCAAGTGAATCCCTTGAGGAAGTCTTTAAAAAATACCTGAAGAAACCTCAGGATGAATCCCGGAAGCAATCCCGAGAGGAATTACTCAGAAAATCCCAGAGGAGCTTTCCAAACGAATTTCTGGAAGAATTTCAGTAGTAAAGGAAACACGATGAAATTGCCACACAGAAAATATTGTATAACTTTTGATTGCGTTCGTCAAAATAGCTAATTTTTTGACCATGAATAGTATATTATGTGTAGCTAATACCATAAAATTTTCATTAAAATCGGTTGAGTATTGGCGCATATATTGTCGATATCATAAAATGAGATTTTAGAAAACTTGTACACTAGACCTGTTCACTTTTTTTGACCTACCCGTGTCACATCAAATTATCAATCCACATGCAAAAACAAGTCTTCAGTCCAAAAATGAGCCAAATTGATAAAGGTTTAGAGGTGTATCAAATCGATTTTGTGTTTTTTCGAGCATTTTCACGAAAATGTACCTCAATATCTAGAAAGAGCAGTCCGCGGGCGAGTGCGGATGTGTGAAAATTTTGGCTGTCACAATTTTCTCGTCCAAATATTGTTCTTGTGAAAAGTTTTCGGTTGACCACTAAATCCGCCAAAGAAACGTCTTATAATAAGTGCCCGACGGTGTACAATAAACAGAAGATCACGCACAGTTTCTTAATTGAAGAGATGGCTGCAGCAGCACCGGTGCGGTTCCTCCTTCGAGAACAAGCTGCAGAAACCTCTCCTGTTCCGTTACTACTGCTGCTACAGAGAACATGGGACTGTCGCTACCTGAAGAATCTTCCAGAAATTCCTTATGGAGAAGTGTTTTCTCATATACTGCTGTGGAATTACGATATTTGTTGCGATATCGGAGGAGTGTATGCCGAGAATGGTCCTTTGACGGAATCGAGTATGGTTGTCGGCACCCAGTGGCTGGTGGCTGCATCGAGCGCAGCTGTCAGCATCTCCACAACGTTGGCTGGTGACCGTGGCGTGCACGGTTGTCGGCATCCGGTGGTCGGTGACTCTGGGTAAATCGTCGGTGCTGTTTATCCAGGTAAGTGCAACGAACCTATCTCCAGAGAACTTCAGTTCGCAACAGTATCAGTTAAATTACATTCAATTATTTCAAACTGTATATATTATTTCATCATAATACAGTTACATAACTTAATCATACTCAACCATACCCGTACCAAAATCCCATCTCCTTTCTATTTACGAGGGCGTCGGTGAGTCGCTGGTATCTCGATAAATAGATTCCTTCCCTGATATCCCTTCCCATCTGCATAACGTATTTCTTATCGTTTCAGAGAGCGAGCAATGGCGCTTAAGCCTAGGCTTGTTAGCCAGGACACAGTGTAAATGCCTGTGTCCCATCCCTGAAGCAAGATGGCCCAAGGAGTGACAAAACCTTTTTAGCTACGTCACTCCCAACGTTGGTGTTTAAACATACTAAAACACTCACACTCACATGAACGCATCTGCATATTCTCTTCAAATACACTCCCAAAATCTTGTCGTATCACTCGCTTAGTGAATCCCAAATCAACCCATTCCAAATATCCAACTCCTTGACACCTGTGGTGGTTCCGGTGAGTCGCTGGCCTTTCATAAAGTAGGTGTCATATCATCACATCCTTTCCTATCCTCGTAACGGAGAAGATGGGCGTGGCCGGCAATGGAAGTTCTCATGTATTTTTACTTCAACCTCTAATTGGATAGCTATTCCTTCCCAAATAGCATTCCATAAGCAATTAGAATAGGAGTATAAAAGTTTTAACATGACAACTTTCAGTATGCAATCTACGAATTACTCCGTTACCACACAACGCAACGCAACGCAACGCAATGTACCTCAATATCCAGAAAATTGCACCAAAAAGGTACCGAAAATACCGTTAAAATATAGTTAGAACAATACTCTACAACTTTGCCGAAGACACTACGGTGTTTAAATTGCGTATTTCAAAGTTATTCAACAATTTTCGTTAAAAAATCACCAAAAAATACAATATTTTCACGATTTTTCATGTAAAAGTCATGTAATTTTACATTGTTTTAGGTGACTAATTTTATGAGCTTTTGCTCCTATGTGTTACGAACATTTCGTCCATACATTATTTTAGTGTAGAAATTCGTTTTCATTGACTAATTATCAAAAGTTTGTCACGTTGATACTAAAAACTGTACAGAGTTGCCAGCATAAAATAAAACAAAGTTACCCATGATTTAAACGTCATTACACTTCTTTGTCTCATCTGCATCAGTTTAAATTTGGTGCAGTTGGTTGAGCATGAGATTGTGGATTCGAAGATTCAAGGTTCGAGTCCTTGAATAGCATTTTTTTGCGTCTCGATCCTGCTATAAGTTGATGAAACAACGCACTGCATCTCATTGAAATTTGGCATCATAGCATTGTTTCGGAACCGTGGAGTGCATAGTAAGAATGAAGTTTCCCTTCATCGTGTAGTTGTGCAGATTTATGGGTAGATAGATAACAAGTAAGCTCCACCCACAGTTGTCTGTAAAATGTTGCATCCAGAAGCAGTTCCATCATCGTATTGAATTGTTTTAGCTAAATTGATCATTATCAAACAGATGCTCAATATTTCGCCCAGCTGATCTCGTCGACACGATTTATTGTCAACAAGTATAAACTAAATATCTAGCTAGTCCTGGAATAGGCCTAATTGGTAGGTCCCGATCATTATTCTTTGGGAGATTCCGTGCAAGTCATGGCAGATTCATCATCCTAACTGCTACAAAAAAAAAAGAAAAAAAAAGTTTATCATGTATTTGAGCTTGAACCTGGGACCTTCTGATCCGCAAGCTCGAGCCTTACCATCTGCACCATTTCTGATATTTAAATCAAAAGACATTAGAATACGATGGCATGACGTCTTAATCATGGGTAACTTTGTTTTAATTCGTGCTGGTAACTCTGTGCGATTTTTAGTATCAACGTGACATACTTTTGATAATTAGTCAATGAAAACGAATTCCTACACAAAAACGATGTATGGACGAAATGTTCGTTGTACAAAGGAGTAATCGCTAATTAATTTAGTCACCTAAAACAATGTAAAATTACATGACTTTAATATGTAAAATCGTAAAAATATCGTGTTTTTTCGTGATTTTTCAACTAAAATTGTTGAATAACTGCGAAATACGCAATTTAAACACCGTAGTGTCTTCGGCAAAGTTGTAGAGTATTGTTCTAACTATATCTTTACGGTATCTCCGGCATCTTTTCGGAGCAATTTTGTGAATTTCTGAGTAAATTTCTGTGAAAACGGCTAAAAAAACACAAAATCGATTTGATACACCTTTAAATCTTCATCAATTTGGCTCAATTTTGGACTGAAGACTTGGTTTTACATGTGGATTAATAATTTGATGTGTCACGGAGAATCGGAGAAAAAAAGTTTCAAAGTGAACAGGTCTATTGTACACCCATTTCAAAAAATTACTTAGGCTATAACTTTTTTGTTACCTCATCAAAACGTTTTAAAATTTCACTCGATATTCTTAACATAGTAACAATTGAGTGGTAAAAATTTGATCGAAATCGGTTCAGTACTTTTTCTAGCAAATATCCAAAACTCAAATCGCTTCAAGGTAAATTTTAGGTACTTTTTGACCATTTTCAGTTCCGCGTGCACTATTTTGACTGTAGAACTGGTAACACTGTCCCGATTTTTATAAAGCTTTAACAGTGTAAAATTGTTGTGTTAAACTGTTTACAGTGAAAATTTTAGCCATTTTTGTTGAGTACTTTCAAAGTAAGAGCAGTTTGAATTTCACTATACCAAAAACCACATCTGCTTATTGTGACATAGTGCGACATATATGGCTATAACTTTTTAACGGTATGATCAAATTGAATGAAATTTTGACAAACTACTTCTACATACATACTTTACGCACAAAAAAATTTTCATTGAAATCCGTTCAGTATTTTTGGCGCCAGCGTTGAAACGGCAAAAAAGTGATATTTTCCAAAATGTTTGTTTGTACAAGATTCTCAAGTGACAATTTCCTTGTATCAACGATACCTCCGCCATTACTCAACCAATTTTAATGAAAATTTTATGGTATCAGCTACACATAATATACTATTCATGGTAAAAAAATTAGCTATTTTGGCGAACGCAATCAAAAGTTATACAATATTTTCTGTGTGGCAATTTCATCGTGTTCGCCCTTTAATCAATGGAAACAAATCTAATGGAATTCATGTCTCCAGTTATTTCTGTACAAATTGTACAAGGAAGTTTCTAAAAGTTTTTTTGTTCAAAATTTTCATATCTAAAAAATTCTGAAAAAAATCCTGGAAGAATTTTTTCCCAAATACTTTGAATAAGATGGAATTATCGGAATAATCTTGAACAAATTCTTGAAGGAAAATATGAAAAAATCGCTGAAAAAACCTTCGAAGTAATACTTGCAAAAATTTCTAAAGAATCTATAGTGAAACTTCTTTCGGAATCACTGGAGAAAATCTTAAAGAAATCCTCGAAAAAAAACATTGGAACAATCACTGGAGGAATTTTTAAAGATATTCCAGGATAAATTCCCGGAGGAATTTGTGGTAAAATCCTTAGAGGAATTCTTGAAGGAATCTCTGGAGGAACTCACGATCAAGCCACTGCAGGAAACTATGGGAAAATTCTGGAGGAATTCTTTGATGCATCCGTGCAAAGTATCTATAAAAAATTCTGAAAAAAAGTTTGAGAAATTCCTGAAGCTTTCCTTGGAATAAGCCCTGGAACAGATCTCGCAAACCCGCAAGACGTCCATGGAGGTATTCACGAAGGAGAAATTGCTTGAGCAATTAGTGAAGGGATTCCTGGAGAAGTTCTTGAAGAAATACCTGGAAGAATGTCAGAAGATGTCCCTGGAGAAATCAATAAAGAAATCTCAGGTTTTTTGATCTTAACGTTTGTTTAAATTGAAAAGTAGTGAAAATTCATTTATTTTAAGTTGATACACTATAGCAGCATATGGTGATACAAAGTCCTTCTCCTTCCCTACCGGTTCCGGCATATCCGGAAAATTTGGCATGTTGTTTTTGTATTCCATGAATAAAAATCACAAAGATGAGCCATTCATCCAAGCTTGTTATTTCGTAAAATTCTATGATAAGATTGATGGGGTGCTTATAGAGAAATAATTGACGAACTTTCTTGTGGGTTTTGGGAAAAAGTTAGGTATTTGAGGATAAAATCCTAAATCATTCGAATAGTTTATTTCTTGAGATTTTTTTCGGGAATCCTGAATTAATGATAATCTTGAGTTGGCTGGACATTTAGGCCCGCCCGTCGTGTGGCTCTTATTCGCCATACAAATCGGTCATTTTGGTGCCGTGTTGCCCTTCCTTGCCATGTGGGCTTCTACTCCGCACTTCCTGCAGAGTTCTAACGTTTAGTTACAACTTCGATGTCACTAAAAACCACACATAAGGACAGACTTGTTAGAATCCCAAAATGGCTGCCACAATGGCCGACTTTGACACCTACTCACGATTTCGAGCGCACAAATCTCTTCGTAAACAAAACCAGCAAACCTGATCTTCTCATTTTTTTGGTTTTAACTCTGTCAATTTTGAACCAATTGACTTTATTTTTCAGCTACTGATAGTACTCTACATGTCTCTCTGTGGACATATTTTCATGCGAATTGATTGAACGTTTTCCGAGTTAAAGCAAAAAAGCGACCCGTCTAAAAAAAATCAGGTGTATAGGAAAACTTCTGAGCCCTTAGAGGACCACTTGGTATCAAAATCAAATTTTGACTAAAATCGTGTCAGCAAAAAAAATCTTATTAAAAACTTGTTCAAATTCCAAATTTAGTTAAAAAGATACAGACGAGTCTCATTTTGAAGTGAAAAGTGCCGAAACTTTTGGATGTTCAACAGAATATCTATGACACGAAACACCAAAAAAATCGATTCCAGAAATTCGATTTTGTCCATTCAATTTTGCTAAAATCCCATAGTTACGACACTTCTGTGGGTGTCGAAATAGTTTGTTCAACACCAAGATTGTTGACACCTTCTCTTCTCTATGCAGTTGGTCGCTTGCTTGCTTGTGAGGCAGTGCAGATTTTAAGACCAGAGGATTATGCTAAATTGAGGCAAGAAATATGCAATTATTTACTTTACAGTAAAAGCGGGGCAGATCACGGGCACGTGGTTCTGCAGAGAAGTTAAACATTGAAGAAGCTACAATCGTTTTTATTCTACTAGCCATCGGATAAACTTTAAATAAGAATCTTCTTCCATTTACGACACATTCAGAGAAAAATAGGTCAATCAGCTTAACTATGCCCTTAGTCACATCATACATTCTTTTCCCTCCGTTATTTCCATTACTCTTAGGTACCTCATCTATCCAGGCAGAACATTTCCAGTGAAACATGCTTGCCTGGGACTGAAAATTGCGCTTTGATAGTGTCACCTTCAAGAGGATGAGCAATTTTTCAATTTTATTGGATTTCACCTTCTGTTGTCAGTTGGTGGTGTCTGAGTGTGTGTGTGTCTGTAAGGTGGAAGATGATGGACGCCACCGAATCGGTTTTACCTACCAAACACTGACTGACTGATTGAATTGAATGCTCTCGCAATGCCCGGGCGATTCAGTTGGTTTCACAAAGAAAACCTTTCCGATGGGGGGTAAGTTTCCTCGCAGGCGCCGGGGGTTTTAACGTTCAACAGAGTGTGAAAATGCGACGTTTTCGATTCACTTGGATGGTTGGGTTTGGCTTAGGTGAGGGTGTCCGCTTTGATGTGGCACGTGTCGGGATTGAATGGATTGATGTTTGCAGAATTAAATTGGGATTACCGGGGTTGAAGCTGCAGTGGACGACATTTTAGATTGAATTTTCATGATTTGAAGTGAGAATTAACGTCACTTTGAATTTATTGTAAATTGGTTACATGTTCTGAAATTATTATTATCTTAGTAAAAGTGCAAGAAAGCCATGATAGCCATAATCACAATACCTTCACCCTCACTTACAACCTCCTACATTTTTCTAAAACATTATCAATCACCTCAAAACAAGGGAAATGCATTCCTCCACCCTCGCGATTCATAACGTGTTCTACCGAGCTTCATTAATCCTAATCTTCTCAGACCACACACCGAGACTGGGTGCACTTTTGATTTGTTCGCCCCGAGTGGCCAATAAAGCAGCTGAAGGGGAGCTCCTTCGCCAAGCTGTTCGCAGTCTTCGAAGTAATGGAAAAAGTTTCCGCCTTTATTGCGTAAAGTTTTGGTCTGAATTTATGCAAATCTAATCAACCTGAAGTAAACCTCCACCTGCAGCAGTCGAAGCCAGGAAGAAGAGTGTCGGAGCCGTTACAGACGCGCAGTGGTGCACAAAAACAACGACAGGAAAAAAGTTTTTACGCCCCCAAAGACTAACATCATGATTCAAATTGACAAATGGATTGGCGTAAATCATCGAACAGAAACAGAGAGTGATACAAGGGCGTTGAAAGGGAATTAGCAGGGGGCTTAGTTTTGTTAAAGTTTTGGTTTTTAAGGTCGAGTCACATTTTTTTAAAGTTTAACATTAAGTGACGTTTATACAAACATACGTTATAGTAAGAACAATCATCGTTCCAAAATATGATCTTTGTCAATTCTAGAGTTTGTGGCGCTATTCCTCGGAATGTTTCCAAAGAAATTAAAAATCTTAATGCCATTATTAATGAAAAATTTAAAGAAACTATTAATTTTTAAGGAACTTATGTTTAATTATTTTAAATCTCTAGAGAAATTTCTGAAGAAATGTGTGGAAATAATTTCCGAATAAACCCCTTAAACGAAATCCCTAAAGCATTTTCAAACTTTATTCGTGGAAACTTGCCTAAAAACATCCCTGCAGAAATTATTTCCGCGCCCGCAAATCTGTTCTTAGTGTGTAGAAGAATTTCTGAAGAAATTAAAGGAAAATATACTAAAAGGATCCCAGAAGTTGCCCTTCTGAGGGAACCCTTAGATGAATTTCCGAAGAAATCGCTGGAGAAAATTTACGAAATGATACCTGGTAGATTTCTTGATAGAATCCCAGGAAGATTTTCTGTAAGAATCCTTGGAGGAATGCTTAAAGGAATTCTGGGAAGATTTTCTAAACTATTCCTTATAGAAATTTCGGGAATAATTCATGGCATTCCTGAAAGCCGCTTTGAAGGAATTTCTGATGTAGTCCCTGGAGGATTTTTAGAGGAATCCTTTTAGGAATTTATGAAGAAACCCATGGTAGGTTTTTCAAAGGAATTCTTTGAGAAATTATCGGAGGAATGTCCAGAAAATTTTCTGAAGGAATCCCATGAGGGCATTCTTAAAACAATTTTAGCATTATGCGAGTCGCCCAAATGCGTACAGTCCTAGACCGCTGTTATTAGGGTTGCCGTCTTTCCGTCCGCACCAAAACACACATATATCTGACTCTTAGACAGTACTGACAAAATCCTCCAATGATCGAGAACTGTCCTGGCCACGTCCTTGCGGCTACTGAGGGATAGGAAAAGTTGGTTATTTAGTTTTGGACACCTATTCTTAGGAGTATTTCTTTGCTTTTCAGTCCGATTGTGTGATCAAAACCACCTTATGTTCTCTTACTCCAACGCTTCGATCCGTATCGGATCCTTCTCAAGGATTTTGTTGATTTATTGAAACATATCACAATTAATTTCGTTTTCTATCGTTCTATCGTCATGCAAAAGTGGATGCGATATACGCACACTTTACACGTGGCTAAATGGAAGCATGTACACATATGGCCTCCACTTAAGCATCCTATAAGTCAGACCGAACCATCTGTTTTTCAATGATTTCGAGAAAATGTTCGGCAATCACTTGAAATTTGAAATCTCTGGCATTATTTTCAGAAATACTATTATTCTTTTATGTAATGACACATCCGCATCAAAATAACGTCAAAATGTTCAGGTTTAACGAATTCCTCAGCTTATCTTTACCTGCCCGAAATATCGCGTAGTCCACTCTGACTGAACGCCGACCATATAATACTATGTATTTGCTGGGAGGGCCTGTCTATCAATTACGTAGATTCTTAGTGGGAACGAGGGGTCTGGTCAAAGCCTACGCTCCTTATAAATTTCGAAAATTTTGTATGAGCAAAACTTTACGAGGGGGAGAGGGGGGTGGTTGGGGTTTCTGAGATTGCCAAAAATGAGTCTATATAGTTTATGGACAGCGCCTTATAAACTTTTCTGAATTGTTGGCACTGCCACTAATTTGTTGCATTGAAATTGCCTAAAATACGAACCAAAACAAATTGCAAATGTCAAACTGTGTAAGTTTACAAGAAATTTCACGTAAACTTCTTTCGGGCTTTCGGATTTAAAAAGTTTGTCTCGCAGAGTATTTTAAGTTCAGTGAAAGTTCATTCGCGAAACTGATTGTGCTCTCATAAATTATATCAGCACATTGAGTAAAATCCCGCAGTGCTCAACAACGTATTGATACGATTGATCAAGGTGACGATGGATCGAGTGATGTGCGTAGTTCAAGTATTAGGAACACTCACGAGTCCCTTCGAATCTCGCAGAAGGTTATGGCAAGGTGGCTCTACCCTATTTGGCATAAAAGCCATTTGGCATAATGGCCTTTTGGCATAATGGGCATTTGGCATAACAAATATTATGCACATTCTTACCAAGAAGACTGTTCTTTGTGTTATACCAAACGGCATTATGCCAAATAGCCATTATGCCAAATGACCATTATGCCAAATGGCATTATGCCAAACGGCTTTATGCCAAATGGCATTATGCCAAATGGGTAGAGCCCGGCAAGGTGACGGTCTTTCGTGCTTGCTGTTTAACCTTGTTTTAGAGGGTGTAATAAGGAGAGTGGGGATAAACGCCAGGCATATCGGATTAGTCATTAGTGTGTCGAAGGCAAAGTACATGATGGCAAAAGGGCTCCAAGGAGAAATCACCGCGCCCGCCTCCTCGAATTTCTATCGACGGTGATAAAATCGAGGCGGTTGAAGAATTCGAGTACTTGGGCTTACTGGTGATGGCCGACAATGACACTAGCAGAGAAATTTAGAGACGCATTGCGGCTGGAAATGCTTAATTTAAACTACGCAGAATTCTATGATCGAGCAAAGTTCGCCGTCACTCGAAGTTAACTACCTACAAAACGCCGATTTGGCCGGTAGTCCTCTATGGACACCAAGCATGGACTCTACGTGCAGAGGACCAACGCGCCCTTTGTAGTTTTCGAACGGAAGGTGTTGCGTGTTGGGCAAGATGCGACAACGTGTGATCGGGTGGCAGTCGATCAACGCAAGGATGTGCATGTTGAGAGTTAAGGGCCGTTTCTTCAATTACAGCATCATCAACGTCCACTGCCCACACGAAGGGAGACCCGATGACGAGAAAGAAGCGTTCTACGCGCAGTTAGAGCAAACATACGATGGTTGCTCGCCGCGTGACGTGAAAATCGTTGTCGGCGACATGAACGCGCAGGTAGGAAGGGAGGAAATGTACAGACCGGTAATCGGGCGAAACAGCCTGCACGCCGTATCGAATGATAACGGCCAGCGATGCGTAAACTTTGCAGCTTCCCGTGGGATGGTAGTCCGAAGCACCTTCTTCCCCCGCAAAGATATCCACAAAGCCACCTGGAGATCACCCGACCATCAAACAGAAAACCAAATCGACCACGTTCTAATCGACGGTAAATTCTTCTCAGATATAACCAACGTCCGCACATACCGCAGTACGAATATAGATTCGGATCACTACTTAGTCGCTGTATGCATGCGCTCAAAACTTTCGACAGTTATCACCACGCGTCGAAGTCGAACGCCGCGGCTCAACATCGAGCAACTTCGTAACGTAGAAGTGGCTCAAGACTACGCGCAGCAGTTAGCAGTGGCCCTACCAACGGAAGAGCAGCTTGGCGCAGCTACACTTGAAGATGGCTGGAGGGACATCCGATCCGCCATAGGTAGTACCTCGGCTACAGCACTAGGCTTCGCGACTCCGAATCACAGAAACGACTGGTACGACGGCGAATATGAACAGTTGAAAAACGAGAAGAATGCAGCATGGGCGAGAATGCTGCAACACCGTACGAGAGCGAATGAGGCACGTTACAAACAGGCGTGGAACAGGCAGAACTCAGTCTTCCGGATGAAGAAGCGCCAGCAGGAAGAACGAGATCGCGAAGCGATGGAAGAGCTGTACCGCGCTAAGGACACACGAAAGTTCTACGAGAAGCTGAACCGCTCGCGCAGAGGCTTTGTGCCACAAGCCGACATGTGCCGAGATAATCACGGGAATATTCTCACGAGCGAGCGTGAGGTGGTCGAGAGGTGGCGGCTGCATTACGATGAGCACCTCAATGGCGACGTTGCAAGTACCGAAGGTGGCGTGGTAACAGATCTAGGAGTATGTGCACAAGACGAAAGACTTCCGGCCCCTGACCTTCAAGAGATTGAGGAGGAGGTTGGCCGGTTGAAAAACAACAAAGCCGCTGGAGCAGATCGACTACCAAGCGAGCTTCTAAAATACGGTGGAGAAGCACTGGTGAGAGCACTACACTGGGTCATTACCAAGATTTGGGAGGAGGAAGTATTACCGGAGGAATGGATGGAAGGTATCGTTTGTCCCATCTACAAAAAGGGCGACAAGTTGGATTGCGGGAACTACCGCGCGATCACACTACTGAGCGCTGCCTACAAGATACTCTCTCAAATTTTATGCCGCCGTCTATCATCGATTGCAAGAGAGTTCGTGGGGCAATATCAGGCTGGATTCATGGGTGAACGCGCTACAACGGACCAGATGTTCGCCATCCGCCAGGTGTTGCAGAAATGCCGCGAATACAACGTGCCCACACATCACTTGTTCATCGATTTCAAATCGGCGCGGCGTATGATACAATCGATCGAGAACAGCTATGGCAGATTATGCACGAATACGGATTCCCGGATAAACTGATACGGTTGATCAAGGCGACGATGGATCGAGTGATGTGCGTAGTTCGAGTATCAGGGACACTCTCGAGTCCCTTCGAATCTCGCAGAGGGTTACGGCAAGGTGATGGTCTTTCGTGCTTGCTGTTCATGTAATAAGAAGAGCGGGGATAAACACGAGTGGGACGATTTTCACGAAGTCCGTTCAGCTGCTTGGTTTCGCCGATGATATTGATATTATTGCTCGTAAATTTGAGACGATGGTGGAAACGTACATCCGACTGAAGAGTGAAGCCAGGCGAATCGGATTAGTCATTAATGTGTCGAAGACAAAGTACATGATGGCAAAGGGCTCCAGGGAGGAATCACCGCGCCCGCCACCCCGAATTCATATCGACGGTGATGAAATCGAGGCGGTTGAAGAATTCGTGTACTTGGGTTCACTGGTGATCGCCGACAACGACACCAGCAAAGAAATTCAGAGACGCATTGCGGTTGGAAATCGTGCTTACTTTGTACTCCGCAATACTCTATGATCAAACCACGTTTGCCGGCACACGAAATTAACTATCTACAAAACGCTGATTAGACCGGTAGTCCTCTATGCGCACCAAGCATGAACTCTACGTGCAAAGGACTTGGAGTTTTCGAACGGAAGGTGTTGCGTACCTCTACGGTGGAGTGTTGATGGAAGACGGGACTTGGAGAAGGCGAATGAACCTTGAGCTGCATCAGCTGCTGAGAGAACCAACCACCCAAGTAGCACCTGCAACTAAAATGGAAATGATCATCGTTGCAAACATGTTGCAACTGAGTTTTCATGAAACAAACAAAATTAAAACCTATCAAAATCCTGTTGGTAATGCCAAACTGAGGTGTAACAGTTTTATAACAACAAGCAAAATGAAAACAAACGTCAACATTAGTCGAAACTTGCGAAACCAATTTGTAACTGAAGTATAATGTGCTTGTTTCAACGAATCTTAGTTACAACCGTTTACAAACCAAAACATTGATTCTGGTTGTTATAAACATGTTGCACCTGGAACTTATTTAGAACATAACGAACAATTTTGACAGGAGAGATAGAAGTTCCAAAATGTGCGGCAAAATGTTTTTGTGATCACGAAAAATATAAAATGCACTATAAAAAACCAAAATGTTTCAAAAATAACGAAATCATGTACAAATAAAATGTAGCTTTTTCTTCATAAGTTTATCGACATATTCTAAATTTTACAAAATTAAAGTGGAAAATAGAAAAAAATCTGATTGGAAGTATAATAATGACCCAATAAAAAAAATCTGCCTCATTTTCGCAGTACTGAACGACTGGTACCTACCACTGAGAAGATTTCAATACATGGGGTTTTGAGAAATCTAACGTAACGTACAAACATATTCGGAATTTCCCACCAAAAAAAGTTACAATGGATTTACATGTTTTACAAAAAACGTGAAATTTTCGATACGTAATAAATGGACAGCTTCTTGTCGACGTAAATGGGAAAAACACGTCCAAGTGTCTGCTTTTTAAAAACCAAACCAAATTTGGTTATTTATGTCCTACGCGGAAAATTCAAACTACCTTATTTAGGTCGATTTTACCCTAAAATGAGTATATCTAATTGATTAGTTACCCAAAATTAGGTTGGGAGGGGAGGGAGGAATCCCCCACAGATGTTGTCGTAAATAAACAGAGATGCGTCTATCCAACGGGGGTCCTTGAGGCCAATAAGCCAATTTTGGGTAAATGAGATTTACCCAAATTTGGGTTGAATGAAGGGGGTCTTGGGTTGAATTTACTTACTTTTGAGTATATTTTTAGTTAGAGGTAAAGGTAATTTACCTTGCGTGAGTTTAATCGATTCACTCAAATGTTGACTTCTTAGGCCGAACTACAGGATTGCGTCAAAATTTTCCAATTTTTGGTAGTTTGGCGGTTCCGTGTACCACGTGCAGCATTGTTGTACTTTGTCAATACGGATTCCCATAGACATGATTCAGCAAATAGTATCTTTCTAAATTCTAAAATTAATTTTCAGCATTTTATGGGTGCATTAAATAAGCTGCTGAGTGCATTTCAGCCAAAGCAATATGGCGAGTTAATTTTTACCACAAATTCCTAAATTTTCACTCGCAAAATGATAGGTAGACTGAGGCGCGTTAGAAATACGGAGCCAAAATGCGTGACTTACCGATAAATCTGGAACGGCACACAAATTGACGTTCTCGGTCAGCCTTATTTGCGGTATATTTATGCTATGCACACAATTTCTTATTCACAAGAACGATACTGATGCATAATAACTGGCAGTGACGAATGTGGTGACTGGCTGACTAGTTGTCGAATCGGTCACCATTTTTTAAGTCGACTATAAGTTGTACCTTGGTTATAATTCAATTTCGTATTAAAACCGTTTATATCACGAATGGATGTTTTATATTGGCTCCACCTCTTGCGCTTTTTTGGTTGTAATTTAGTCGTTAATAAGACGATTGGTTCAAATGGCATAACTTTCAATATAGTTGCATAGAAATTGCAGGAACTTATTAATGTCCAAGTGTGTTGCTTGGGCATCGTCCATACCACGAAAATCGAGAGGCTACGGTGGGCGGGTCACGTCATCAGGATGTCGGATAGCAACCCGATTAAAATGAATCTCGAGAGTCATCCGACCGGTACAATAAGACGTGGTGCACAGCAAGCTAAGTGGGTCGACCAAGTATAGGACGATTTGCGAACCATTCGCGGAGTCGATGTACATCCTGTTGACGCCTCTGGAACAAGCAGAATGATTTACTGTCTTCGATTGCCGCCGAATGAGAACGAAGCGGAAGGCCACTTGGTTGCCCAAAAGTAGCAGCAAGCAGTCAGTCAGCAAATAAACCACGGAAATCAATACGTCAGTACCTAGTGATATGAAGCGCTCCTCGCTCACCGGACCGTACCGGACCGGAATCGTGGCAGTAAATTTTCACATTAAAGCAGAAGTTTTCCTCCAAACAATCCATTTTTTCCAATTTCCAAACGAGACCCATCGAGGTCGGTCGTTTCCGGCTTGGTGCGTGCATGCCGAATGTCGAATGCGAGGGACAAAAAGTTTTCCATTCATCCCGGTTGGATTCGTCGTGGGTGGGGCGACGGGTGAGTTGGATTGGAGGAGTGTTTGCGTGTGCAGTGCAGTGCCATGGTTCAGTCAGAGAGTGGTTATGGGCTCTCATTTAAGTCGGTCTGCTTTTGATGCGTGCCTAACGCATTCAAATGTGCCGACATTAATGTTTGTTTATGACCGTCTGTCCCGACCGTATCAGTCACGTAGGTATGCTTCCACTGTTATTCCAGTAGGTATTCGATTTTTTATTCCGCCATCACCGACTGCTGATTGTGGTCAGTGTGGTGGATGCTCTGAAGTCCTGAGGACACTATTTGTGGATGTTTGTTGATCCTGCTTTCTTTGTGCTACCTGTGGTTTGGAAGCGAGTTTACTGGTCAATGAAGGGCAACTTGAAGGGCCCATATAGCCGACTTAGTAATCGTGCGGATATTCAGCAAAACCATGCTGAGGGTAATGGGTTCGATTCCCAGTCGGTCCAGGTTTTTTTGGAAATACTATAAATGTCAAGAGTAGCTAAAATAGAGTAGTGCCTGCCTTATGATAAACAAATGAAAATAGACAGGAGAAGCTCTCAGTTTACAATTGTGGAAGTGTAGCAAAACCATGCTGAGGGTGATGGGTTCGATTTCCTGTCGGTCCAGGATTTTTTTTTACATTGGAAATATTTTCGACGTCTAGAGTATCTATAATAGAGTAGTAACTGCCACATGATATACAAGTGAAAAATAACGATTGGTGGGAGTTCGGCTCTGCAGTCTACAGTTCACTAGAACGACCATTTTAGGACTCGTTATTCCCAAATAGTCGAACCCTCGAACATCCAAATGAAAAAATGTCATTGACAGAAAATGCTCTCACTCAATAATTGTGTTCGTAGAACAATAAGCTGTAAAGAAGATTTTGTTACAGTACGGACATTACGCCAGCAAACAAAAAAACTAGAAAAAGAAAAATGTGCGTTCTTTCAATTCAAGCTTATTTAAGATTATCAGAGTTCCAGAAAAAAAACTTTATATAAATTCAATAATATTATCAACATAATTTTCAAACATTTTCTTCTAGAAAACCACAATAAATTTCGCCAACTATTTGTTTAAGAGCAACACTTCAATCTTATCATAGTATTTCACCAAAAACAAGCTTGTTTAAATTGCTGAATTTTGTGATTGTTATTCATGGGATACATGCCAAATTTTCCGGACATGCCGGAACCGGTCCCAGTAGGGAAAGAGAAGGATCTTCTAGAACCATATACTGCTAACGAGTGTAGAAACTCTGTAGAAATGCACGAAATTCTAAGATCAAAAACAAAAAAAACCTGGGATTCTTTATGAGTTCCTCCAGGGTCACCTTAAGGAATTCGTCAAGGGACTTCTCCAGGAATTCCTCCATCGTGAATTCCTTTATTGATGCCTTGCAGGGTTTTGATAGTGTGATACCAGGAATTCTTTCGGAAAAATCATCCAAATATTATTTAAAATAAATCCAGAAATTCCTTAAACATTTTGTACGCAAAATCCTTTAAGAGCTAATCAGAGGATTTCTTAAATAATTCGTCCAGAATTTTTTGCAGACATGAATTCTTTCATCTCTCCTAGGATTTTCTCATGGGATTGCTTCCGAGTTTCCTTATGTGGTTTCTTCAAGAATTCCTCAAAGAAATCCTTTAGGGGTTCAATCAGGATTTTTTCTGTGATTGTTTCGGAAATAACTCAAGGTAATATTTATAAAATTCACCAGGATTCCTCCAGGAACTCTAGTTGGGATTCCTTTTGGAATTCCTCCCAGAACTATTCCAGGAGTTCCTCTTGGGATTGCTTCTAGGATTAATTCTGGGGTTTCTTTAGGACATATTGCAGGGATTCCCCCATGAACTCTTCTTAGAGTGCTTTCAGAATTTCTCCAAGAAATCATTTTTGCGATTTCTGCAATACTTTCTGGGATTTCTTCATAAACTCTTTCTGGGACTTCCTCAGGATTTTCTTCTGGGATTACTTCCGGAATTCCTCCTGGGATTTTTTTTCCGAAATTCTCCCTGGGATTACTCCAGTAATTCCTCTAGAAATTCTCCCCAGGAGTTCCTCCAGGGTTTTCTCTGGGAATTCCTACAGAGATTCCTTTAAGAATACATCCAGGGATTCCTCCTGGAATTCCTGCAGGGATTCCTTCAGGAAGTCCTCGTGAGATTACTCCAGGAATTCTTCTAGAGATCCCTCCAGGAATCCCTCAAGAGGTATTTCTAGGGATTCCTCCAAGCTTTTCTCCAGGATTTCATCCAGGAATTTCTCCAAGGGCTCCCCCAGGAATTCCTTCAGGAATTACCTCAGGAAATTCACCAGGAACTCATCCAGTAATTGATTCTGGAATTCTTCCAATAATTCCTACAACAATTCCTCTTGCAATTTCTCCAGAAAACCATCAGGGATTCCTTTAGAAATTCTTCCACGAATTTCTCCAGGAATTTTCCCAGGGATTCTTCCAGGAATTTATCAAGCAATTTCTTCTTTCGACATTCCTCCAGGAATTTGTCCATGCATTTTTTCTGGTATTCTTCCAAACATACCCCCACGAATTATTGAACCTCCAGAGATTCTTCCAGGAATTCCTTCACGAATTTCCCTGGGAATTTCGCCAAGAATTCTCCCACGAGTTTCTTCAACAAATACCCAAAGGTTTCTTCTAGGAATTCCTCCATGCATTCTTTCAGGAATTCCACACATTCTCCCAGAGATTCCTCCAGAAATTGCTTCACGGGTTCCTCCAGGAATTTATCCTGGAATTACCCTAGGGATTCCTCCAGGGATCCCCCCAGGGATTCTTACAGATATTCCTCCAGGAAATGTTTCAAGGTTCCCTCCAGGTATTCTTTCTTGGGTTTCTCCGCGAATTTTTTCAAGGGTTTCTCCAGATTTTCCTCCAGGAATTTGTACAAGGATTCCTCTAGAAACTCCTCCAGAAATTCCACCAAGGATTCCTCTAGAAATTACGCTACAAATTCCTCTTGGACTTCTCAAGGGATTTCTTCAAAAATTTATCCCGAAATTTATCTCATGGAATTCCCTTGGGGGTTCTTCCAGGAATTTCTCCAAGAATTCATCCAGAGATCCATCTATGAACCACGACCTCGCTGCACTTTACGGCGAACCCAGCATCCAGAAAGTGGCCAAAGCCGGAAGGATACGATGGGCAGGGCATGTTGCAAGAATGCCGGACAACAAAACTGCAAAGTTGGTGTTTGCGAACCATCTGGTTGGTACAAGAAGGCGTGGAGCGCAGAGAGCACGATGGGCGGACCAGGTGGAGCGTGATCTGGCGAGTGTTGGACGTGACCGACGTTGGAGAGCTGCAGCTGCAAATCGAGTATTATGGCGGCAAATTGTTGATTCAGTATTATCATGAATTTGATGTTAACTAAATAAATGAAATGAATGAATCCATCTATGAATTTCTCCAAGGATTTCTTCAGGCATTCTTCCAGTCCAGGTATTCAACCAGAACTCCTCCAGTGAATCTTCCAACAATTCTTTTAGGAATGTCTCTAGATATTCCTCGAGGGTTTTCTCCTGGAATTCCTCCTTGGATTGCGGCAGGAATTTATCCAGAAGTTTGTCCAGGCATCCCGCTAGGATTTGCTCCAGGAATTGCTTCAGAGATTCCTCCAGGATAACCTCCAGCGATTTCTTCAAGAATTCTTACAGGGATTCCTCCAGGAATACTTCCAAAAATTCCTCCAGGAATACTTCCGGAAAGTCCTCCAGGGATTCCTTCTGCAATACCTCTAGGAATTTCTCCAGGAATCCTTCATGAGATTACTTCACAAAAATGGACAGGAATTCCTTCTAGGATACCTCCAGAAATACCTCCGAAATTTCCACCAATGACTCCTCCTGGAAATCCTCAAGAAGCTCCTCTAGGAATACCTTCTGGAATTTCTCAGTGCATTTCTTCCGAAATTTCACCAGGGATTCCTTCAAGAATTTCACCAGGAACTTATCCAGAGATTCCTCCTAGAATTCATCTAGAAATTTCTCTAGGGATTCCACCAGAAAGTCCTCCACGGACTCCTCCCAGAATGCCTCTAGAGATTTCTTCAAGAATTCATCCAGGTTTTTTTTTTTCAGGGATTCCGCCAAGAAGTTGTCCAGAAGTTCCTCAAGGGATTCCTTCCAAGATTTCCTCCAGTGATTCCTCCATGCTTCAGGGATTCCTCCAGGGCATTCTCCAAGGATTTCAGCAAGAATTTCTCCAGAGATTTTTCCAGAAAATCCTCCTGGGATTCCTACAGAAATTTGTCTAGAAATTCCTCCAGGAATTACTCCACGAATTTCTCTAGGAATTCCTCAAGAGATGTCTTCAGAAATGTATCTAAGGATTTCTACAGTGATTTCTCCAGGTATTCCTCCAGGAATTCTGACTGAGTTTCCTCCTAGGATTTCTCCAGAAATTCCTCCAGGGATTGCCCCGGGAATTCTTCCAGGGATTGCTTCAGGGATTCCGCTAGTTCAGAAGTTCTCTTCTAGATCTCCTTAAAAAATTATTAAGGGGTTCCTTTAGAAATTTTATAAATTCTTTCATCATCTTTTCCAGGAAAGCACCCAAAAATTTCTCCAGAATTATTTGAGCATTTGTTTTTCAAATACTTAAAGGATTTCTGAAAGAATTTCTCCAGCTATTTGTATTAGAGTTCTATGAGATAATTTCAGAGGAGCCAAGAAATTCTTCAAGAAGTCATCCAGGAATTCTTTCAGAAGTATCTCTAAGAAATCTTTTAGAAGTTCATCCACGGACTTTTTCAGGAATTCATCCATGAATTCCTTCAAGAATATGCCCTGCAGCCTCTGCAAAAGAATTTATTCAGAAACTCGTCCTACGATTTTTCCAGGGATTTATCCTAAGGTCCTTCAAGTTCTCCTAGAAATCCTTCAAGAAATTATTCATTGATTTTTTTCAAGAAGGAATTTCAGAGATTCCTATAGAAGTTTTTCCAGGGATGTGTTGAGGGAGTTTCTTCAGAAATTCCTTCAGAGATGATTTCAAAAAATTGTCAAGAGACTGTTTCAGAAATTCTCCAGGAATCCCTCCAGCAGTTTTTTCATAAGTTACTCAGGGATTCCATCAGGAATTTTTACAATAATCCTTAAGGATTCTTCCAAGCCACAGACATGTCACACAAGGGTCTAGGCTGCGCAGCTTTCATTTGTACAGAAGTCACTGTGGCTTACTTTAAAGAAATAGGTACTTACATACCAGAACCAGAATTCCTCTGAAATTTCCTTCCTCAATTCCTCCAGACTTTACTTTCACATTACAATGCATTGTAGTGATACGTACTAGAACTCCTTCAGGTAAATTCCAGGATTTTTCCAAGAATTCCATTATTTGAGAGTTCTTCGCAAATACCTCAATGAAATTCTTTTGGAATTTCTTCAGGGATTCTCTTCTGGGGGATTCTCACAGGGATACCTCGAAGGTTTTCACCAGTGAAAGTTTCAAGGTTTTTATGAGAATACCTTTCAAGGGTATGCGAAAGTACCTTAAATAATTCACGAATAAAGAAGAATCCTTGATCTTCCAGAAATTGGCCACCGCTACCAGTACTACGCAGATTTGTGTAGAACAGTCTAGCATTTTGCAAACGTATTGTACAAAATACAAAAACGCGACTGCTGAAAAGTTAAATAATGCTTATAGAATATAATCGTGTTACGTTTAGTTATCAATACACTAAATTCTGTTTTTACGCGATGGATGCGTTCGCGCAAAAAAAGATCGTGTAAAAAAAGTTCGCGTAACTTCGAGAAATCGCGCAAAAAAAATCCAAAGGAAATTTTTTTTACGCGATTTGCCCTCCGCAAATGACCAAAATCGCGTAAAAAAAAGTCGCGTAACTTCGAGAAAATCGCGTAAAAAAAGTCGTGCAAAATAAAATCGCGTAAAAAAAAGTCGTGTAAAAAAAGAATTCAGTGTAGTATAGTACGTATAAATTTGCTAAGGCTACTCGCCCCCCGGATCAAAAAGCTGCCTACGCCTTTGGTATATGCTCAGCTTACATACACGCGACGTGAGTTCTTCTCTCCCCTGAGCATTGCTTTATTTTCATGATTTCACGCACACGGATTGTTAAATCCGTTAAACTGTTGAATGATTCTCATTATAATTACCAAAAATTCAGATAATTTGTTTGGCATATTTCGAATTCCAATCCAATCAAACACATCATAAATCTACAACATGAACTGTTTCTTTACCAAACCTCAAATCCCTGAAACCTTCCCAAATCGGAACACTAACCAACCAATCCATCAATTTCACACGAAACTTATCTCCCATACCACCACCAATATTCGCCTTGTCACCGGAACCCATCCGGACACAGTGAGCAGTCCGAAGCAAGTAAGCAAGTGAAAGCCCTCGGTCGGCACTGCTTACAACAAGCCATGGTGCCCGCTTCGGTACCAATTTCCGCCTGAGTTTTTCCTTCCATTCGGCAAATCTTCTTTATTTTGTTCGAATTATTTTTATCCTATCGCCTCTATACAAATTGAAAAATCGCCCCTAACTGATCCGGTTCGGTCCGTTTTCGTCGCAAAAAAAGTGAATTCATGTGGCTGTGTTTGTTTGTGGGTGTATTTCTGCTCATTGAAGACTGAGGGCCGAAAGAAGGTTTGCGTGTGATTCTCGGGGATATAGGGAAACCCGGACTTCGTAAGACGGCAAAACGCTGTGCTGCTGCAGTGGAGCCTTATTGCTACCTTTTTTTTCTAAAGCTTAAGCTTTCCTGTCGATTCGGTGCGACCGACATGGTTTGCAACTTTGATTTTAGCCGAATCTTAGGGACGTTCAAAATTGTATGAACCTTTGCTTGATAATTGCTAAGCGCAGGGAACATTTCGTATCCCTACCAATAAAACCGAAGGAGTCTTGAGAAAAGTAGCGCAGTGCCTTTCTCTTTTGTTCCTTCATCGAATTGGAAGTAATCTCAGTCCAACATTTACTTTTATCCCCGTTTATGAGCTTGCTGAATCCTGAGGCTTCTACAGTCCGTGTACAAGCAACGCAGCGTAGGCCTATCCTCTGGTTGTCGGTTTGTGGGCAGCTGGCACCCAGTTAGGTATCCTTCCCAAAGTCTTCTTGGCATACAAAAGCAAATGAACGAAAAAAAGAGCTGTTTAACATCTTTTGGGTGAGCAACAAGCTGAATGATGGCACTGTGGTCTCGAAATGTACGCTCAAAGACGAAAGTGTAGCACGCTTGAAAGTAGATCCAGCAAAAAATTCTTGTCAAGGTGAGTATTCATAAGAACTGATAGGCATCGTGGAGCAATTCGCGAGTAAAAAGCCAACACAAGGTTTACACACCAAAATTTTGGAAATGCTTCCAGCACGCAAAAAATCAGCAAAAAATATTGCTGGTTTTCAGCAACATTTTTGCTGAATTTCAGCACAACTTTGCTGATCAACTGTCAAAATTGCTGGATGGTTCAGCAAGTTGAAAAATAATTGCTCATACTCAGTAATTTGTATTGCTGAATGCAATCCGCACGCAAAAAATCAACAAAGTTTGCTGATTACCAGCAACAATATTGTTATGGTAAAAACGAGCTGTGAAACTGGCAACACGGGCTGATAATGAATCAAGAGAGTACACTGAAATAAATTTTGTTGTCGAAACTACCGATTCCATGGTAAAATTACTAACCGTACCTATGATTCTCAATCGACAACAAAATCTGTTAAGGTAACTGAAATATGCTTAAAATTACAATGCATTGTAGTAAATTCAACTAAAAGCATAGTCGTCTCAACAACAAAACATTGTTAATTTTTCCAGGACACGCATTTTACAACACAGTATGGTTAAAAATACAATGCTCATTTGTTATATTAAGACTATTTTTGGTAATGTTAACTGCACTGCTAGTTAATTTGACAGTGTTTTAGTGGAATTAACTGGAAATTGTTGTCGGTTGAGAATCATAGGTACGGTTAGTAATTTTACTATGGAATCGGTAGTTTCCACAACAAAATTTATTTCAGTGTAGTGAAGTCTAATACAGTTGGTATAGGAAGTCGCATCTAAAAAGGCGATAATTTAACACCAAAATGTATGTATATATTTATTAGAATTTAAGATATGTTTAATAAAAATGAGTGAATTTCAGCATTGAAGCTGCAAACATGAATGCTGCTGTAAATAATTGGTGTATTCGCCGAAGTTGACTTTCCTCCCCAACAAATATTTTGCAGTATATTTACTTCGTGAGTAAGCACGAGAACAGAAACACGCATGAGTTTTTATCCGTGAAGAATAAGTGCATGTATGTACGGGTAGTGTATTTTAGAACATACATACATTTATTTGTTCAACATCATCTAGACGAGACATAATCAACAATAGTACGCCACACTACTCGGTTTGTGGCTGCCGCTACCCATCCTCGGTCGCGCCCAATGCTCGCCAGGTCACGCTCCACCTGGTCCGCCCATCGTGCTCTCTGCGCTCCACGCCTTCTTGTGCCAACCGGATCAGCTGCAAACACCAGCCTTGCAGGGTTGTTGTCCGGCATTCTTGCAACATGCCCTGCCCACCGTATCCTTCCGGCTTTGGCCACCTTCTGGATGCTGGGTTCGCCGTAAAGTGCAGCGAGCTCGTGGTTCATCCTTCTCCGCCACACACCGTTCTCCTGCACACCGCCGAAGATCGTTCTTAGCACGCGTCGCTCGAAAACTCCGAGTGCTTGCAGGTCCTCCTCGAGCATGGTCCATGTCTCGTGCCCGTAGAAGACCACCGGTCTTATTAGCGTTTTGTACATGGCGCATTTGGTTCCGGGTCATTTGGCCGAACGCCATTTTCCCCTAATGCCGTTTGGCCGAACGCCATTTGGCCGAAAGGGTCATTTGGTCGAATGCCATTTGGCCGAATGCCGTTTGGCCGAAAAATGAATGATGAACTTAGCCTCAGTATAACTTGAAAGAACAGCCTATGAGTCAAAGAAGGAAAAATCTTTGATAAAATATAGGCAGTTTTAACGCCAACTAAGCACGGAATATCAAAACTAGAAAGAATAGCCTACTATTAAAAGAAGGAAATATTTCTGATGATCATATTGGGAATAAGAATGTCGAAAACTTCTTCTGAATTCTTTTGATCACGATTCGGCCAAACGGCATTCGGCCAAATGACGCATTCGGCCAGATGGCATTCGGCCAAATGGCGTTCAGCCAAACGGCATTCGGCCAAACGGCGTTCGGCCAAATTGCCGGACACCGGTGCATTTGGTGCGTGGGTGAATCTTTTTCGACCGTAGTTTCTTCTGGAGCCTGTAGTAGGTCCGACTTCCGCTGATGATGCGCCTCCGAATTTCACGGCTCACGTCGTTGTCAGCCGTCAGTAGGGATCCGAGGTAGACGAATTCCTCCACCACCTCGAAAGTATCCCCATCTATCGTAACATTACTACCCAGACGGATCCGGTCGTTTTCGGTACCGCCTACTAGCATGTACTTTGTTTTTGAGGCATTCACCACCAGTCCGACCTTTGCTGCTTCGCGTTTCAGGCGGGCGTACAGCTCTGCCACCGTTCCAAATGTTCTAGCGATAATGTCCATGTCGTCCGCAAAGTACACGAATTGACCGGATTTTGTGAAAATCGTTCCCCGGCTGTTGAGCCCGGCTCGTCGAGACCTTCCAGAGCGATGTTGAAGAGTAGGCATGAGAGTCCGTCACCTTGTCGCAATCCCCGGCGAGATTCGAATGAACTGGATAGTTCACCCGAAACCCTTACGCAGTTTTGCAAACCGTCTATCGTTGCTTTATTCAGCCTAGTCAGCTTTCCAGGAAAGCCTATTTCGACCATGATGCTCCATAGCTCTACGCAGTCGATACTGTCGTATGCCGCTTTGAAGTCGATGAACAGGTAACGCGTTGGGACCTGGTATTCACATCATTTCTGGAGGATTTACCGTACGGTAAAGATCTGGTCCGTTGTCGACCGGCCGTCAATGAAGCTGGTTTGATAACTTCCCACGAACTCATTCGTTTTAGGTGACAGACGACGGAAGATGATCTGGGATAGCACTTTGTAGGCAGCATTCAAAATAGTGATCGCCCTGAAGTTCTCACATTCCAAATGGTCGCCTTTCTTGTGAAAGGGGCAGATTACCCCTTCCTTCCACTCCTCCGGTAGCTGTTCGGTTTCCCAGATCCTGATTTTCAGCCGATGCAGACAGTTGGCCAACTTTTCTGGGCCTATCTTGATGAGTTCAGCGGCGATACCATCCTTACCAGCTGCTTTGTTGGTTTTGAACTGATGAATGGCATCCCTAACTTCTCTCAGCGTGGGAGTTGGTTCATTTCCGTCCTCCGTTGCACTGGCGTCGTCGTTTCCTCCGTTGCCGTGGGCTCCCGTGCCTAAGTTCTCCACGCCGTTCAGGTGCTGTTCAAAGTGCTGCTTCCACCTTTCGATCACCTCACGTCTGTCCGTCAAGAGGCCTCCATCCCTGCATATTTCGGCTCGCGGCACAAAGCCGTTGCGGGATGCGTTGCGCTTCTGGCACAGCAGTTCCATTTCTTCACACTCCGCTTCTTCCAGGCGGCGGTTTTTCTCCCGAAAGAGGCGGGTCTACTGTTTCCGCTTCTGTTTATAACGTTCCACGTTCTGTCGAGTCCCTTGCTGCAGTAGGGTGGGGCTAATTTCAAAAAATCTCTACGATATATGATTTTCCAAGTGGAAAGTGATCTACTAGTCGAAATAAGTGAGCTGTACAAAAATGAGCGATTTCGGTTGATATTAAAAGGTGGTGCACAGGGTTCAAGTGAAATTTTTGCTAGAACAAACTTTCAAAAAACATTTCAAATTTAATTTTCAAACTTAATTTTTCTAGACTAAATCGGTGATTCTAGAACCCAATTGGACAACATTCGTGCTCAAAATTGCAATATCTCTACTGGTTTCCGAGATATTTGAAAAAAATGTCGCTTTTTAGTAGTTTTTGGGTTGGATACCAAAATATGACATTTTTTTTCAAATATCTCGGAAACCAGTGGAGATATCGCAATTTTGAGCATAAGTTTGGCCCAAATGGGTTCTAGAATCACCGATTTAGTCTACAAAAATTAAGTTTGAAAATTAAATTAATGTTTTTTGAAAGTTTGTTCTAGCAAAAATTTCACTTGAACCCTGTGTGCCACACCTAAATATCAACCGAAATCGTTCATTTTTGTACAGCTCACTTATTTCGACTAGTAGATCACTTTCAACTTGGGAAATCATATATCGGAGAGATTTTTTAAAATTAGTCCCACCCTATTGCTGCAGCATTACCGCCCTCGCTGCGTTCTTCTCCTCCAAAACCGATCTGCACTCTTCGTCGAACCATTCGTCCCGTCGATTCCGTTCCATGGCTACTTTCACTGTACTCCAGCAGTCCTCTAGAGGGGCCTCATCGAGCTCGCCCTCGTCTGGCAACACGGCCTCGAGATTCTGTGCGTATTCTGAAACGACATCCGGTTGCTTCAGTCGCTCTAGGTTGTATCGTGGCGGTCGCCGGTACCGTGCATTGCTGATGACGGAGAATTTTGGGCGCAGTTTGACCATCACCAAATAGTGGTCGGAGTCGATGTTGGCGCCACGATAGGTCCTGACGTTGATAATGTCGGAGAAGTGCCATCCGTTAATCAGAACGTGGTCGATTTGAGATTCTGTCTGCTGTGGTGATCTCCAGGTCTAACGATAAGGGAGGCTGTGTTGGAAAAAGGTGCTACGTATGGCCATATTTTTGGAGGCGGCGAAATCAATAAGTCGTAGACCGTTTTCGTTCGTCTGCTGGTGGGCGCTGAACTTACCAATCGTCGGTCTGAATTCCTCCTCCTGGCCTACCTGAGCGTTCAAATTTTGATGTCGTGGCTTGAGCAGCGATCGTTCTCGCGTTCCAGCTGCGCGTAAAATGCGTCCTTGTCATCATCAGTACTTCCGGAGTGTGGGCTGTGCACGTTTATTATGCTGAAGTTGAAGAATCGGCCCTTGATCCTCAACCTGCACATTCTTTCACCAACCGATCACGCGCCTCTGCATATCACCCATCACTATGAAAGCTGTTCCCAGCTCGCGTGTGTTGCCGCAGCTCTGGTAGATGGTATGATTACCTCTAAACGTTCGCACCATGGATCCTGTCCAACACACCTCCTGCAGCGCTACGATGCCGAACCCGCGGTCCTTCAGTAGATCGGCGAGTATGCGGGTGCTCCCAATGAAGTTGAGGGATCGGCAGTTCCACGTACCGAGTTTCCAATCGCAAGTCCTTTTTGTTCGCTGGGGTCGTTGCCGTTGGTCTCGGTTCGTATTATTCTGTTGCTGATTTCCCGTTACAATGGTTTTTTACGGCTGGCTCGTAGGGCCTGAAACCAACCCCCTACTTTCCGGAGGACCATAGTGCACAGTTGAGCTTAGAGTCCTTCCCTGGCACTCGGACGTAGATCAGCTGCCCCTAACATGGGGATCAGACGCTGTTGTGAGCCGCTCCTCCTGGAGAACAGACGCTCAGGTTTGTCAGCCTATGACCAAAGTTCCCACCGGGATGGTTACCCGATCTTCCCTTAGGTTGCTCATAGTTTCCGGCCGGTACCACGAGGAGGTAGGGATAGGAGTTGCTGGGCAGAGGCTAGTGGATCACAACGGGATCTCAATTGCGCAGCATACCCAGCCTTTACCGTGCCAAGTGTATTTTAGTGTGGTTTTAATAACAAACCTAGTTATTATCTATCATAAAACTATACTTTATGCTTCATTGTTTCTGAAAACAGAACTGCCAGTCCAGTAAATACGTTATTAATCTAAATGCGTAAAGCGCTGAGCCGCTTCGCGAATAACAGGCGAGAGTTTGTCAGCTTCGCTTACTCACGAATAAAGAATAATGGAATATTCTCGTGCTCCTGTTGTTCACGTGCTAGTTTGCTTTGCGTTTTCCATCCCTGCTGACAGGAAAGCCAATGTGATACACGTCACATTCGCACGAATGTGACCCGAATAAATTCGGGAGGAGTGATTTTCGGGCGTTTGGATTACAAGGAAAATATTTTTGAGCGAATGTAAAGCAATCGCCTCCACGGTTCTAGGTCCTGGGCCCATCGCTCCAGACACCCTGAACGTTTAGAGCCCGTAGATCCTCCTTAACTGTAAAGTCCGCGCGGTGCGTGTGCGCGGTCTACCAGAAAGCCGACGGCCTCTTCCTGTTTCTCTGCTGAGAATGGTTTTAGCTTGTCGTTCCTCCAGCATACGAGCAGTGTGCCCTATACACCGATATTATCCGCTTCACTATATTTTTCTATTTATATACTTAGTTCAATTCGTAGTTCATGCGGCCATCATATACTTTCCTCCAGTTTATCGCCGAGTATTGTTCGCAGAACTTAACGTTCGAAGCCTCCAAAAGTTCTCCGATCAACTTCTTTTAACGTCCACGTTTCATGACCGTATAAAGGTCGATACCGTCCGTGAAGCCCAGGAGCACATGCGACTGCGTGACAATGCATTGCAATGCTTTCCACACCAGCTCTCCTTATCGCCTTTTCCAGTGCTATCTTGAACAGTATGTTCTGAACCCAACTTAAAACAATAATAGCTGAAATGTTGTTGGTAGTTGCTCAACCCCTAAAGCTCCGTGGTCAACCTTTTCCTTTTTCGATATCGTGCATTTAGCCGATATAGCGATCGAATAACCTCGGAATTTTTCGATTTTTCAAAATTTCAAATCAATGCCCCTCCCCTCTCCCAGGAGGGGGAAGATCAAAACTTCAGATTAATGAGTTAAACTTTCTAGTCGGGAGCGTGTAAATCAAAGCGGTACCGCTGTCCGATCACTTTTTGCACATTTTGAACGCCTTGCCACGCCCAAATCTGTGAACGAAAACATTGTGTACCTTGTATACGTAAAATTCAGCATATATGTAAGTAGTTCCGTGTCGAAAATTGGGCTCAATCCATCAACGCAAACCAAAGTTACAGCATCCCAAACTTGGCCATTTTGTATGAAAATCGGCGTTTATCCGATCAATTATGCACCACAGTACCCCTGAAAGGAGTTCTTGAAGACCCTACGAAAGCCGTTGAACTCTTTGAAACATATTTCAATGACCTTGTGTGCCTTATGGTCTTAACAGTAATACAGCAAGATCACTGGTTACGCTTTTAGTTTCAATAACTCATACTCCGGGGAGCTCTGGGAGACGCTAAACAGTCATTGAACTAACCATTTGACCGAGCATAGTATCTATGCCACTTGTCAAACATTCTAAACAGATATTATTTGATTAAAACCCTTAATAGACAATTGTTTCAGAACTCTGATACCTGCACCATAGTGTGACAACGTGGGTGCCTGCAGCCCTAAAGCAGTTCATACAGATTTAAACCAGAGACAGGGCGCATCCTGAAGGCATAAGAACGAAATCGAAAAGGACACATTTGAGAGACGATAAGAGCCCAAGTCCTGCTTCAACTGCTGCTGCTGCTGCTGCCACTGCTGCTAGGCGGATGATCCGGATTTAGGACTTGGCCAGGGTGAAAACAGTTGGATTGTCGTTTTGCTTCCGTTGTTGGACACAAAAGTTGGAAAATTGAAAACGTTTGCTTTGCGAAACGGCCGGCTGGCCGGCCGGACGGAGCATGGTCAGGCGGAAACGAACAGAAACGACCTGATCTGTTAATCCCTGGATAAAGACTAATAAACTATAGAATAAATATTTCACTGAGCTTCATGGGGAGTGCAATTAAAATGCTACACCTGGTGCAAAGAAGAATTAATGTTTGCTTGGATGAAAATCGAATTGCTCAATTAGTTGGGAAGTGCATTTTTGTAAGAAGATAGATGATTTTTTAAACCTAGGTATCATTTTCTAATAGATCAAAACACAAATAAATTTACGAGGGGGACCTTGACCGTAGTCATGTTATTGCATGTCTATTTAAGGCGAAACTGGAAGTATTTCCTTATTTTTTTGGTTTTTGATTTTTCATTAAATAACAAAGCAATATTTTCAAAATCGGGTAGAGCATGGATCATCTCCTGATTTTTTTTGGTTGTGAAAATGTTTTCTGTTTTTGCAGAAACCATTTTTTTGTGAAATTTTGTTCAAAAATGGTTTCTGCAAAAAACGAAAAACATTTTCATCACGACAAAAAAATCAGGAGATACCTTGATCCATACTCTATACGTACACGAAAACCGATTTTGAAAATATTGCTTCGTTATTTAATAAAAAATCAAAATAGCTTTCCTAGAAACATAACTAGCTGGATAACAATTTCTTAAGCTAAAGTTTGCTTAAAAGTAGCTTGTTCCACTCTTGTACAGCTAAAATGTTTGTTGGGTTGGTGTTCTATGAGCACTTCCGCAGTTATTAATTGAGAGCTTGCTATGCCAATGACCATTTTGCATGTGTACATCATATGACAGGCACGACGCCCAAGGAAGTCTAGGAAATTCCCATTATGAAAAGTCCATCGACTGATCGGGAATCGAACCTGCCACCGCATCGGTTATATGAGCTTTTTGATATCTAGATAACAAATAAACGATTCTGATTTTTGCGACAACCATTTGTGCACTATATTACAGAGCTTCACAAGAGCACTATCCCAAAGTAACACGCTAGTTTATCGTACGACTCAAGACATATCTGAAAAACGAGTTTCAAATTACTGTCCATCTTCCGGTGGCCTCCATGGCAAAAACCTCGAATGCTTGTCAAACAATGATCCAAATGGAATATTCATATATTGTTGAACAATGCTACCAATAAAAATCCCATCCTTTTCCCATTTGCTTCCCAGAGGAAAGTTCTTCCATTCTCAAAACTATCCCATATCGCTTTCATGTGCAGATCTGCTTCTACTAGTACCAGCAGCGCAGTTCCATCCAGTTCCCCCTTTATCCATATCCACTGAATTGAAACGGCAAACATTGTCCTACATCGTTGAACCAATCCGATCCCGTCCGCCAACCTGCCAGCCCTTTCAGTACGTCTTAGTTCCTACAAACACACTACGGCGAGCACTAGAAGTGGCTCTAATGGAAAAGAAATTGAAAATCACCCCTTTTGTTCGAGAAGATCCTATACTCGATTAGGGGATGGTGGGCAACAGTAGAACAACCACGTTGCCAGTTGCATGTCGAAAATATTTTTGGAATTTTTTAGAAAATATTTATTCCCTGTAAATGATTATCAATCAATTTGTCTATTATTTTGTTTTGTAGATTTTGCAAAACCACATCCAAACCCGAGCAGAGGCCCACAGCGTGTTTTCCATCATATAATTCGCATTACTTTACTATCGAACATTGTTTACATACTGTTTTGGACTACCGAATGTGGCCACCGGAGACATCTTCTGGGAATAACGCCTCAAATTGAAGAGAGCCAGTATCTCAATTGTGGAATCTCAATAAGAATTCATGGAGGAGTTCGTGGAGAAATACTTGGAGGAATAACCAGAGAAATTTTAGGAGAATTCCTTGTTGCGGTAATCCAATCGAGATTCTTTTATGAATCCATGTTGAGATTGCTCCAAGAATGCTCCAAGAGTGGTGGAATTCACCAGGAAGTCTTGGCTGTGAATTCTACAGGAATTCTCGGAAGACTCCCAGGATCAATGACTAAAGAAATCTCAGCTGGAAATACGCCAGAAAGCCTAGCAAGAAGTCCTGAGTAAATCTTAGCTGAAACTTCTACTGGTATTGCGATGCGTTGCGTTGCGTGGTAACGTAGTAATTCGTAGATTGCATACTGGAAGTTGTCATGTTAAAACTTTAATACTCCTTTTCTAATTGCTTATGGAATGCTATTTCGTAAGGAACAGGTATTCAATCAGAAGTTGAAGCAAAAAAGACATGAGAACTTCCATTGCCGGCCACGCTCATCTTCTCCGTTATGAGAATAGGAAAGGATGTGATAATATGACACTTATTTTGTGAAAGGCCATCGACTCACCGGCGCCCTCATAGGTGTCAAGGAGTTGAATATTTGGAATAGGTTGATTTGGAATTCACTATAAGCGAGTGATTCGACAAGATTCAGATTGTGTAACTCTAGGTGTAACTGTATTTGTATCATGAAGATGTGTAGGTTTTAAGTGTAAGTGTTTTGATATATTTAAACACCAACGTTGGGAGTAACATAGCTAAGAGATTTTGTCACTCCTTGACCGTTTTGCTACAGAGCTAACAAGCCTAGGATCAACCGCCATTGCTCGCTCTATGAAACGATAAGAAATACGTTTTGTGGATGGGAAAGGATAGTATGGAAGGGGATGATATCTATTCATCGAGATGCCAGCGACTCAACAACGCCCTCGTAAATAGAAAGGAGATGTGATTTTTGGTACGGGAATGGTCTAGAATTTGGTATTGTTAATGGATTGCTAATGCTAATAGTGGATTATTATGAAATAACATGTGGTTCAATACAATGGTAATGTAAAATGTAGCTATTGAGCAAAAAGCATGGGAATTCACCAAATGGGAACAGCCTGTTACTGCTCAACTGACAATTGTGATCATGATGTTCTGAATGTTGTTTTCCAAGGTTCACCAACGGGAACTTCCACTTCTCCAGGATTCAGGATTCATTTCATATTTTTTTTTTCGTTTCACTCAGTCCGTCGTTGATTCCAATGCCTCCGAATGTCCAAAGGTGTCCTCGTATGCCGTCGTTTCTTGATCATCAGGATTTTGATGATACTCTTCCCATCCGGGATCTTCAAAAGGCTTGCCCGATATGCACCGCTATTTGTGCTGCTCTAATCTCCGTGCGGACTCTGTATGAACTCAATACCTGACGACTTTGCCGTTTTAATTTCATATCCAGAATTTTGTGACGATGCGATGTCCCCTCCTGCTGTCGCTTTGGTTCCGCCTGCCGGAACTTTCGATATCCTGGAATTCTCAAAGCTCTTGCGCTTCAAACTCATGAACAGAATTTTCGCCACAGTTACATTGACCGCCGTCACTGGTTGCTTAAAAAATGACCCCGTAAACGATCCCCAGATGCTGTCCATCTAGCCTTTCTCCGCACAACAACCTCTTTTACCTCACCGATCTCTGTAGTGCATGGTTCGTCTTGCTTTCACCTCGACATTCAGCTTTCCGTTTCCTATCGGATCCTTTCCCTTCTTCCTCGTCCTCCATGACATCCAACGCCTTATCAATTTGATTCTGGGACTTCTTCAGGGCAGCTTTTACCTGATTAGCAATTCCCGTCGTTTCGAACCAGCCCACCATTTTGTTGTTCCTCCAGTGTGATCAGCAATTTTCACCACTTACACAATTTCACTATTAAAAAATGTTTTCGCTGGGAGGCATCCGATTAGAGAAAAAAAAACACTTGAGCTAGCTTGACAAACGCGACCGTTCGCAACCTCGAATTACTGCGATCTCTTAGCTGAAACTTCTACTGGTATTGCAAGAGAAACTCCCAAAGAAATCCATGGAGAAACCTCCAGAGACATGTTTGGAACGCTTTGTATAGGAATCTTTCAGGAAACCACTAGTGAAAACCCCTCAATAATTTCTACAGTATGCAGAAGGAAAAAATGCGAAAGTGTTTTTCAACTTCAAACCTCATTTTCGTCCATTTGACGTTAACCAATCTATGCTTCAACGTTCCATGATCTCTAATAGGCTAGTTTTCTGAAAAGTAAATTAAAACATTTTGCATTTTCGTCACTAACCTTTACAGGGCGGCGCCTGAAGCTGAAGACAATCAAAATTTTCAAACCACAGAAAAGTACACAGGTCGCTAAATTTCGTATCTGTTAAAACAAAATTTTTAATTTGCTCTACAATATCATCTAATATATGTACTTATTTCATCTAGTATGTGAAACTACATGGCTCTGGATCAGATTGGTCTGGTTGTTAATCGAATTTAAGCAATTTTTTTTACTGTTATAGTAATTTTGTTTAATGACCATTGGACGCGCAGTTTTTTGATACCCGCTTATTAGGCTTACATTATCACATGTTAAACATCAAATATGTTTATTTTTATTCTCAAAGAATCCTCCAGGAACGCTTGAAGGGATTTTTCAGCAATCCTTCTGGGATTGCTGAAGAAATTCTTCCAAGGATTCTCCTGAAATTCATATAAGAATTTACATCTGTAATACCTCCAGGTTTTTTTTCAAGTATTTTTTTTTTTTGAATTCTCGCTATGATTCTTTCAGTGATTTGTTCTGGGATTTCAACAGAAACTGCTTTCAAAATTCCAGGATCGTGCCTCCGTGAAAGTTTTTTTTTCAAGAATTCCTTTTGAAATCTAGATAAAAATGTCCACTACATTCGTTTTAGACTCATTTCTGTGATCTCTACAGGATTTTTTTTTAAGTTTCCTCCAGAAATTTTGCTTGTAATTCTGCAAGAATGCCTGCTGGGTTTCCTCCAGAAATTTTAAGTGTGATTCCTCCAGGAGTTTACAAATAATCCCTCAAGAAAAACCTCCTGTGGTTCCCTTAAAAAATTTTTTCACGGATAATTTGGAAACATCTATAGAAATTCTTGCTGGGATTATTTTCAAGTATTCTTGATGAGATTCCTTTAGCAATTCCTATTGTTATATCTCTATAAATTTCTTCAAAAATTCATCCAGAGATTTTTTCCAGGCATAACTTCAAGCCAGCAAGACATGCCCGGAGGGATTCCACACACTTAATTTGAAATGCCGGGATCTCAGCATTTTCTCAAACTTTCGCCGAGATCCGCACAGTCGAGCGCTCGGCAAACAACAACATAACCGAGATGTCAGCAACTTTGACAGTTCATTACTGAGGGTCGGCAACTGTTTTGCTGAGAATTAGCTAACAGATGCAGTTTTAACTGAGATATCAGTTTTTGAGTTTGCTGAGTAGTCGGCTGTGCGCGGAAAGCCGAGCCTGTGAATATTTTTTAAGTGTGCAAGAGGAATTTCTTGAGATACCTTTGGAGAAATCTTCTTGGATTACTTAAGGAATGCCGATAGGATTCCTCTAAAAATTCCTGCTGGGATTAATCCAGGGATTTCTCCAATTATTCCCCTTTAACCCTTATGTGGCCGGGTACTGGGTGAAATACATGGTGTAGAAAAAAGCAAAAACTTTGTCGGACACATAACGATTAAACAGGCCCGTGCACAGAAGTGGCGCCAAGGGAGGGGTTTTCCTCATTTTTGGCAAAAGGTAGAGGGGTCCCTAGTGTATGAAACATCGGTTATTGGGGGGTTACCCCTGCCTCCCGCTTGTGCACGGGCTTGTCGCTAGATATTGCTCCTATGATTCCAATAGGGGTACTATTTCTCCAAAAAATCTTCAGGAATTCTTACTAGGACTTCTCCAGGATCCCTTGCTGGTATTTCTGAAGCATTTCCATATGGTATTTCTGCAGGTAATGCTCATGGGAGTCCTCCAGAACTCTTGGAGGAATTCCAGTGAAATTGCAGCCACATTCTGTAGTAGGCTAAGAAATAAGCTACTGAGATGGAATTATAATAAACGTCACTGTTGTTCTGTTTACCATTGAAATAAGATGTGTTTTGGCGTCTCTACATTGGCGACGAGAGAGAAAAAAGAAGCCTCGTGAGGTGCGACTACAAGGATTGGACTACGGGTATTACTAATTAGGACAAGGCATCGGCCTGGGCAGCTCTGGGTGTCAGTTTTGTCCTCTCCTAGTACGTTGAGCAGTCCATAAGGAAGTTGAAGGATCGGAATTACATCGAAACAAAAGGATTGGATGTATCATCCGGCTTCAGACGATTGGAGGATGCATCAAGGGATAGACTACCGGTCGAGAGAAGTCTTGAGAATCCAAAGAGTAAAGGCAGGTAAAGTAGAACATGGAAATGAGAATTCGTGAAATCAAACATCAAATCTTCTATGCATGTATATTGATGTCTTGATTGACGTGAGATAAATTCAATTTGTATCTTGAGAATTTTTCTGAACGAGTCTCGGTGAGAACCTTTCTCTTATGAAATCGCTATTACTATACGAACAATAATTTGAATAATTTCGGAAGTAACTTGAAATGGATAGCTAATAGAAATATATTGTATATGCAATAATATTCATAATAAGAATATATTGAAGTTGTAATTCAAATTGAAGATTTTAATATCGAAAGAATTTTCGTTATAGAATATTCAAAATTTTTGAAGGATATTGCAACAGAATTAGTTTGTGGGTTAAACTTTGGGTCAAAATTACATCAATTACCTTTATAGCTAAACGTTTCAACTGTAAAGATTTGGTTTTTAGCATTGTTCAATCTTTGGAACTGATACATTTTAAATGAAATGCGATGGATACTGGAAAATGAAAGTGGAAGAGAAGCGTCAAACATTTTTCATCATACTTATGTAATAGATAGCTAGTGAGCAAGTGTGTTCAGATTAGACAATATATAGTTAAGTGACAGTCCGTTAAGTGACTGACAACTTTGTGGCGTCTGCCAGTTGTTGCAGTTATTAAATCGATAAGTCTATTGTAAATATGTTACAGTTATCGAACGTCTGATGTACGCTGATAGAATGGAATAAATTTCGAAACATAAGATTCACCAAGTTTGAGCCAAGTCACGAAACTACAACAATGTTGATGATGTTAATGATATACACGTGTTAGGACGCCTGCTCCTGTAAAAAATTTATTCATAAAATCGATTCGTAAAATGGGCTATTGTTTGCATCTTAGAAGCCTTGGCAGAATGGGATTTTTCCAAATTCGCTGATATAAATTCGATAAAAAAAACTTGGATGTCTTGAAGGATGACATTATTAATCTCAACTTTTTAAATTTATTATTTTGATTGAGAATATTCAAGTGAGAAAAAAACTATATTTTTCATTTTGGAATGGTGTTACTGAATTTTAATCAGAAGACTAGATTGAAAAAAACATATTAGTAATAAAAAATATGAATATATGATTTGAAGATTCATTATTCATGAATTCAGCGCCGAGAGTTGCGATAACTTATAAATGGTCTCATATCTCAAAAGAACATTTAGTATAGTGAAAAAGGAAATATTTCACGTAATTTTTGTCTACTTCTACATAACAAACGAAGAGGATTTGAGCATCCTAGTCCGTTTAGGTAAAAGGAACGTAGGGAGATTGTGTTGATTCGACCCATTTCCAAAAGAAAATGAAGGAATAACACAATTCGTCCAGTCCAGTCCTAGTAAATTAGCAGAGAGTATAGGGAACGCAGATATCGGTCTACATCTCCATAAGAAATGTAGAGGATAAAGAAATCCTGGTCCATTTCTGTAAAAGGAACATAGGAAGGTCTCGTTGAAATTCAGTCCGATTCAAAATAGAGTCGTAGGAACAAAACAAATCATCCAATCTGTTCTTGGTCATTAAGAAGAGTGTAAAGGGAGCAACGAAAGACTCCGGTCTACATCTCCGTAAGAAATGAAGAGGATAAGAAAATCCTGGTCCATTTCTGTAAAAGGAACGTAGGGAGATCGTGGAAATTCAGTCCGATTCAAGGTAGAGTCGTAGGAATAAAGCGTATCGTCCAGTCCGTTCTTGGTCAGTATACAGAGTAAAGAGTGTAAAGTTTATAAAAGACGATGAAGATTGGAACATCCTGATCCATTACTGTTAAAGGAACATAGGGAGATCGTTCGAATTTGGTTCAATTAAAGAGAAAATCAGGAATAACACGGTTTATCCTGTTCAGATAATGAAAAGCCTATAAGGTTTTTGGTTTTGTATAGGAAGCAGATTTTAAAAGTGCTTGTGACAAATACAACAACTTGATAATGGAAAGAAAACAAGAATGACCGTGATGATGTTTCAATATGTAATACAAAATAACAAGTAGTGCATGTTGGTCAATAAAAGAAAATGTGAGATTTTACTAGAATCGCCAGAATTTCAATCAGTTGCTATAATTGTGTATAGAAGTGCGATCCAGTACTAAGTAGTTGCCTGTCATTTTCATTGTGGTATTGGTAGCTCTACAGTGATAGTGACTTTAGTACAAAATCAGTAGTCAACTGACATGATTGGTATTGTGCAGCTTTGGCAAAGATTTGGACTCAATGTAAAAAAAAATATTTGTACACTCTGCTATACATCTATGATATAGGCATATATGCAAAGGAAACGGAATGTTTCAATCTGCAATAAAAAGACCAGATGTAGGAGATCCGTCTCAGTCCATTTGGCAGTCCAGTCTACCATGAGGTATAGGAAGCTTGGCTTTAGTCCTTCTATGGTAAAGGGATACGTAAAGGAAACACATTGTTTCAGTCTACAAGAGAAAAGACCAAATGTAGGAGTCCGTCTCAGTCCATTTGGCAGTCCAGTCTATCATGAGATGCAGGAAATCAGATTTCAGTCCATCTATGATAAAGGGATATACGCAAAGGAAACGGAATGTTTCAGTCTGCAATAAAAAGACCAAATGTAGGAGATTCATCTCAGTCCGTTTGGCAGTTTAGTCTACTATGAGATGTAGGAAGTAAGACTTCAGTCCATCTATGGTGAAGGGACATGTAAAAGGAAACATCAGGTTTCAGTCTGAAATGGAAAAGTTCAAAGATTCGCCTGAGATATTTTGGATTTCCGGTCTACCATGTGCTGTAAGAAGATTGTTTATCTTCAGTCCAGCACTTAAAGTTATAATAAGATGTTTTAAATTTAAATAACATATTTTTGAGTCTCATTTTAGGGAATAAAAATGAACAAATTGAATAATGTACATCATAGCTGTTTGTAGTGAATACACTGATATATAAATTATCAGATAAAATCTTATAATGGTATGTTATCCTATCTGTTGAAAAGGGAGAGAGGAAGGTATTTGGAGCTAAGTATAGTAATGGCTTTATATTTATAAATAATTAATTGCATATATAATTCCAATCTCATTTAGATGCAAGTAGACGACCAGTAGACGGATTGAACGGTTGCAGATTGTGGATGATCAAACGAACAATTTCCTGCAGTCGCTGTGAATACCATGGTCGTGTTTCAAGAATAGTTCCCTGCTTGGCAGATTCTTCAATCTAATCTAAGTTTCAAAGATTACTACAAATGGTTAACGAAGGGGAACGAGAATTATTCTAGACAATTTTATTATTTATTATTAGATCCAAAATGCATAAAAATTGTAATTAAGTATGATATTGAATCTACATTATATTTTCATTTTCATTAAAGACAAGGAGAGATGTAGTAGGCTAAGAAATAAGCTACTGAGATGGAATTATAATAAACGTCACTGTTGTTCTGTTTACCATTGAAATAAGATGTGTTTTGGCGTCTCGACACATTCCTAAAGCAATCCCAACAAAAATTCCCAAAGAAAATCTTAGTTAGAAGTTAGGATACTAAGGAAAACTCCTGTTAGAATTTATTTGGAGGAGCCCCTAGAAAAAAATCGTTGATCGAATTTATGGAGGAATCCATGAAGAAATTACCGGAGGAATCTAATCAATAATACTTTGAGAAATCCCTGCAAGGGTTTATTGTGGTAATCCCAGAGGAATTCTGAGATGAATCCCAAGAGGAGCTTCTGGAGGAGTCCTTGGAAAAGTTTCTAGAGAAACCACATGAGGAGTTGCTGAAGAAATTCGAGCAGAAATTCTTGGGTACGTGATCGGGTGTCATTGTTCGAAGGAAAAAGTGAAAAATGACGCGTTTTTGAGGCATTTGCGATGGGGAACGCGATCGGGTGACATTGTTCGAAGGAAAATTGAAAATGACGCGTGTTTAGGGTAGTTGCCAAGGGGAACGCGATCGGGCGGCATTGTTCGAAGGAAAAAGTGAAAAATGACGCATGTTTGGGGCAGTTGTGTTGGGGATCTCGGTCTCGTTGCATTGTTCGAAGGAAAAAGTGAAAAATGACGCATGTTTGGGACAGTTGCGATGGAGAACGGGATCGGGTGACATTGTTCGAAGGAAAAGTAAAAAATGACGCGTGTTTGGGGCAGTTGGGATGGGGATCTCGATTAGGTTGAATTGTTCGGCGGAAAAAAACGAAAAGTAAAGCGTGTTTGGGGGAGTTGCGATGAAAATCTCGGTTGCGTTGTGCGAAGGAAAAAGTGAAAAGGGACACGTGTTTGGGGCAATTGCACATTGTCTTTCCTCGTGAAGTGATAAAAATGGATGCACACTTGGTAGCAAGCAGTATTGCAGAATATTGAAGGAGTTAAGGAGGGGTTGCGGTCATCCGGTGACATGGAACTGGGTGAGATCATTCCGAGATTTTTTCTTTACTTACTAGAAGAAGTTGGAGTAATTTCACCAAAGCGTTTTCATGGCGACTCCTGGAGTCTGTAATATCTGCAAATTAGTCTTGTAGCTCTGGTGCAGGCCTTATATTGAAGCGATAAAATTGTTAGAAGAAAGTGATTGCAGTTCACAACAACCATTGAGCAAATTTAAAATAATTGGCTTAATTACCTCAATGGCTGTCGATCACATGTAACACATGGGACTACTCTTAGTAAAATACATAATTCGAAAATAGCTATCTAAGCTTGAAAGTTTATTATGCGTATACTCTAAGTTCAATACTGTGGGAACCGTGTGACTATTTCCGTGAGTCGGTCGGTTTTCTCTGTAGGGAGACGGGGACGCGAATATTGAATGCGAACTCAGAAGCGCGCGATAATTTTTGTGAGAAAGTCGGTTTTCACGGTTGTGCAAACGATCCATGCGGTGACGCGTTTAGAACGATCGTTGACGTATGTCACAGAACAGATGTGTATCTTCGAACAAATTTGATGTTTCGAGGTGGAAGTAGTGAAATTGTCACTTGGAAAACTAGATTGGAATGAATTTTCATGGGAAAATAAAAAATCATCAAAGCGTGCTACGTCGTCTCCCTATGCTCGCTGTAGGAAAAAGCTTGACTTCCACCACCAGGTTCGCTAGTGTTGAGCTATCAAACGAGCAGTGCTTTTCGTGACGAAGATTCACCCCCGTGCGTATGTGCATTACCCTTGCTATCGCGACCAATTAAATCATAAACGGGATGAAGACCGCGGCGTGTATTTCCATATAACTAGTCAATCATATCACCTACCAAAGGTGGCTACAAGATCCACACCTTACTGTGAAATCTGCCGATTGCTCCTAACAATCACCCAGCATACTGCGCTCTGTGAACGCACGACCGGCTGCTTAGCGCGCCTGCTGAGGACTGAGGCGAGTGCTTGATTGGGTACAGACAATAGAAATACACTAGAACTCCAATGGCGCTGTAGTCACTTTTGCTAATAAATTATTTTAATAACTTTAATTGTAATAACTGACTATTTTTAAGTGTTTATCTTGTAGAGGGTATTTTGTTTTGGTAAACAAAATTTATTTGATACTTCTAGTACCGCTAATGACGCTGTAAGGGCGTGGCAAACTAGATGTTAGTCACACGAACAGTCGCGACATTGGATTTCTGTGGCTAGTTATTCTAATGTACAGACTGTCACCAATATAGGGCTCTGCACGAAATTCTCACCCTCTCTTTCGCTCTCATTGAGATTTAGTAAACAACAAGGCCAGGAAATGTCAAAATCCCATACAAAATCAAAACAGTGCAGTGCCCTATAGCAATGACAGCTGCTTTCTAGGCTGGTCCAAACCATAGGCTGGACCATACCTCACACTTACCCTACTATTCTAACAAATACCCCTTCCCGAGACAACTGTGGGGATGCTGTGAATTCCACGGTTTCTAGTAACAACGGTTGCCGAACTAACATTCCTTCCCCTTTCCCGGTGATCGTAAGGACGTGGCCGGCGCCGTTACTGATTTTAAAATATTGAACTCTCGAATTGTGCACATTGAGAGTATGCAGCTAGTCCCAAGCATCATTCATTGGATCTCTGTGCAACTTTGATTGTTCTGGTCAATCACTGAGTAGCAAAGTTCTACGATGTGTACGGTTATCTTAGGTTTGCTTGCTTTGCTTTGTTTTGCATGGATGCTCACATCTTACAAAAAATACAATAAAAAGTAAAACAAGTAGCGCTTAATAGTTTTGTTTTCGATAGGCCGAAAATGGGATCACTTTACTTAAGATCGGCTCCGTTACCCTATGCGTTTGCATCCTATAGTACGTATTTCACCTCTAGTCAAAAATTGAAACAAAATGTGTCTCACTAGTGACTACTTTTCCCTACTTTTTCTGGAAGCGCTTCTACTTCCAGGAGCAGAACCGTCTATAAACATATCGCTGGAAAGAAAGACACATCCGTCTTTGGGGTGTCGCACCTTCTTTACCTTCCCGCACGCAAGCAAGACGGGACGGTCGGTCATCCTTTCCGTTGAAAATAAGCGTAGCCAGGGATTGGGTTACAGTTTCGTCTTTTACCAACAACTATCTCAACATAGTTGAATTTGATTTCCTAGTTTTCTTGGTTTTTGATGTAAGATAAGAATGTTCTTTCAAAATACTGTCAATCGTTTTCATTTATTTTATATTACTGTCGTATTCAAACATAGCCACTTTAAAACGGACACACATTATTTACTATTTCCCGACCGACTTGAAGATCGAACACGATGTCGACCATTCATCACAACAGTAGTCACAAAACTGAAGCATGATCTCCAACTCAATGACATTTAGCCGTTCCATTTTCTATTGTGTTCCTCGAAAAGTCACAGCCCTAGCTGTCATGTGTACACTGTAATTCAAATTTACTCAAAGTCTGCACAACCCAACTCTATTCACTACAATTACGAAACGAAGATTATATGAAGTATCTCTATTTTTACATTTTACATGTAAAATTTTAAAAGTTTTTTTTGAAGCAGACACTTTTGCCTCAATAAATAATCAATAATTATGTGGACACTGACATCCTTCACCCTGTGTACAGCTATGTAATTCTGATGTATAAAAAATCTTCTCAATCCGGCAAGAGAACTAACTGTTTCACTACTCACGACGCGCTCCACCAGATATCGCAGTGCACTCCGGAGCAGTATTAAAGCTAAAATGTTCACCACGGGACCAGCAGCAGCCGTTCCAAGTGGGAAATGATAATAAATCTTTTGTTTGTTCTCGAGGGTTTCAATTACTATACTGGAAACCAGCGGACGGCTTACTCCCAGCCAAGTGGCTCGCCATATGTGTGTTGTCTCCTTGTTCGTCTCCGACGTAAGACAGCAAACCGCGAGGGTAAAAGAAAGTAAGACTTTCAGCTTCGCGCCGACCACAGGGGATGCGTCTGGATGAGGGTGTAGAAATTAAACTTCCGCTATGGCCTCCATGCATCCAAAGCGTTGTCGTCGTCGTCGGATGAGCTCCGACGGGGGCATTATTTATGATTATGCGTTCATCTAATGGAAAAACAAACTCGATTACTGGTCGGGAAGATGGGTCACCAGGGGAATCCTGACAATCAGCTAATTGATTAATGATTATTGGGGTTTTACGATTCAAAGGTTGTAGTACAATTATTATTACCGACTGTAACTAAGATATGTCATCTGGGATGAATTGACTCTAAAATTTAATGGACTACTTTCAGATGTGTAGTTTACGGTAATGTTATAGCAGCCATGGGAAATGAGGACAGAATATCTTCTTCTTCTTGGCCTAATGGCTCTTCTTCTTGGGATAGAACTAGAAATTTCTTAGCTTATAATTCAACCCTAAGCTATCTTGAAGCTTGAATTTTAACAATAATGCCTTAAGGCGGTTAACAAAACCTTCTCAAAATCAATAAAACTCAAAATTGCTTTCGCTGAGTATTACCTCAGTTATCAGGCTCTCAGAGTTCACGCCAATTCAATCGTAAAAATAGGGTAGCGAACCACTTGGGCAGCGGCCGGTATTTTGGGCACTCTTCGCTATAACGCAGACAATTGACTTGAAATTTTGTATAAGGCTAGATACTATATGTATCTCATCGCGTTTCAAAAATTGTGTCAATTGGTTCAGAATTGGCTGAGTTATAGCAGAAAAGTGCCCAAAATAGAACCCCTGCCAAGATGGTTTCGACGAATTTCGCACCAACTCGTCTTCGGGGTTGGCAGCACCCCCTCAGAATGTTATGAAATTTTGTAGGTTTCAAGACTTTACCTTTTCAAGCAACTTTGCATATTTTGTTTTTTCAAAATTAACCTAGACTAACATTTAAAAAGAGTCAAAGTTTTTTAACCGTTTTTTTTCACAAAAAAATAACTCGGATATGATAAGATGTACAAAAAAGTGATGTATGGGGGATATTTAGAGAATTGTCCAAGCTTTCATGAAAAAATATTTTAAAAATTCTAAATACATTTTTACACGTTAAAAAATATAGCATAGCATAGCATAGCATAGCATAGCCGACCGTACACATCCTGGGGTGGCTGTCGATAGAGACGTTTAATGCGCCAGAAAAGTTGCCTGGGACTTGACAAACCTTTCATTTAACGAACTCTCGACACCTGGCCAGGTCCTTACGATCAGCGGGGATGGGGAGGAAATGTTGATTAGATATCTACTCAGAATATGTCCAAGAACTTGGCCCACTTCATAGATATCTGGAGTTGGAAATTGGATAGGGTTTATTGGGGTGCTTTCCTTGGCGAAAAAGCGTATGAGAAATTGTTATGGTTTAATCATTTACCTGGTTACCACTGAAAAAGAAAACATAAGCATTAAGCAAGTCACACAGATTTCGTAGATAGTACAGCCCTAGACCACACTTATGAGGATTGTCGGATACCAAAACACAAAGATTGGAGACTTATCTCTGACTTCTCGACAAGACTGACGCAATCCTCCAACATTCAGATACACCATTATTAGAGTGATTCGAATGGGGCTGTCCATAAACCACGTGGTCATGAGGGGGGGGGGGATTCGGCCAATGACCATTTTGTATGGACGAATAAAAAAAATTGTATGGACCAATGACCACGCGGGGGGGGGGGGGGGGGGGGTTGGGTTGAGAAGTCCCAAAAAAATGACCACGTGGTTTATGGACAGCCCCGAATTAGTTATCAGCCTAGTACATCCATTGCACGAACCCGAAGCGGGCGCTAAATGTCAATGGTCGATAATGATGTATTAAAAAATGGTCAGATCTCACCCATTTGCTGGAATTGGCATCACTGTCATGGAACACATCAGTACTTCAACTTTCCAGAACCATCAAGGCACTCCTAGCCGCACCAGCACCCACAATCTATCTTTTGTGAAAGTTTCCCTCCTCGCACACACCATCACTCCCGGCCGATTCGACTTCCGTTAACGTTATCATCCGATTACACGACGACCTTTGCGAAATAAACACGCTACCCAAGCCAACAAGACCGACACAATTAGTTATAGAACTAAAAAAAAAAAGAAATTCTCCAAACAAAAATTTTCACTATCCGTCGAATTGAATAAAAGTTTTGACAATCAGCACGACAAAAACGCAGCACGTAAAAATTTTCCATCCGTCTTCGCGCGCGGCACACAAGAATTTTTTAAAATCGATGTAACTCAAAAATGACAAGACCTATAGAAAAGTGTTGTATGGGTGACTTTTAGAGAACTGTCCAAGCTTTCATGAAAAAATATTTTAAAAATTCTAAATACAGTTTTACACGTTAAAAAATATATTTTTAAAATTAAAAGTCAATTTACAGAAAATGCCCACTTTTTTATGTTTTGAAAATTTTTTTCCAAGAAAGTCAATATTGTTGCCTAACTTTCCTCCATACATCACAAGATGGGCACTTTTAAGGAAAAAAAGTTTATCTAACAAAAACTTTTTCATGTTAGTTTTTTTAGCGTGTTGCGCATTAGCCGTTTTTTTCACAAAAAATATAACTCGAATATGATAAGTTGTACAAAAAAGTGATGTATGGGGGACTTTTAGGGAATTGTCCAAGCTTTCAAGAAAACATATTTAAAAAATATAAAAAAATGTTTTACACGCTAAAAAATATCTTTTCAAAATTAAAAGTCAATTTACAGAAAAAGCCCACTTTTTTATGTTTTGAATTTTTTTCCCAAGAAAGACAATATAGTTGCCTAACTTTCCTCCATACATCACAAAATGGGCACTTTTAAGGAAAAAAAAATTTTTCTAAAAAAAACTTTTTCATTTTATTTTTTTTTGCGTGTTGTGCATTAACTCGTACAGTAATGTATCCAGAATCCTAATGACAATCCATTAAAACTCAATGGGCTCAACTACTTTTTTAATATCTTAACGTGCTTGACATTGAAAACGTGCTTGATATTGGAAAGGGCTCAAGACAAATTTGCTTTTAGGGTTTTATATCAATGAAAACGCTTGTGTATTGATGAAATATGTACATATGTATATGTGTATTCAATTATTTTCTTTTCTACAATATATACATCCTTCTTTTATACATTCTATTGTAACGTTTTTTTTAATATTAGATCTTTAGTCTATCTGAAACAAAGTAAACTTTTTTGGATTATCTTTTGAATTTGAAAACTTCTTCGCTTCAATTTGATTTTCAGAATGAATGAAATTTTTGTGTACCAGGTATTGTTTTTACGTGACTGTATGTGTATAGTTCTTCAAGTTCATCCGTCATTTTTGCATATTGTTCATTTGAAATAAAGCAGAAATTCAATTTTGTTATATGTATATCTGACTGTTTAACTGCCCAGTCATACAGTTCTCGAGGAGTTGTGATTGTGTTTCCATAATCTCGAGCAAGACTTGCTCGTTTTGCCATTCGCTTGAGAGTACCTCCAACAGCGTCACATGGACCTTTGCCATGTGAAGTTGCGAAGAAGTGCCATTCTGCTTCCAATCCATAATTGGACCGAAAACTGCACAAACTGGCAATTTTTTTTTTTGTTCTTATAATGAGCTGCTGCTCCATCTGACATGAAAGTAATTTTTGAGAAATCAATCGATTGTTTAATGAAATCTAGCAGTTTTGATATAAATAACTGAACTGCTGTTGTATCGTGTGTAAGTACTTCAGATATTATTATAAAGCTCAAGTTTTCCAACTTATTTTCTTTTCTGTAGTACACTTCAAAAGGGTGAATGGTAGCTTGAGAATAATTCCAATGGTAACCTTGAGCTGAATTTTGAATGATAAATGAATAATTTTCTGAAAAGTCACAAATTGTTAATACTGTTTAAGAGATTCTTTTTTATCCCGCAAAAATGAGGATTGTTCTTTATAAATGAAATCATGAGTTATAAGCTTATCAACTTTTTCTACAAAATACGGAACAAACTCGTCTATAGTCTTAGTAATAGTTTCCAAATTGCATCGATCAGTGGTTAGCCATTGTTGAAATAAAACCGATTCTTTATCATTCGCTTCTAATAATGATGTTAGTTCCCTGGTTCTAGGCACACAATAATACAATTTCAGCAAACAGAATGCTGTTTTAAGCATTCAGATATCAAAACAAGCTGAGAAACAGGTTCTATTCCAGTTGGGATGTAACGCCAAGAAAAAGAAGGCACCCTATCAAACAAAGTTGTAATGCCCATTGAGTGTTATTAAATGGGTATAAGGATTCTTGATACATCCTGTACGAGTTAATGCGCAACACGCTAAAAAAAATAACATGAAAAAGTTTTTGTTAGAAAAACTTTTTTTCCTTAAAAGTGCCCATCTTGTGATGTATGGAGGAAAGTTAGGCAACAATATTGACTTTCTTGGAAAAAAAATTTCAAAACATAAAAAAGTGGGCATTTTCTGTAAATTGACTTTTAATTTTAAAAATATATTTTTTAGCGTGTAAAAATGTATTTAGAATTTTTAAAATATTTTTTCATGAAAGCTTGGACAATTCTCTAAAAGTCCCCCATACAACACTTTTCTATAGGTCTTGTCATTTTTGAGTTACATCGATTTTAAAAAATTCTTCGAAAAAAAGTTAGGCCCTCTTCAAATGTTACTCTTGAAAATTTTCGAAAATTTAAGTATACAAAGTTGCTTATAAAAACCTAGTCTTTATGCCCACCAAGTTTCATTCGATTCTGAGAGGGTGTTGCCAACCACTGGTCGAGTTGGCGCGAAATTCGTCTTTCACTTCCCTACACCATGATTGTGTAGTGAGCAACAAGCGAGGTTTTCTTTGGAACTTCCTTGAAGGTTAACTGAAAGCTGTATTTGCCCATTAACCCCTTTTTTCGAATGCATCAAGGTAATGCAGGATTACCCCCCCCCCCTTTGGAAGTTCGATAATTTTCAGGTGCTCGCACTGAAGATCATCAATTCTACCTTCCTGCTTGAGCAAAAATTTCTAGGAAAAATGTGCCACATTTAGGTTTCATCCCAGCCACCTTCGCATCATGAATGAGCAGGTAAACGTGTAGAAGTCCGTTAAACGAACCAAAAGGAAATGGACGCTAAATTGCATGGCGATCGATTTTCGCCAGCAGGGTTATACGGCAGGCGTTTTTATTTTCGGTTTTCAAGCACGAGCTTTTCGATGGCTTTTATGCACTACCTATCCAAAGATTAAGGAAATTAAAAAAAATCACAGAAGCTAGATTGTGGGAAATACCGCGCGATTACACTACTGAGCGCTGCCTACAAGATACTCTCTCAAATTTTATGCCACCGTCTATCATCGATTGCAAGAGAGTTCGTGGGGCAATATCAGGCTGGATTCAAGGGTGAACGCGCTACTACGGACCAGATGCTCGAAATCGTCCAGGTGTTGCAGAAATGCCGCGAATACAACGTGCCCACACAATACTTGTTCATCGATTTCAAATCGGCAGGGTACGAAAAACGGATCACGCCGAAAAACAAACGCTTTGTCCTAAACGGTGTATGTCGGTAACAAAGGCGCTCCGCAACAAGCGCATGCCAGGCGATGAGAGCAATAAAACAAACATCGCTTGCCGTGCGTGTTCTGATATTCCGGTATTTCTGCTGAAATTTTCGACCCACATCATCGAATTCATACGCATTTGGACGGATTAAGACTCTTGCAAACCTTAAAGTCGAGTTTAAGTTGTAAAACAATGCGAAAATCACGATGTGAACAGAACGAGACAAATATCAAATATACTATATTAACAATATAGGTCACTTCGTATTTTCACATACAACGACATGGAGACGCCGTTTACGAATGATTACAGCACCACCTGTTGTCAGAAAAAGTCAATAATTGAATTTTGATCAATTTTAGTTTACCGTGCAAGGTGACATTTCTCGAAAAAAGATGTTAGGGGTGTCGAAGTTTTTTGTTCCCAAATAATCGATTTACAATATAGGTACACAAACAAAATAATATTTCATTAGATGACATCTACGAATATAAATAGTCTACTTAGCTGTAAAATACTCAATATCTGTAGAAGAATTTGAATGCTCCCTCATTGTAAAGTATGTACGTAGTTATGTACGTTTATAAGTTTAAAGTTATTTCGCATGTCGCGACTTCGATTTGGTGCTGCAACGATAATATACGCCAAAAATAGTTTAAGAAGAGAGAATTAAATTTGTTCTAATTTGAGTACCGTAAAATGGGGTAACTTTGATAGCTTTTCAGCGAATTTTCTCAATATTTTTACATGTAACAGTATTTCCCCGAGTTTTATATTTTTAAAACAAGTACTGGGGTATCAGTTATCAATTGCAATTAAAGGATTCGATAATCTGAAATATTTTGGATAACTTTTAGTTTTTCATATAATCGAAAATCAGATTTTCATTTTGGGGTAACTTTGATAATGCCTTAAAAACACATCAAATCTCAAAAAATAATCACAGATTGAACTCTTAGGAGTATTAACATGATAAGAGAAGGCTTGTGGAATATATTAGATAGAATTTTTATAGAAAAACATGGATTTTTTTACTAAATTCAACATATAAAAATGAGTTTATGGAGTATTGAGTGCAAAACACAATAAATTTAGCTATCAAAAATCATTATCTTTGTAATAATAAATGCTTAACGGTACATCAACATATGATTACATGCTATTTATTGTTAGTTTTCTTTTTTTGGGTTGTTTTCTCATGTTTTATTAACAAATTTGGAACAACACACATTTATCTACATGAAATTACAAGGGCATTGCATACTTTTAGGCGTTTATCAATGTATGGAGAATAATATCCCAGTTTACAAAATTGCTTCCATTTCGTAAAAACACACTTCGTTAAGAGATTCAAGGCCAGATTTGGAATCTTCTATGATAAATCTATCGAGAATAAGTGTCCATTCATTGAAAAAATAGTTGTAACGAAGTCGTATAGCAGATTGTTTGAAGGGGTTGATAAATGACAAAAAAACAACAATTTTTATTTTTTGTCCAAAAAGTTGTGTATAAACTAGATTTTAATGAAAATTCGTCTAAGATGAACTTTCATATGTATAGAATTGATTTACGTTTACCTTTTTCTTAACTGGTTGAAGGAATCATAGTTATAAGATGAATTACACAATGCCTGCAGCACTATCATAGTTACCCGCATTATCAAAGATACCCCGTTTTACGGTAGTTGAAAAAAAAGTCGATTAATGTTAATCGATTATTTCAGAAGAAATGGGCATCCCCATCATGCAATGAGAGTTCGACAGAATAAACGTCATTCGGATAGCGCATGCATTTAATGTGTAGTAGTACCTCTTCTGACGCTTGGTGGCGCCACATTCACTAAAAAGGTGTCGCCAAAAAATCGTTAGAGTGACCTATATTGTTAATATAGTATATTTGCAAATATTCCTATCGTTTTTGTTTCAAACAAACTCGGGAGCGAACTTTGTCATTATCTGTTAACGAAAAAACAAAGCGTTGTTGCCGTGCTTTCTTTGTTGCCTATTTTTCGCTTGCGGTGTCATAATCTGCGTACCCTGCAAATCGGTGTATGATACATTCGATCGAGACCAGCTATGGAAGATTACGCACGAATACGGATTCCCGGAAAAACTGATACGATTAATCAAGGTGACGATGGATCGAGTGATGTGCTTGGTTCGAGTATCAGGGACACTCTCGAGTCCCTTCGAATCTCGCAGAGGGTTACGGCAAGGTGATGGTCTTTCGTGCTTGTTGTTCAACATTGCTTTAGAGGGTGTAATTAGGAGAGCGGGGATAAACACGAGTGGAACGATTTTCACCAGTTTATTTTCATCAGTTGATACATAATTCAGTCAATTATTTCTGTTCCATTCTCTCGAAATCGGGAAGATTTTGGTTGCAAATCAGACATGTCCCAGATGACACCCCGTGGAACTTGTTCTAGATGTTCCGTGGCGGACATATAAGTTGATACAGACTTCCGTCTATTTCTATTGTTTATGATTCAGTCATTCGAAATCATGAAGATTGATATGTCGTACGGCATGTTTAGGTTGAAAACCAGAAGTGTCCTCAATGAGGCCCAGCGGAACCTGTCACGGGAATCCGGATGGGTCAACTTATTCAAATCGGGTTATCGCTGTTGTGTTTCGCTGTTCGCAACAAAAACATCGCAGAAAATCGATGGTTAAGCCACAATAACACACGAATTTATCACTTTTAGCCATTTTGGCAATCCCCTGACCCCAGAATAATCCGAAATATCCCCGGAATGGTTCCGGATATAGTATGGCCACTTGACGGTGATTAAAATGGTTCTCGAGAGTCATTGGCGGACCCTTCACAGAATGCGGAACTGGTCGTTCACAGCCATGGACCGAGTAGAATGGAGGCTACTCCTACGTACAGCAGAGGACACTCCGGCTTTAGTCTAACCGGTAAGTAAGTAAGCATACAGTGACTCCACACCGATGAATCTCCCACAGTTCATGAATCAGCTGGCTTCAAATAACAAAATCGCAAGGTAACTTGTCACAAAACATCTGAAAAGTATTTTTACAGGACAAATCCTTGCGTATACCGAACATCACAATAGGCTCAGTGTACCAGTTATGGCTATAGTACCTCAAATTCGCCATAGTTGATTTTCAACCTTTAAAGATACAAATCAACAAGAAAAAAATCGTGAACAACAGATCACGATCACAAAAGATGATTGCAATCATTCAAACTTCACAATTTGCTCAAATTATGGTAGAAATAAATCATTTTCCTTAACTTTTCGGCCTCCTTGCACCCTATTTCGCCATAGTGTACCAGTTATGGCAACTCCCATAAGGAATGCATGTAAATAGTGCGAAGTGGAACCCAAATTAACAAATGTGTCCATAACTGGTACAGGGTTCCTATCATTGGCACACGCCGTAATAAATACTAAAAGTAGTTTTGGCTCCGTTTCTATATTTTTCCTGTAAAGTACTGAAACAAATCAATCATTTGACTTATTGTTTACTTTCGTCGGTCTTCTTCTTATTTTTGTAGAAATAGTTTTTCTTAGCTAGTGCGATAATTGGTACAGGCACCCTAGTTGTTACAGCGCGGAATCCGATTTTACTTCCGAAATCAACGAAAATTATCGGCGAGATTTTCATGCTGTCAATGTTGACATTTTTTCTCCACTTTTGCAAGACGTGTGACTGTTGTGAATAAGAAAAAAATACTTTTCTGACCGACTGTTCTGGGAAAAATTAAGCTAACCTAACTCTACATGTTGAATCAGCGTATTTATGAAGAAAAAGTGCTGTGAAATAGTGACTGTTGACACCGTTGTGGTATGTTAGACCACTGTGATAGACCACTACATCAGGGAAGTTCGCGGTAAAGTATTTGCATACCTCATTGTTATTGCCGATTTGTGGAATAGTTTATTGAAACGATAGCAAAAGGGGAAACTAAATGAAAACATCCACAAACAGAACAGGAAGGATAAAAGTCGACAACGTAATACGTAATTTGGGAAACCGTAGAAATTTGAGGTAGGTACACAAGTTAATGCACTAAGTTAAGTCTAGGCTTTCGAGTCAGGACATGTAAAGGAGATTTCTATGTTCCATCCCATGATGAAGAGCTTCATAGGAATGACATTCACTTTCTTGGTAACGCCGCTCCCAACGTTTTTGCTTCACTTGGCCTAAGTCTACGGTATCAACTTTCAAATTTATGAACGAAAGTCTACGAGGGGGAGGGAAGAGAGAGATGGCCAACATTTGGTTTAAATGATTCATGACCGGTCCCAGAAAAGATAGAAACGTATGCAGAATGAAGGGACCGATCAAACCATCGAGATATAGAGAGAGATATCTAGATGTGGAACATCGACATGTGGAGCGTCAACTGTACTCTTAAAATATCTTCCAGCATTCCAACTGGACTTCCTCCAGCAATTATTCCTATATTGCTTTCTTGGTATTGCTTAAAGAACATCTCTTGTGATTTCTTTTTAAATTTCTGCAAAGATCCTTCTATAACCTTGAGCTGGGAATTCTCCTTCTACAATTTCTCAAGCAATTGCTGCCTCAGATATTTCCCCACAATATTCTTCAAGATAACTGCGTGATTTTTATCAAGATTTTATCCGAAATATTAATGGCGAAATACTAATTGGGGTCTTCAGTTAGCCTAGTGGTTAAGGTTATGGATCGCCAATCCGGAGACGGCGGGTTCGGTTCCCGTTCCGGTCGGGAAAAATTTCTCGACTCCCTGGGCATAGTGTATCATTGTACTTCCCTCACCACAATATACAAATTCATGCAATGGCAGGCAAAGTAAGCCCTTCAATTTATAACTGGTGGAAGTGCTCAAAGAACACTAAGTTGAAGCGAGGCAGGCCAAGCCCTAGTGGGGACGTAGAGCCACAAAGAAGAAAAAGAAGACTAATGGAGATTCCTCCAGGATTATTGGAACACGCGGCAGGAGATGTTTTCGGTTTAGAACTCTTTGGCAGTTAATGCGAAATGAAGAGATACACGCAGAAAAATAAATTGTAAACACAATTGAATTCTTGAACTAGCCAACCGATTTTTCAGTTTACTATAGCGACAAACTGATTTCTAGTTTAAACTGAACTGTTCTATTGTTTGATAATACAAATATTATCATTTGTCGACAGTTTGTTAAAACAAACAAAGATATGGCATTTTCAACATGAAATAATGGATTGATTCAAACGACTGCACTTTTGCCACTAACAAACCCGGAATGTGATTGTGTTGGTGACGGCAGCAACTGCGGCAGCTCGGAAATCTAATTTTAGACCGTCGGTAAGCGGATGGGGAGGAGAACGACTAAAAAAAAGACAAAAAAGGCGAAACCGATCAACTTTTTGTGGATGCTGTCGTGAGTACCTGCGCGTTATCCATCACGGCCAAAGCTGCACTTTTAAGTTGGCGTGACGGATTTGCTGCACCTTCTTCGTTGTGGTGATGTTGGGGTAAGCATTTTATAGATGTGTGAGTGCTTTCGGACCATGTTTATGGTTTTTATTTTGATGAATCAAATGAAATTTTTGACATTATATTTTTTTTGTATTTATAGAGGCTTTAAATTTCAAATTCATTCGCCTAAGACATTATATGGAATGATGGTAATCGGTTGTTTTTATCGATAAACTATAAATGAAAACAATTAAATATAACTTTGGAATAAGTAAATTCTCAGTTTGAAAATCAACCATGCGTTTTATTGTTTTAAACAAGCGTTATTTTTCTGCGTGTATAGGACGTTCACCTGTAGTAACTAGACAAGAAACCCACTTGATACCCTTCCCTTAAATCTCCCAGTCTCCCTCTCCCCTACACTGAAAGGCGGCTTGCAGTAATGACAAGTATAAAAATGTTTTTAAATTTACCATGGCAAAATATTATCATCGACTCACCAACGCTTCTTGTGTGCGTTTTGTTTCTTCTCACATCAACCGGTTCGATAGCCGAGTGATAGCGTGTGAGCCTGGTGATGTCAAGGTTCTTGTTTCGAATCCGGTTGCCAACAGAAACTTTTTTAATTGAAAATCGAGTCCATGGTAAAATTGAAAACATAATTCTGTTGAATTGAAACGAAACTCAGTCTGCACAAATTTAGTGGCGTTGTGTATTTGAATTGACCCTCAGAATAGTACAGTGACCCCACAATTTATGAATCGGTAAAAATGACCACAGTTTATGGATCACTCCATTTGATCAACATGGTGATTCATAAATAGTGTACAAAAATTAAGGTGATTCATCGGTGTGGGGCCACTGTAATTTCGACCGCAAGCCGCCGTTCAGTGTACAGAAACTCTTCAATAAATGACCAAAATAAATATAGCCCATTTATCACGCCAACGATAATTTCAACCTTCTGAAAGAATAACCCAAACCTATGATCGGTAGTGTGTACATGCGTTCGAAGGTAGACTCCTTCGAAAGGTAAGTACAGGTTGGATAAACATCATTGCTTTCATCTTGGCGGTGCTTAACTTGGTCATCGAGACAGCCAGTAAGGTTAGAGCTAGGGTTTCTTTTGATATCGTTAAAATTGTTCCAGCCGCCCAAACTTCGTTAAGTCCACTGCCACAGAGACAGAAGAAGCAATGTCTACAGGGCTAGATGATTCGTCCGCTTGGAAGAATGAAATCAAGAATTTGGACCGACGTTGTAGTTGAAGTAACCTCACTGGAATTGAAGGCCAGTGTGCTTGAATTAAAACTAATTTGTTTGTTCCGGCATTTAAGTTGAGAAATGTTAGTATTCGTAGTTTTACTCAAATCTCTCCAAGTTGAAATCATTAGTGTTCCAAATACATAGCAAAATTAAAAGCCCATTTGTAATAATGAATATTGAGCAGTGTTTGCACTTCCGAACCGACAGTGTGTAATTCATATGTATAAATAAGGAGCATTTTGTTTAGGTTACGTATTCTATTCTCTGGAAAAGCTGGCGAACCTCTCCTGCTACAATTCCAATGGAAGTCACATTCCTGGCGCTACGAACGACTACACGGGCATCATCAAGGGCAAACTTTTTCGATTGTCCCGTATTATTGGATCCGACGAACTAGTAGGCAGACGATGATGATGGTTAGCTAATGCGGCCAGGATGAAAGCAACGAAAGTGAAAGCCAATCGGAAGCACCTGTCCCGGTCGGGAAGGTATACACACCCATTGCGCAGTGGCTGCCAGGCAGGCATGCTAGAGAACCGGAAACATTGCCCCAGCCAGAACGGAGTCCGAAACGCACACAAAATATTGAACGAAAATTGGAAGAAAAGTTAACGGAAACTGTACGTGACCGAAATCCCTGAACTAATGCGAACTGTGAATACATATTATGTGTTAGGTGCTGGAAGCTTTCCGAATGGGATGGGATAGATGATGGTTTGAAGAGGGTGCGTTTGGCTTCCTGTCAGTATTGAAGCTCACGGTTTTTCGTTAGAGAAGTTGGTAAATTTGTTAGCTCTCCTGGGTGATTCCCAACTCATTATAGCAAATATGTGTACGGTTGTCTAGCACACCAAGAAAAGTTCCCTCGTTGGCAAACAGTCGACGAGCTAGTTGACGGATATCTCTTATTGAGCTCAAGCTATTCCCTTTTATGGATGATCCTGCTCTCCTCTCTCTCATAGGGATGATCCATTAATGTCAATTTTCCGATAAGTTTTATTCCATGGGCACTGGACAGCCAAGCCATAACGTTGCATACATGTGATTTAAGTATTGTTTTATTTGCCGAACGATCTTTCTGTACAAGTAGCAAGCCCGTGCACAAGGGAGGGGCTTCGAGGGTTAAACCCCTCCCATTGCCGATGTTCCATATTCTACATAGGACCCCTCCTCTAGGCCCTTTGATAAAATGAGGAAAAGCACGGACCTGACGAGTAGTGTAGGTTTGTACCGCTATCTGCTCGATCGCCTTTTGTTGCGATTCTGCGGTGTTAAATAAAAGTAAGTGAACCTGAAATTTTTAGCTTCATTACGACGGTCTTCGAAGAAAACTTTCCAAATCAAATCATGTTAAAGATTATTTCAAATCTCTTATGTGTTCCTCCAGAAGTGCCACAAGGGCACTTTTATGAAATCTGGCATGAATTGCTTCACCAATTCCTTTCAGAGATTGTTTGAGAAAAAAAATCTTTCTAAAAAAATCTTTCGGAAATTTGTTAAAGTATTCGGCTAAAATTTCCCTTGGATTCATTCTTGAAGATTTTTGGAGAAATTCTTTCAGGGACTCCTTTGGAAACAAAATTTTACACTCATTCGAACTCCTCGTGAATTAACTTAAAAAAATCAACCAAAAAAATCAGTCAGAAATTCTTTCTCAAAATCTTCAAAATCCGCAAGATATGTTGTCATTGCTAAAGAATCTTCAAAAAATCGCAACAGAATCACCACTTATACTCCTCTCATCGTGATCATCAACAAAGCGAGAGATTTTTTTTTATAAACAAATGATGTCAGAAAGGAATGTAATGAGGAACCCTGGAGGAATCCCCGGAGGAAATCCTGGAGGAATCCTCAAAAGTATTCCTGAGAAAATCCTCAGAGGAATTCTTGGAGGAATCTCCAGAGGAATTCCTGGAAGAATCCGCGGAGGAATTCCTGGCGGAATCTTCGGATGATTTATTGGCAGAATCTCCGGAGGATTTCCTGGCGGAATCTCCGGAGGACTTCCTACCGGAATCTTCGGAAGGTTTCCTGGCGGAATCTCCGGAAAAATTCGTGGAAGCCCTGGAGGAATTCCAGGAGAAATCACCGAAGAAATTCCCCGGAGGAATTCTTGGAAGAATCCTCAAAAGAATTCCTAGAGTAATCTTCAGAGAAATTCTTGGAGAGATCCTCAGAGGAATTTGTTGAGGGATCCTCATTGAAATTTCCAGAAGAATCCTCAGAGGAATTCTTAAATGTATCCTCAGACGAATTCCTGGAGGAATCCCCAGAGCAATTCCAGGAAGAATCCCTGGAGGAATTAATGGCGGAATCTTCGCAGGAATTTCTGGCGGGATCTCTAGAGGAGTTCGTGGAGGAGTCCCTGGAGGAATTCCTGTAGAAATCTCAGTAGGAATCTCCGTAGGAATCTCCGGAGGTATTCTTGGAGGAATCCCCTGAGAAATTCCTGGAGGAATCCTCAAAAGAATTCCTGGAGGAATTCTCAAAAGAATTCCTGGAGGCATCTTCAAAGGAATTTTTGGAGAACTCCTCAGAGGAATTTTTAAGGAATTCTCAAAGATATTCCTGAAGGAATCCTCAGAGTAATATTCAAAGGAATTCTCGAAAATTCTTTAGTGACCGTCAGTCAAAGTAGACGCGTTTTTAATTCGGTCCGAGCCGCGCGCTTAACGTTGTTGTTTTTTATATTTATTTATTTGTGCATACCCGCTCGTATCGTTTTGTGTGCCGTTCAATTAATTAGTCAATATGAGCTGCGAAATTTGCGCCCAAGACTCTGTCGTTGATTCCGTAATGTGGACCTGCGTGGGATGTTCGCGCATATTTCACCCATCCTGCTTGGGCTTAACTACTCAACGCATCTCATTGCGAAAAAAGGAGAAAAAAGTGGACGCACAGTCTTTTGTTCTGCCTTGCTGCAGTTCGTGCCAATCACTTGTATTACTAAATTTTGAATTCCACTCGCTAGTGAAGCAGCAGGCGCAGCTAGCTGAATTTGTGCATAACAACACAGAGGTTACCCACCGCCTCAGTCAGCAAAACAAAGTTGACGTGTTACACGACGCAGTCGATCGCATGGAGGGGTTGCTCATCGACATAAAGAAAAAGTTGTCGATGCAAACTTTAAATGGAAATAAAGGTGCCATAGCCGCTGATGGACTTGGAGATTTAAAAGATCTTCTAACTTCCCACGTTAACTCATCAATAGAAGAAACTAAGCGGCGAGTTGAAGAATATTTAACAAATATTACCAACGATTTGTCGCACGAACTTAAGACTATATGCAGCGAAGTACAAAATTTAAGCAGCCTGACTATAGAGATGGCTGCTCATTGCAACGAGCACAACTCAAGCCAGTTGCAATCCGCACAAACGGTTGAAAGCGACGTTTTGAAGGAAGTAAAGTCGCTTGCTAGAGCAATTAATACATTGGACACCAATATCTGCAATGCACGCTTTTCTTCATCGACGAAACCCCCTAGTTTGATGGACGAATTAGCTCAAACCTCGGTGGAAATGGATCTGGCCCAATCACAAAATGCTGAAAAATCTGGTTGGCGCAAGCTAGGTTCCAAAAACGTCTGGCGATCTGACTGGACAGATTATGATGCTCGTCAGCAGCGTCGCGAAAACCAGCAAAAAGCAAAAGATAAGGCCAGAAGACGAAGAAAGGCTAGAAGACAGCGGCACAGCAGTTCAGTATATTCAAACGGTAATCACTTGAGCACTAGCAAAAGTACTAAAATAAGCAAAGACAAAAGGGAAAACACTCCCAGCTGCAGTTACTTCAATTACAACAACGACAGTGTTCGCCAACCAGCTACTACGTTTCTACCTCCGGATAAGGATTTACTCGCAGCTGCGAAAGTTACATTCTCCAAGCCACCAGTTAAAAAACAACATGGAATTAGGTTTCAAAAGGGTGAAACGCTGAATCCATATCCGGTTGATGACCAGTTTCCACAAACGAGCCCGACACCCACTTCAAATTGGACATTTGGACCCGCCTTGAGGAATTCTTTTTCCCAGCACTGTACCTCGTGTTCCTGTGAACGTTCGTGTTTTCCCACAATCTGACGCACTCATCAGAGGCAGACCAAGACGAGCCGGACACAGCTGGTAATAAATCGTTATTAATAATTGATACTAATCATGAAATTGACAAACTACCATCGGTTACTACAAATTCATCTGCCACTGAAATCCTGATTTATTGTCAGAATTTTAATCGTATGAGTTTTGCGCCAAAAATAAATGCAATAGGGGGGGCATAATGGACACCCGGGGCGAAATGGACACCCCTGTTTTTGCCGAAACCGTTGACTTTTATGTAAAACTTTTAATGCATAAGTGTAAAGGAACAAGTCATTGTTCTATTTTTCAAAAGTACCATTTATATTCCTTCAAAATAACCAAAATATCCTTGAAATTGAAGCATGTTCTTCATATGGCGGATTTCTTATAATTTCGAAGCAGCAGCAAATAAGGCATTACGAGTGATTGAGTGTGTCCACCATACAAACAAGTGTATTGTTAGCTTATCTACATGTATACGTAGATTTAGCAATGGAAGAAGTATTATATTTTTGATCAGAACACACTGAAAATAGCAATTTTAATGTTGTAGTCTATTCGGGGCGAAATGAACACTGGCAATTTTGAATGGATGTACGCGCGTTGCATACTGTTAGGCGTTTTAGAGAGTTTGAAAAAATTCAATTCGATTATTTTAGCCTAAAATTTATTTAATTAACTTTGAAGTTATGTAAACTCGTCTAAGATGGAGTATTATATATGTGGTATTGATCTCCGTTAGCAAATTACTTAACTGGTCGATATTCTCAAAGATACAGCATAAAATATGCAGGGGTGTCCATTATGCCCCGATGGGTGTCCATTTCGCCCCGTACCTTTCCTGCCAGCCCCAAAAAACACACGGTTTTCAATTCATTATTTCTTCACAATAATGACATTCTACTAGCTGTAAATGTTTGAAATACGTAGGAAACAAGTTAAAGTTGTAAGCCAACTGATAATATGTTAAGTTTTTGTCTGTTATACATGCCTAAAATACTCATTTGCTTAGGGTGTCCATTATGCCCCTAATACCCCTATATAATAATATATTAAGTTCAAATTTTTCAGTCATACTGGGCACTGAAACTAGTTGGAACGATGGTATTAAAAATGAAGAAGCTTTTGGTAGCAACTTTAACGTGTTCAGATGTGACCGTGATTTAGTTTTAACCAAAAGACAATCTCTCGGAGGAGTAGTAGTTGCAATTTCTAAGAAAAATAATTCAGAACAAATAATTTCGCCTAAATTTAAGGAGTTCGAACATGTGTGGGTTAAAGCTTATATTAATGGGGAAACTCACATTTTCGCTTCAGTGTATTTTCCACCTGATCTAGCATGTAAATCAACATATGAGAAGTTCTTTGAAGCAGCTGATAAAATTGTATCTCAGCTTCCTCCTGAATATATAGTTCATGTATACGGAGACTTCAATCAGCGTGGTGCAGACTTTATTCCTGATGCAGAAAATGAGAGTATTCTTCTGCCAGTCGTTGGAAATAATGACACGTTACAATTTATTTTTGAGAAAATTGCCAACTTGGGACTTAATCAAATAAATCACGTAAAAATGGACACAACTGTTTCTTGGATTTTTTACTTACAAATATACATGAAGATTTCTGTGTGACTGAATCTCTTGATCCTTTATGGAAAAATGAAATATTTCATACGGCAATTGAGTACTCTGTATTTGTACATAATAATTGTAACCCCTTCGACTGTGAATTCGAAAATGTATTGGATTTTCATAAAGCAAACTTTGACAACATTAAGGCTAAGTTAAATATGGCTAACTGGCAATCCGTTTTGAGGAGTCAGACAAATATTGATTGCGCTGTGGATGTCTTTTATAAAATTTTATCAGATATTATTAAAGAAGAAGTTCCACTCACGAAAAAGCGATGCAATTACAACTCCAAAAATCCTGTTTGGTTTACCAAACAAATTCTAAATTTAAAGAATCGAAAGCAAAAGGCTCATAAAACCTACAGAAAATACGAAAATCAAGATAATTTGGCGAAGTATTTGAATATCTGCAATCAACTAAATACAGCAATTTCTTCCGCTGTTTCAGATTATAACGATAAAAACGAAAGTGAAATCAGTGGAGATAATTCAGAGGATATTTGCACTCTATTTGCATCATTCTTTCAAGAAACCTACACAAATCATACTGACAACGATCGTGACTTTGAATATTTTTCATATTTCCCTGATTTTCCAAATGATGTAGGTGTTAGTCACATTAACGTTAAAGATATTTTAGATAAATTAAAGGATCTAGACACCACAAAAGGATCAGGTCCAGATGGAATTCCACCATCATTTTTAAAACCATTAGCAATAGAACTTACAACTCCATTATTTTGGTTATTCAACATGTCGCTGGAAGCTGGAAAATTCCCGCTGGAGTGGAAAAAATCTTTTTTGATACCAATCTATAAGTCAGGTAAAAAATCCAATGTTCGAAATTATCGTGGAATTGCAATCATTTCATGCATTCCAAAACTTTTCGAATGCATCATTAACAAAAATATTTTCTCTCAGATCAAAAATAGAATAACTATTGCCCAACACGGTTTCTTTAAAGGTCGCTCAACGGCTACAAATCTGCTGGAATTTGTCAATTACTCTTTAAATGCAATGGATAATGGTAATCGTGTTGAAGCACTTTACACTGATTTTAGCAAAGCATTCGATATGCTGGATATTCCTATGTTGATTTTCAAGCTCGCAAAAATGGGAATTTCGACTAGGCTCCTCGGCTGGATTGAGTCGTATTTGACTGATCGCCAACAGATAGTTCGATTCAATGATAAAAAATCAAAACCAATCAAGGTCACATCTGGTGTTCCCCAAGGTTCACACTTGGGACCCCTGCTTTTCATTTTATACGTTAACGATATTTCTTTTATACTACATAAACTGAAAATTCTCATATATGCTGACGACATGAAACTGTTCTTAGAAACTAAAAGTTTTCTGAAATTAAATGTTAAAAAATGCAATCATATAACTTACAGCAGAAAACGGGGTGTATCAGATGTTTCAATAAAGTTAGGTAACCAAAATGTTGAAAAATGTGATAAAGTAAGAGACTTAGGAATTATCTTAGACTCGAAATTAACGTTTGTCGAACATTATAATGCAATTATTCACAGAGCAAGCAATATGCTCGCATTTATAAAACGTTTTGGCTGTCACTTTTAAGATCCATACACTATAAAAACATTGTACATTGCTTACATTAGGTCAATATTAGAGTATTGTAGTGCTGTTTGTTCTCCTTACATGAAAAAATATGAAGAACGTATCCAGCTTTCCACGCTCGCCATAACGCAACGCCTCATTTCATACTTAGCAACCATTGATAAACACATTTTTCTCTTGTCAACGGAAAACATACCAGACAAAAGTTTTGTTATCAAAATCATATATTTTTCTTCTAGCCTGAAAACTGGACAAATGGACATATTAAGCTTGTTATCATTTCTGGTTCGGGTCTCTTAGCCCTCGAGGATGGACTCCGGAACTCAGAGGTGGCACCGGTCAAACCCCCAGGGCTGCTGGTCTGTATTGCTTCTACTGTGATTTTGCTTCGGCGAGGATGGCCGATGACGGATGCCGACGGATGCCGGTGGGCGGGGGTTGTCGACGGTGAAGGCTAGCGCGAACACAGATCGATGATGGTGCCCAAGGTTCACAGGCTCTGCCGACGAGGGTCGTAGCCAGTCAAGAAGATCGATGCCGGAGACCAAAATGTGCCAAAACGCAGGCCAGCGAGGGCAGCTGCCGAAAGGGGTCGGCTAAAGAGGCCGGCTGTGAGAAGCCGATAACAGCGACAGTGGTTGCCGTAGAAGGTCAACGGTAGCGTAGGGACTTGATCACGAGGGCAAGGAGTTCTTCCCTGATCGACAGTCCATGGCCAGCCAAGAAGAAGTACGACGCTGAAGGAAGTACGACGATGGGAAGCTGTTACGCCCTAGAGGTCGGGGAGGCCGAAGCACATGCCAGTGTAAATGAAAAAAAGAAGCTTTATTTACATAAAAGATTACATGACTATGACGGTGTACAAGCAGAGCGAGGAGAGACGCAAGACATCTCAACCGATAACATATAGTATTAGGTATGGAAAAACAGGTTACGAGGGGAGAGGGGGGTGATGAAAATCGGCCAAACAAAGGTTCGTTATTTGTGGATGGGTCACGAGGGCGGGTGACTATCCGTCCGCTAGTACCGAAGTAGCTCTCCGGGAGCCTCTGAGCCGATGTTGCAGATTTAGTTAGATGAGGAACTCCACTTGCACGCAATGTTCATCGGTCTACCCCTTCTAAGTTCCGGAGTCCATCCTCGAGGGCTAAGAGACCCGAACTAGAAATGATAACAAGCTTAATATGTCCATTTGTCCCACGATTTGTCCAGTTTTCAGCCTAGAAGAAAAATATATGATTTAAAATTGAATAATTTCGTTTGACGTTGATAACAAAACTTTTGTCTGGTATGTTTTCCGTTGACAAGAGAAAAATGTGTTTATCAATGGTTGCTAAGTATGAAATAAGGCGTTGCGTTAACTGGGGCACAGATACTGTCAAATTGTTTTATAGCATCCGCCATTATGGCGAGCGTGGAAAGCTGGATAGAGTCGGTACAGAAGCAATTTCTTTTATATGCGCTGCGTAAGTTAGGATGGACAGTTTTTCCTCTTCCTTCATACGAAGCTCGTTGTATGTTGATCAACATTCAGACGTTGAAAGAACGACGAGACTATGCTATGGTTTCATTTGTTATGGATATTGTTTCACAGAGAGCTGATTCACCTGAATTATTATCCAAATTGAATTTTTATGCTCCCAGCCGGCATTTGCGAGATAGGAACTTGTTCTCAGTGGAACGTCATCATGCAGGTTATGCTAAATATGGACCGCTAAATCAAATGATGTCCTCTTATAATCGACATTGTGAAACAATTGACGTGAACATGTCTCGAACGCAGTTAAAGAAATATTTCCGTAACATTCGAAATGGTAGAAGTTAAGCAATATAGGGCAATTTTTCTATATGTTACCCTTATTTGTGAAATGATTATAAAAAAGGAATAGATGGAAGAACAATAACATATTATTATAAAAAGATTTTAACTAAAAATATTAATGTATATGTTAAGTTGACGATGTATTTTAAACGGTCTACATTTGATTGACGGCAAATAAATAAATAAATAAATAAATAAATAAATTAAAAAAAACCTCCAAGAAATTTTTGAACGAATCACAGGAAGAAATACTGGAGGAATCCTCATAAGAATTTCTGCAGGAATCCCCGAAGGAATTCCTGGAGGAATCCCCGGAGTAATTCCTGTAGAAAACCCGAAGGAACTATTGTCGGAATCCCTGAAAGAATTGCTGGAGGAATCTCTGAAGAAATTTATGAAGGAATCCCCGAAATAATTTCTGGAGGAATCTCCGTCAAATTTTTGGAGGAATCTTCGACGGTATTTCTAGTGAATTCATAAAAGGAATTTCCAGAGAGCTCCTGCAGGAACTCCAGAAAAAATCCTAGGTGAATGCCTGAAAATTTCCGGGAAACTTCTAAGGAAATACTCTTGGAGGATTTCGCAAGAAACTCCTGGAAGAATTCCTAGAGAATTCGCGAGGAACTCCTGAAGGAACTCCTGGAAGAATTCTCGAAAAATTCCTGGAGGCATTCCCGGGAAGCTCCTGGAGGAATTCACAAGAAACTAATGGAACTTCAAGGGAAATTATCGAGAAACACCTAGAGAAATTTCTAAGGATCTCCTGGAGGTATGTCAGAAGACTTCTCTGAGAAATTTCCGAGGAAAACCTGAAGGGATTTCCTGGAAGCCTCTCGAGGAATTCCCGGTAAAAGTCCTGAAGAGTCTGGAGTCTGGAGAAATTTCGGATAAACTTTTGGGGACATTTCTGAAAAATTCCTAAAGAAATTTCCAAGGATTTCAAGGAACTCCTGAAAGATTCTTGGATATCCCAGTGTACTCCTGGAGAAACTCCCAGAAAACACCTGGAAGAAATTTTCGGGAACTCCTGGAGAAATTCCCAATGATCTCATGGAGGATTTGCCAGAGATCTGTTGGATGAATTCTCAAGGTACACAAGGAACTCTGAGAACTTTTAGGGGAATTCTTCAGAGGGCAAATCTAGGAGGGGAGCTCCTGGAGAAATTCTCCAGAAGGGAACTCCTGGAGGAATCCCCTAGAGGGATTCCTTCAAGAATGCCTCTGGGGATTTCTTCAGAAATTCTTCCGGGGAGAAACTCCTGGAGGAATTTCCTGGAAACTCATTGGGGAATTTCAGAGGAACTGTTGCAGGAAGTCCCTGGGAACTCCTACAGAAATTTACGGGGAACTTCTGCAGAAATTCTCGAAAAACCCCTTTTCGAATTTCCGATGAACTCTTGGTAGAATTTTCGGGGAACTCCTGGATATACTCCCGTGGAGCTCCTGAAATAATTAACGGGCCGCTCCTGGAGGAATTCTTCAGGAACTCATTGAGGAATTCTCAGGGAAATCTTGTAGGAATTTCCGGACACTCTTAGAGGAAATACCTGGGACCTCCTCGGGGGAACTCCTTGTAGAATTCCCGTGGAAATCCTCGAGGAATTCCCGCGGAATTCATGCAGGCATTCCTTGGGAACTCTTGGAAGAATACTCGGTGAACTCTTGCAGGAATTTTCGTGAACTCGTGAACTTCTGGGGCACACCCTGAATAAATTAACGTTGAACTCCTGAAGGAGCTGTTTTAGGAATTCCCGAGAACTAGCCGGCTTGTTCTTGGAATTGAGAGCTACTTTCTTGGGGAACTCCAAAACATCATCTTTCCAAAACTTCCAGAGTTCCCAGCTTTTTTTTTTGAACTAATCAGTTTCTCTTGGATCCTTCGTTTAAGAAATTGAGGATCTTCTCCGGATTATTAGTTTTTTAACCCTCGAGCGATCGCGCTGTTGTATTTTGTACAACACTGTGAAAAAATCTCGCTTATTGTATTCAGCATTGGCGTGGTGCTGGCGGTGGTAGCCAACCACGCGAGTTACAGAAGGTTAATAGCATTTCCGCCTTCCTGCAGTATTTCGGACAATACTCGGACTCCTACAGAATCATAGCTTTCTTTAAGAAGTTTTAGAATTTCCTTCCATCATGAGATTCTCATGAATTAACTAGGTAGTTCGTTCTTAAAATCTTTGGATTTTTACTGCACTATATTGCTCTCGATAACATTGTTATTTCCTGCAGATTCTCACATAAATCCTTCCTTCCCGAAAACATAAGCATACTCACAGAACTGAAGTTGCATTGAAATTAACCGCAGGAAATCCGCGCTCATTACATTTTATCGCATTTTTAGTAGGGGAGACTGGGGAGACTTGATCCCTTTTTCTTAATTTGCCTGTAACTTCATAAAAAACGCAAAACTTGATCCGTTTTTCGTACAGAATGGAAGGTAAACATCTATTGCATCCATCTCTGGTGTTGATATCCAAAGATTTTCCACTTCTGTTATCTCTATAGATGGTAGAGTAAACATAGATCCGCCGAAGATGAATCCGTTGTATCCAAACGAACTGTCAAAATCTGTATCTAAACGAGCATGACGTCACGATTCCAAAAACAACAATGGAGCGCATGACGTCATATTCAACAGTCGCACTCTTGAAACATTTCACTCAGTGTTGTCCGTATATCTATGTTCACTCTACTATCTATAGTTACACTACCCGTCATAAGGACGGACTCATAAAAAGTATTGCAACAATATTGCATCACATTGACTCATCTCAATATCTCCAAAATTTAAGGACTTACAACGATGCTTTCTTCAGCAAAGTTATTCAGAAGCCCAAAAGCAACAACTTTTCTGAAGGCGACATTTTTGTAGGTGTTGTGGTTTTTGAGATATCGAGGTGAGTGAGGGTGATGTAATATTGTTGCAATACTTTTTATGAGTCCGTACTTATGACGGGTAGTGTATCTCTAATCAGATATATGTGAGCCTATTTAGATTGAAGGAAGAACACATTTAGTAATTTTTGTGTGGTATTGTAAATTTGACCTATTTTCCTCTATATGGGTAAAAATTTCAATCCGGTACACTTAATTCGCCGTGAGAAAATATTACATTTTATAACGTCGTATTAAGTGTCAATATATTGTTGATAAACGTTGAAAAAATCATTTAATTCGGTTCACTGGTTTCCGAGACATGACAGTTTAAAAATTTAGTTGTCTAAATAAAAGTTGTTACCACGACCACTGTGCGGTGCGGCAGTTAGTCCAGTGTGTGAAGCACCCGGCTCATCCCTACGCACCGATACACTTTGCACTGCTTGATTGTGGATAATATGTTTCAGGATAATATTACTGCGACGGTACACACGCCGTGTCTGAACAGCCTCGGGACTAGTCAGTTAGCTCAGTTAGCGAGTACGTAGTAAGGCGCTGTCCATAAACTACGTAGACTCAAATTTGGCAATCTCAGACCCCCCCTCCCCCCCTCGTACACTTTTGTCCAGACAAAATTTTCGAAATTTGTATGGAGCGTAGACTTTGGCCTGACCCCACCCTTCCCCCCCCCCCAGAGAGTCTACGTAGTTTATGGACAGGCCCTAAGTGCTCTTTATAGTAAAAGTACTCTGTAGTATAGAGTTTTAATAGAATTGTAGCGCAGGTTAAATAGCTTTAAAGCTACATAGAAATGTAAGTAGATCATATTTTTTTTCTAAATGCTATTGAATTTATCGAAATATATTTGCAGCTTTAAAGCTGCCCAGTTTGGCGACCACAGGACTGTGTTTATCTCTAAAGGGTAGTACGCACCTGATAAGTACTGTGGAAAAAGATAGGCCAAGGAACGGTCAAGAAATGATTTCTCTGTTAAAATTTCTTGAGCGGTCCGCAGCTGGAAAGAAATGAAAATTGTGTAACGCTCGTAACGCCTGCCGGGCAAATCAAATGGAGCTGTCACTCTTCCTCGCGGAAAAATATTCCGTTCAATTATTCCTCAAGGAAAAGTGACATTTCTTCCCATACTAATCAGATGTCAAAATTCCTTTGGTAATTAGAGGGATTTTTTCTGGAGTGCTTTTCTTACCAGGTGCAAAGTAGACTTAACTTGCGCCAACAATAGTGTTTTACCCGAACGGTTCTAATTACGCGAAAAATTAATCAATCGAGCCCAAATTTGTACCAATGATGCACATATAATTGGTTGACAAACAGTCAAAATTTGATTTTTTGATGCACTCTATGAAAAGTTACAGCATGTTGAATTTTTTTGTGGGAGAAAAAAAGTTGCCTATCCTAAACATTTTGGCCATCCCCTGTATACCTACCTGTACCTACCTCGATCTACAGATCAGTTTCTAAATGTGCTAGCGATGTGGATCAAATTTCTCCAGTTCATATCGCCGCGGCAGCGGGTGGATTAGTCAACTGGCCTTAGTTCGGTTGTTTACCAAACGGAACACGTTTAAAATTCCTTTTGATTATTTTTTCATCCCTCAACACCCCATTTTCACGGTACTTATTACTCCACTTGACAGGGTCATGAATCCACCAATTCCACATTGCATCGATGCACAAAATCAATCTCCTCTGGGTATGCATGATGTGGCAACAAAGGAGCATTTCGTACAACCCATTCGCAGCCACCGCGCCGTCGTCGGTTCGCTCCACTACCTACTATCGAGCAGCCTTATCCGCCCATCCAGTCTGGTGCAGTCGCACAAAAGGTAACAAGTGCAGCATGAAATTAATTAATTAAAAATTAAATTTAATTAGTACACAAATCAGTCGTAGAAGGCGTTGATGCAGATTGAGAGAGCTGCACACGGGCAGAGAGCCGTTGAGTGGCCATTGTTTTGCGAAGTTAGCAGTTCGCATACGGTGGCTCGATCAAATGATGTTCATGAACTTTTTTTTTGGAAGTTTTCTAAAGAATGAAAAATCTCAAGGTATAAACTCTAGATTTGAAAAAAAAAATCATTAGAAAACTCTACATACATTTCTTTAGTTATTGCTAGATGAATTTGTTTCTAGAGCTAACAAGAAAAATTTTCAGAACACCCCACAACACAACGCCGTTTCTACTTTCTCAAACATATTCAATGATTAAACAACGAACCGATGATGTGATCCATTGCCGACTAGCACAACCTGCCAGGAGCAGCAGCGTGCAAAACAATCAATGGAGCAATCGGTTCCCAGTTAGAACAAAGAAGCGTTTAATTGATGAATAAACGATTGTGTTCAATAATTAAAACCCCAAGGTACACAAAGCTTCCAAATGCTTTCCCCCAGAGAGCGAACTTGGCAGTGGTGAACATTAGACTGATGCGAAGCAGCTGAAATCTCAAATTCTTCAAGAATAAAAAAGGTTACTGAACAAAGCATACTAAGGTACCTACACGTTGGATCAAATTTTCACAATCCCCAATGGAGAAGAACGTGCCTCTGAAGCCGTCCTGCTGGTACTTAAGCCACCATCATAAGAATCACAGCTCCAATTTTTTTTTTTTAGAAATTAGCACAACATATTCATTGTTCTAGAAAAAAAACAGCTAAAACTTACCAATTATGAAAACAAAAATAACCTTCTACTTAATCTACTAATTTGAGTGAATTCTAGTGGCTCTGATTAAAAAATCTTAAAGAATTTCACTTCAAAAATTGTTCTAAAAATGCTTAATATATTGTTGATGGAATTATACCCAGCCAACACACGATCGCATATGTTGTTGAATAGGATGCTAAAGTGATAGTGTAAGATAGGGGAATTTCTATCGAGGAAACCTTGTGAATCCGGTGATTGCTACTTTCAATAAAAATGAAATGGCAAACTCACGTGTCATGCCTCGAGCATGTGTGCTTGTCAACAACGCAATCGTTGCTACACTCATCTTTGAACTAACTACTAGAGATGTATGTGCATCATGCATGTCATTGCATACTGCACTTCCATAGGCCTTCCGCTAATTGTTGGTAGGGGATCTGGGACAGCTCAGACATCAATTTGAAAGGCTCCAGTTTGATGGAATACTTAAGTAGTACAGATCTTGGATTACTTAACATAGGCAATCGCCCAACCTTCATGGTATCTGGTAGAGAGGAAGTGTTAGACATAACGCTTTGCTCTAGCAGAATTAGTCACGAGCTGACCAATTGGCATGTGTCAGATGAAGAATCTTTATCTGACCATCGCTACATCTTGTTTGAACATGTGAATGTTACTTCGCAAACTTTGCGTTTCAGGAATCCCCGGTCAACCAACTGGGATCTCTTTACCGATTTGGTTGCAGCCAAATTTTATGGATACTTACCATCAATTGACAATCCAAGTGATTTAGATGATGCCGTTGATACTACAACGGTCTTCATCATGGAAGCTTTTGAAGAAGCTTGCCCTCTGCGGTCTGTGATGATCACAAGAGGAACCCCTTGGTGGAACTCTGATCTGGCGAAGCTCAGGAAACAATGTAGAAAGAGTTGGAACAGACGACGTCAGGCTGGATCGAAGGCTTTCAGGTCGGCTCGCAAGGCCTACCAGAAAGCTCTTTGGTCTGCTGAACGATCCGGCTGGAAAAACCTTTGTACAAATGTTTCCAGTCTGAGTGAAGCCAGTCGATTGAACAAAATCCTTGCAAAATCTAAGGATTTTCAAGTGAACGAACTTCGTTTACCAAATGGTGATTTCACTTCCTCTGATGAGGAAGTTTTGGAATGCTTATTCAGTACACACTTCCCCGGATGTGTGGATATTACATCTTCGGATGAACCTGATTTTTTTTCTTGTAGTTATGATTCTTTAGCTTCGTCTCGGAGTATCATAACTTTAGAATCGATTGAATGGGCACTTAATAGCTTTGCTCCTTTCAAATCTTCTAGGGCAGATGGGATTTATCCTATTTTGCTTCAGAAGGGATTTGATCATTTCAAACATGTTTTGAAAAAAAACTGCTTGTTTGCAGTTTTGTTGCAGGGTATATTCCCAAATCCTGGTGGACTGTCAAATTTATTCCGAAAGTGGATCGTGCGTCGAATAAAGAAGCAAAGAGCTTCAGACCTATCAGTTTGACCTCTTTTCTTATGAAATGCGCATCATCACATCCGTGATGTTCATCTGGCCAGTATGCCTCTTCATGTGAACCAACATGCTTACCAATCTGGAAAGTCCACTGTGACTCTTTTACACAAAGTTGTTTCTGATATCGAGAAGGCATTCGCTCAAAAGCAATCGTGCTTGGATGTTTTCTTAGATATCGAGGGTGCCTTTGATAACGTGCCTTTCGATGCCATATTGGAAGTCGCACGCGGTCATGGTGTATCTCCAATGATTTCCAATTGGATTCTCCAAATGCTCAAAAACCGACATCTCTTCTCGACATTGTGTCAAGCGGCGATCATAGGCGAAACTACCGGGGGTGCCGGGGTTGCCAGGCACCCCCTAAAATTTGAATGCTTTGCTGTGAGATATGGGGCGATGAATGGTGAATGGATGAACTCATGAATATTTGTTTGTAGTGCACCCCTGGCAAAAAATCGTAGTTTCGCCCATGGCAGCGATTAGGAAATTGAGTGTTTGTGGATGCCCCCAAAGGGGAGTCTTATCTCCACTTTTGTGGAAACTGCACTGAGGGTTGGTGTCGCCAATATGGCCTTTCGGTAGATCCGAGTAAAACATCTATTGTTCTTTTCACGGAAAAGCGAAACCGTAATGGTGATCGACCTTTACGTCTTTTTGATTCTGATATCAATGTGACTGAACAGGTAAAGTACGTTGGAGTCATTTTTGATTTCAAACTTTCCTGGACACCTCATGTTGAGTTCAGAATCAAGAAAGCTCGTATAGCCTTCGAGCAATGCCGGCGAACCTTTGGTACAACTTGGGGTCTTAAACCCAAGTATATCAAATGGATTTACACAACTGTTGTTCGTCCAATATTGGCTTATGGATATCTTGTGTGGTGGCAAAAGGGCGAGGTGATAACGGTCCAATCAAAATTAGGCCATCTCCAAAGGATGTGCTTAATGGCGATGTCTGGAGCGTTCTCTTCAACTCCTACGGCAGCGCTCGAAGTTCTCTTTTACGTTGCCCCACTATACATCCATCTTAAACAAGAAGCACTTTCTTGCACTTACCGTCTATGGGTACTCGGTTTACTAGAGGTAACTCCTGTGAACCGCAGCTCAACGTACACCTCGTTGCTTCCACTTTTGGTGAATTGGGACAAAGCTGTCCTTGCTCCAAGTGATCTTACAATTGCTTTTCCATATAGGACATTCTCCCCGAAATTCCCTTCCCGGGAAGAGTGGACATCTGGATATCTGGAAAGAAGAATTTCAGACGGCATCGTATGTTACACTGATGGCTCTTTTCTCGAAGGTCGAGCAGGTGCTGGTGTTTATCCTCGTAAGCTAAGGCTGTATCTGTCTTACTCACTTGGTAGACACTGCACCGTTTTTCAGGCCGAAATCTTTGCTCTTAGGTATGTGCGGTGTGCAATCAGCGCTTCAGCAGCACGTAATTGGCAAAGTAATATACTTCTGTTCAGATAGCCAGGCTGCTATTAAAGCACTTGCTTCGGCCAACTCCAGGTCGAAGATAGTTATCGCTTGTCGAACTCAAATTGAGGAGCTGAATTCAACAAACACTGTTCACCTTGTATGGGTACCTGGCCATTCTTCCATCGCTGGAAATGAATTGGCTGATGAGTTAGCTCGCACTGGAGCATCACATGACTTCATTGGCCCTGAGCCAGCTATTCCGATATCGAAGTGTTGGGTAAAGCTTCAGATTCACACCTGGGCTGCTACTCAACACAGACAATACTGGAATAGTTTGGAGTCATGTCGTCAAACCAAATTGTATTGTACTGAGCCATCTCTAGGGGTGGCAAAGTAACTAACAAATCTGTCAAAGCAGAATTGCAGCATGCTGGTCAAGGCATTATTGACTGGCCACTGCCGACTCAGTTATCACATGGCGAATATTCAGCAAGCTGATTCATTTGCCTGTGATAGCTCTGAATCCGATTATGGAACTTCGTATCATTTAATATGTAACTGTCCAGTTTTTGCGCAATTACGTTTCCGAGTACTAGGAAAACACTTATTAAGTGAAACTGACTTCAGAAACCGAATCTTCAGGACGTTCTGTTGTTCTTGACCCGCTGTGGTAAAGAGCTATAGGCTCTCTTTACGCTTTATGCGTTATCATAGTGCCCTTCTCAGGGCACTGTTTGAACCCATTGTGGTACGATTTTGCGTGTATGACGATCCTATTCCCTTACCTGTCCTTTCCCCTGTCCTATCCTTTTGCCTTCCCTTCTCCGTCAGGTAAATGATGAATAGGCCCGTGTTCATGGCAATGGCACAAATTTCCCAAATGGAGGAGCCGACCTACTGATAGGCCGACAACCTACTGTTTCCGAAACATAAAAAATCGTTACAGAAACCGAAAATGAAAGATTACGAACTGATTCAACGGCAACGACTTTTAGCGTGAAACAACGGACAATATTTGGAACTTGGAATGTATTAACCCAAGCCCAGCAGGCTAAACTGGCACAACTTGCCAATGAGGCATGTCGTATGAAGCTTGAGATCCTAGGACTGAGCGAAGTCCGTTGGCTGAACTTTGGAGAACACAGATTGGTGTCGGGTCATATTCTGTTATACTCTGGCCTACGAGGTGAACACGCTCCTCGCCACCGTGGAGCTGATTCTCTGTTCAACGCTCACGCCCACGCTGCGCTCATGAAGTGGGAACCTATTAATGAGAGGATAATTCTAGCCAGATTCGGAATACGGGTTCGAAACCTTACCATAATCCAATGTTACGCGCCAACGGATGCTGCCAAACTGCAAAATAAAGAGAACTTTTACAGTCAAATGAATGCTGTCGTGGACAAGATTTCGAAAGGTGATATCAAGATCCTCATGGGCGACTTTAACGCGAAGGTTGGTTCCGACAACTCAGACTATGAGTACGTCATGGGACGCCATGGTCTCGCAGAAATGAGCGAAAACGGAGAGCTGTTTGCACATTTTTGTGGCAACAATGACATGGTGATTGGGGGATCGCACTTTCCTCATCGACCAATGCACAAAGTGACATGGGTTTCCCGTGATGGCGTCGCTGAAAATCAAATCGACTACATTCGCATCAACCGAAAATAGAGACGGAGCCTTCTAGGTGTGCGGAACAAACGTAGCGCCGACATTGCGTCCGACCATCATCTCCTAATCGGCGAGATTCGACTGCACATTGCTAGGAGGACAGGAGGAGAAAATCGGCCCGATTGGAAGACGCTGCGGTGAAAAGGTCCTTCGTCAAGGAGCCAGAGAATAGTGCTACGAATATTCCAGAGGGTGGAAGCGTAGAAAATCAATGGAGCGCCAGCAAGAACGCCTTCATCGTCACCGACGAGAATAATTTGGGTGAGCTACGCACCCGAAGAAAGCAATGGATCACAGATGATACCTGGCTGGAGGAAGATAGAGGAGCGAAGGAACGTCAAAGCCGCGATAGAGCGAATGAAAACATGAGTAGCTAAAGCCGTAGCGCAGCAGCGCTAGTCGGCTCTCGAGAAGGAAGTGAAACGTTCATGTAGACTGGATAACAGAGCGTCGGCGGACTCCCTAGCTGACGAAGGCGAGAATGCCGCAAACACCGGCGACATCCGTCTCCTCTACGATGTCTCACGTCGCCTTAGATGGACCAAGATTAATGCTACGATTCCCGTGAAAGACACGTTTGGACAGTTACTAACCGAACCGGCTGACCAGTTGAAATGCTGGTTCTAGCACTTTGGAGACCTTTTTCAAGTGTCGGCCACGCCATCAACACCTCAGCACGATCCGCCATGAGTTCGATGCATTACCCGTGTCAACACCGAAGCTCCATCAGTGCAGGAGATAGGAACAGCCATCCGTAGCATGAAATCGAACAGAGCTTCAGGGGTCGATCGCATATCAGCTGAGATGCTCAAAGCTGCACACCTAGAAAAAATCATGTAATTTTAGGTGTCCTGAACCTGACATATACGAGCATCTTCAAAGACACAAATTTAGAGGTCAAAACATGTAAATTTACGTCTCCTAGGATTTATATTTTCTTAGCGTCTAGCAATCGCTAGAACCGATCTGATATTGCGGATTTTTAGAAAAATTTCCACTTTGCGGTAGCCGCCGAGTTCTACCGCAGCTGTCAAAGTCCTACCGCAGCCATGAAAATGATCGTATCATTGAAAAGTTTGGTCAAATCAAAGCATGCTTGCGAAGTGAAATGTTCTGAAAAGCAACAACAAACAATGATCATCGGCGTCGTATCCAAGGCTCGATCCAAGGTATCCTTGGACTGATTGATGATACATTGGTGAAAATCATCAGTCTGACAGCTGCGGTAGCTTTTCAATCTTCCGTAAAGTGGAAAATTTTCTCCAAATTAGCAATAAATAAAACATATAAAAGTAAAATATTAACATGCCTGGATTCGAACTCAGGATCTGCTGATTGTGAGCCACATCTCTTACCTCTCGGCTATTTCACCGAGTTGGAAGGTGGCAGATGAATATGATACTGATTCTACGTTTCCGGTGAAGTGGATTTGTTGACATCTAACGCAACCAACCAGGACTTACATGACGCGCGTAAAATTGAGTCCAATTTGTGATTCAGTCTTGAAAATGTTTACGTTCATTGATGTTTCTGTCCCGTGCAAATTTCAGAATTTTTAGGTGTGTGACCCCGTAGTATCCGTACAACTACTGCATCAATTATTCTGCAACATATGGGAAACCGCGACATTTACGGCCGACTGGATGCAAGGCGTCTTAGTAAAGGTACCCAAAAAGAGTGACCTGACTTTATGCGATAATTTGCGGGGCATCATCTTACTGTGTATCGTTCTTAAAGTCCTTTGTAAAGTGATCCCAAACCGGATACAAGAGAAGATTTACGTATCTCTGCGATAGCAGCAAGCAGGATTCCGTGCCAGACGATCCTGTGTAGACCATTTTGTCACGCTCCGTATCATTCTGGAGCAAATCAATGAATTCCAAGAGTCTTTCTACCTGCACGGTGTCTTGTCCGAACCCATCTGAGTCGTTGCAGGAGTGAGGCAAGGATGTATACAATTACCGCAACTTTTCCTCATCACAATCGAGATCGAGATCCTGGTAGGTGCGATTGACCGTGTCCCAAATCGTGGATTGCTGTGGCAGCCCATTAACTAAATGACTTCGATCTGGCTGATGATGTTGCTCTTCTAGCTCAACGGCGCTCTGATATGCAGAGCAAGCTCGATGATGTTGCCAATCGCTCCTCAGTGACAGGTCTAACCATCAACATTAACAAGACCAATTCGTTGGATGTGAACACGGTCAACTTTTCCAACTTTACGGTAGTGGATAATTTTGAAAGCTTTCAATATATTGGTAGCCAAATGGCGGCCGATGGCGGCACTAAGATCGACATAGGTGCAAGGATCAAGAAGGCGAGGGCTGCTTTTGCGAGTTTAAGAAATGTATGGAAAAACAACCAGATCAGTCGACGCACCAAAATCCGAATCCGAAATCTGTGCTGCTATACGCCAGTGAAACCTGGTGTGTATCAGTGGAGAACACTCAACGGCTGCAGGTCTTCATCAATAGACGCCTGCGGTATATAATTTGTGCATGGTGGCCTCACAATTGGATCTCCAACGTGGGGCTGCATCGTCGATGTCATCAAAAGCCGATAGCGACAGAAACTCGGGAGCGAAAGTTGAGGTGGGTCGGCCACACTCTACGCAGGGGCGGGAACGAAATCAGCAAGCAAGCGTTAGACTGGAACCCAGTAGGACATCGCAGCAAAGGCAGTCCCAGAGGCTCAAGGCGGCGCAGCCTCAACAGCGAAATCAAGCAAGTCGACAGAAATTTGACCTGGCCACAGGTCAAGGCGATGGCTGGCAATCGCCCAGGATGGAAATTTTTCAATTCGACCCTCTGCACCACCGTGGGTGCCCAGTAGGCCTGTCCAGCTTTTCAAAAATGTTCTCTGATTCTCAAGTCCACCCCCATATTTTGATTGGCATCCTAAAAGAAGTAACTGGTCAAAATTTCAGCCAAATCCATTGAAATTAAGAGGTGCATCAAATCAATTTTGTGTTTTTCGACTATTTTTGAACTTCAAAAAATCATAACTACTCTAAAACATGTCAAAACTTAATTCTTTCGGCAGAAATTGAAAGCTATACTTGTCTGCTACAACTTCTCCGAACAACGTGTGCCAATAAAATAGAAGGAAACATGTGGAATTATCACATTTGTAATCAGAAAAACCTTAAAAAGTTGATTTTTTGATAGATTTCGTTCTGGAACACCCTAATATACTTAATAAGTTGGATTTTTCAAAACGGCATCATATTCTCCAAATTTTTTTGGTTATTTGCTTCTTTGACACCAATGCTGTAGGAGTTGAGCAAAAATTACTAAAATTCGTGAAAGTCAAATGTGGCCTAAAAACTAGCTTTTTGGAGTCAATCACGTTGTGGCGCGAAATTGTACTGAACGTAGTAGCTTTGCTTCCTAGTAGTTTGCCTTGGCTACCCCCTACCACGGGTGATAACAAACAAGCGCGATGACAGGTGTTGGCTATCATATCAGTGCTGACGCGATGCCACTTTTTGCGCGCCAAAGCGTGATTGCACCCGAAGAGCTAGTTTTTAGGCAACATTTGGCTTTCACGAATTTTAGTAATTTTTGCTCAACTCCTACAGCATTGGTGCCAAAGAAGCAAATAACCAAAAAACATTGGAGAATATGATGCCGTTTTGAAAAATCCATTTTTTTTACGTAAATTAGGGTATTCCAGAACAAAATCTATCAAAAAATCAACTTTTTAAGGTTTTTCTGATTACAAATGTGATTATTACACATGTTTCCTTCAATTTTATTGGCACACGTTGTTCGGAGAAGTTGTAGCAAACAAGTATAGCTTTCAATTTCTGCCGGAAGAATTAAGTTTTGACATGTTTTAGTTTAGTTATGATTTTATGAAGTTCAAAAATAGTCGAAAAACACAAAATTGATTTGATGCACCTCTTAATTTTAATGGATTTGGCTGAAATTTTGACCAGTTACTTCTTTTAGGATGCCAATCAAAATATGGGGGTGGACTTGAGAATCAGAGAACATTTTTGAAAAGCTGGACAGACCTAGTGCCCAGGACTGAAAGTAAGTATACAAAAATGTTTAAGAACTCTACAATTACAAATTCAGCTCTTACGAAAGCTACTGGTGAACAGCGCCGAATTGCAGAATAATAATTTTTGCAAATTGTATGAATTTGTGAAAGCAAGAGCTTGCTTTGTAAATGTGTAACTCTTACAAATGTTGACTGCAGTTTGTAATAACGAATTTTCACATTTTAGAGCTGAGTGCTTTCAGCGTGTTTACAATCTATCCTCATAAGTGTTGGGCAATTTTAAATCGATGTTCGCAACATTGATGTTTTTGTTTCGATTAATCGATTTTTTGAATCGATGTTGAAGCCCCACAAAATCGACCGAATCGATTTTTTACATACGATTTTCCTTTGGATTCAAAAATATAAAATTTCCATTTTTCTTCAAAATGCATTGTCTCAAATATCAATTTTCGACACAGAGTCGTAAAATCATTGGAGTAGCTAGGGTTTTTTCTGGAGGGGTGCAGGGGAGGGCTGATTTGAGATGATTTTTTAGCGGCATGGACTGTGGGTATGCAAATAGGCATTGCAGTTTTGAGGAATCAAAATGACTGTTTTAGATTTGTTTCTTGTTTAGTAAACTATATGAGTATGAGCAATTCCTCCAGGATGTTTTTCCATAGAGTGATGGAAGTGCAGCGATGCAGTGATTCCATCTTGAATTCTTCCAGAGATTCCTTTAGGAATTCATCTATGGATTCCACAAGACATTTCTACGGGAATTTGTCCTGGGATATCTTTAAAGGTCCTTCCAGTGATTGTTCAAGTGATTGATGAAATGCTGTTTTCGAGGTTTCCTTCAGGAATTTCCCCAGAGATCCTTTAAGTTATTTCTGCAGATATTCCTTCAGAGATTTCTTCGAGGATTTCTTCAAGGAATATTCCAGAATTTCGCAGGAGATTGGTCCAATAATTCCATTTGTAATTATTCGAAGTATATCTGCAGGAATGCCTCCCAGAAATGCTTAGAAAATTCTACTAGAGGTTATTCAAAAATCCAGGAATTCCTCAAAAACAAAATCCATTAGGTGTCCATCCAAGTATTCCTTCAATAATTAGTCCAGAAATTACTGCAGACATGGATTTGTTTAAATTTTTATCCTACATAAATTCTTCCAGGAATTCGCTAAAAAAAGCTCTCGTGAGATTCCCTAAGGAATTCCGCAAGGGATGGCTTCCGGGATTCATCAAGGTGTTTCCTCGCAAATTTCTTCAAGGTTCCTTCAGGGATTTACCTGGGAATTCCTTCTGTGATTCTTGCGGGAACAACTTCCAGGATTATTTTGAAAATGCCTCCGAGGACTCTCTTTGGGATTCCTTCTTGTTTAGAGATTCCCTTAGGAATTCTCCTTGGGATTGCTTTCAAGCTTCCTCCTGGGGTTTCTTCAAGAACTCCTCCAGGGAATCCTTCAGAATTGCTCCAAAAGATCCACTTTTTGGGATTCCTTCAGGATTCCTCTGGAATTTCAGTGATTTCTTCAGTACTTCCTCCTGGTATTTCTTCAGAAACTTCTCCTGGAATTCCCTAAGAAATTGATCCTTGGATTTCTTCAGGAATGCTTTCTGGAATTTTTCCAGGATTCTTCTGGGAATGCCTACATGGATTCCTCTAGAAATTCTTACAGGGATTCGTCCGGGAATTCCTCTAGCAATTTCTCCATGAATTTCCTCCTCTTAAGATACCTCAAGAAATTCCTGTAGAGATTCCTCCAGGAATTCCTCCTGAAAGTGGTAAAGTAGTTCTTCAAGGAAATTCTCCAGAAATTTTTCCAGGGACTTTTTTAAGGATTCCTCCAGGGATTCACCATGTAATGTATGCAGGGATTCCTCCAGGAATTCGTCTAGAGATTTCTTAAGGAATTTCTTTAGAAATTCGTCCAGGAATTCCTACGGGCATGTCTCCAGGATTTTTTCCAGGGATTCTTCAAGGCATACCTTCAGGAATTCTTCTTGAGATCGCTCTAAGCCTCCAGGCATTCCTTTAGGGATACCTCCACAATACCTATGGCAATTTCTCCAGAAATTTCTCCAAAAAATCCACTGGGAAATCCTTCAGAAATGCCCTCAGAAATTGCTTCCGGAATTTATCCAGGAATTATTCCAGGTATTCCTCCGCATTCTTCCAGGGTTTTATACAGGCAGGGACTCGTCTGGGAATTCCACAAAGAATTTATCTAGGGATTACCCCAGGTACTTCATCAGGAATTCCTCCAGGAATTCTTCCAGGAATTGATCCAGGAATTCCTTCTTTCGGAAATTCCTACAGCAATTCTGTGGTGTATTGGCACCACTGCCTGCAGCATGGCACACACCGCGATTTGACCTGACGACGGTTGCCATGTAATAAAACTTCAATCGCAGTAATCGCTGGTCAGAAACTGAAAATGTTAAAGTTAGTTTATAAGTGACATTAGAATAAAACAGAAGTAAAATTGAAAATCTCTTTGATTATTCAAGACGTCACAAATTCCTTCAGGAAATCCTCCATGGATTCCTTCAGTAATTCTTTCTGGAATTTATTTCATGTAGGAATTCCTCTGGGAACTCCTCTAAGAATTTCTTCAGAAATTTCTCCAGCGATTTCCCTTAGGATTTTTCTAGAAATTCCTCCAAGAATTCCTCCATAAATAGTTCTCGGGGAATTCCTCAAGGAATTTCTTCAGAAATTTCTCCAGGGATTCCTCCCAGAATTCCTCTTAAGATTACTACGGGGAATCAGGGATTTCTTCAAGAATACCTCTAGGATTTTTTTCAGAAGTTTCACCTGGGATTATGCCAGGAATTTGTCCAGAAGATCCTCCAGGTATTCCTCCTTAGGTTCCTCCAGAAATTGTTTCAGGGATTACTTCAGCGATTTTTTCAAAAAGACCTCCAGGAGTTCTTCCAAGAATTTCTCCAGAAACTTCGCTAAGGATTCCTCCAGAAATTCCTCAAGATGTTTCTTCTCCAGGGATTCCTCCCAGATTTCCTCTAGGGAAACCTCTAGGAATTCAACCAAGAATTCCTTCAAGATTCATCCAACAATTTCTCCAGGGAGTCAAAGAGGAAATTTTTCTGGATTTCCTCCAGGGATTCCTTCAGGGTTTCCTTCGGGTATTCCTGCAGGAAAGCTCCAAGGATTCATCCAAGAATTCCTCCAGAGACGGTTCGATGTACAATTTTTAATATTAAATTTATTTAGACAAATAAATCATCCCATTAACTTGTACTCCATGCTGGAAACATTTTATGGTTCTGTAACATTTAATAATACCGAATCGATGTGAAAACATCGATTCAAAGCATTCGATTAAATCGGTGAATCGATTCTGCTGGTCCGATTCGAATCGATTCACAAAAATCAATGTCTCAGCCAAACTTACCCAATGCTTCCTCATCCTCATACATACCCGGCTAAAACCGATCGTGAACCGGTCTAGAACATTTACAATTTAGATGAGCATTATATGTTTTGCAATAAACTGCAAGCAAATGATTTGGTCACACAAGTGAGATGAGTGTTGTGAATATAGTTGTTTGAATTTTACAATCTACTGGTTCACTATTAGCTTTAGAATTAAAATCCCATAAACAACCATCTTTCTTAGAAAAGATGTTTCACAGAATTTGGCTTCATTTACTATCACCTTCACTATTGACTAATTTAGGAAAAATATGCTCTCCCCATCACCAACGAAGTTCAAAGGCAGGCAGAAAAAAAATAAACAACAAGCCAACCATTAACGAGCTAGGCTATTCAGGAACCACATTCACACACACATATTTATCATTCCATGCGCTCGGATGAACACGCCACAACCGCAAAACGCACTCAGACGCTGGCAATAATCGGCTAATTGATCAATATTTGCATAGCTTTTGAAATCCGTTGCAGTACAAAAATATGCATTTGTTGGTTTTTGGTGGGTTCCAGTTGAACTAATTTGAGTACGAGTAGGTATGTAGCAAACAATGTTCAGTTTGGAATGGTGACGGCACGCGTGACGTACAAATACGTTAGATTTGAAAAATAAGCTTCAAGTTTAAAGAATATCAAACCACAACCCCTTTCCGAAGGCCATCCCCAACCACCCAGTCAAGAAGCACTCCGATTCTTCCCAACCCAGCGAGTCTAGCTGTCTGCAAGGGAAATCGTAAAAAAGGATTGATGGGACTTTTCCTTAAAAAGGAAATGTAGCGCTCAGATGAAGGCAAATATTTTCTGTTCTGCTAGCTGCTTTTATTTAACTTTTATTTTAGAAATATCCTGTCGCCTCCGCGTGCAAGATCATTGAACGTCGTCATCGTCGTCGTTGAACTGGCAGTATCTTCTTGGGTACAGTACAGCACAGTGTCGAGCTGTCTGGGGTCGCAGGGAAATCAGAGGCCAGATGGGGAAAAATAAAACAGTCGAACACATAATCTGACCGACCGGAAGCCGAGTCATCAACTTTTCGAGACGACTGACTGGCTTTCGGGGTTGTTATTTCCCCAGCTGGGAGTGGAAGGGTTTCTTGAACGGCTCTGTTTATGATGTTTGGATGCGTCGAAATAGAACGATATTGATTTTCGTCTCAAATTGAAAGCTCATTTGCATGGTATTAGTCGGGGAATGAGTTCAATATCAGAGGATCTCTTGAACTATTATCGGGCTTTGTAGAGGGGTGATTTGATACGAAGCGTATCCTGAAAAACAATTTTCCTCAATGCGATACAACTGAACAAGTTACATGATACTTATCAGTTAGGAGAATCGTTTCACAATCATTCCCATTTCGTGGATATCCTCATCAGTCGACGGCGTCGTTGACGTTGCTGCATAAAAACTTGACGAAATAAGCAGAGCAGTGGGATGCAACTTGAAACTGTGCCTCATTATTTTAACAACCTGTCTGACAAGGGATCAAATACACGCCTTAATAATTAAAATTGGCTTCGTTATTCGAGTGTGTTCTCTATGTTCCGGGAAGCAGGCCACGCTTACTCATGTGCGAGCTTACACCTGCCTGGCCTTCTGGTGGGATGAAATATCAGCGAGCACGCTCCAATGTTTTAGACGTGTTGTCCATAATTTATGTGTACGTAAAATGCGCTGAAAAAATAATTTTAACAGCAATCACCAGATAGTAGTATTTCACACATCGCATCGGGTTGTAGAAAACGTAGCATATGTATATTTTGATTGCATGCGAAAGAAAGAATAGGAAATATAGATCAATGTTAAGGAATTTGAAAACTTAGGGTGAAGAATATAATTTGGACATGTTATTAAATCTTTATTACTACCTTTCTGAAGGAAGAACTCGCATTTTGTGAGTTTGTCGGTAGTGGAATTCGATCCCAGATCCTTGGAGTGATAGTCATGCGCTTTAACTATCACACCAGGTTCGCGTCACAGACGTGTATGTAATTTGCACATGCACGGTGCTGTAATATTGTAATTCGCCTGAATAGCCATTAATGGTTGAGTTACAAATGTTTTTTTTTTCGAAAATGTAGATTGTGTTACCAAAACCCCAGCAAAGCGGAAGTATGCAAGGTAACATACACTTCACAGTCCAATACAATGTACACCACAGAATCATTAAACTACAAATTGTAAGAAATTTGAAGGTATTCCAGCTAACTCACTAAATTCTTTATTCATTTATGATTGGCTTATTCCACCTTGCCCTGAGTAAAAGTTGGACAAATTTTCTACTTTGGAGTATGGTTTTGGAATCAGAACGTTATTATGCACGAAGAAGCAGTTTGTAACTTAATCGGAATTTTTTAGCACGTTCACATGAGTGATGTTTTGCAGAGCATCTTTTTGGATAAATGTAGAACATATTTCACAGATTATTGTATTTTTTTTGAAAACTTTCTGTTAATCTTTTTACGGATTGAATTGAGGAATTAAATCGAAAATTTCTTCAAGATTCCTCCAAAAAAATTGCAAGAATTTCTCCAAAACTTCTTTTGATGATTCAATCAGGAATTACACACGAAATTTCTGCTAGACTTTTCTTAAAATTCATCCATGGGTTTTTCTAAGTACAGGGTTGTTACGAGAAGGGTGGAAAAAAAAATCCGCGCCAAATCCGCGCGTTTCTGGAAATAAGTTCGCCATAACTTCGAGAGTGTGAAGGTAAATTTCTGTTTTTTTTTTTTCCTACTTTACGTTATTGAAGAAACGGCACATTAAACTGGAATGGACCAGAAAAAGAATTAATTTTTGATTCGTAAATCAACGCAGCCCATCTTGATTATTGCAAGCTTTTTGCAATTGCGTTTGAAGACATTTCGCCAGAACTTTCGTTTTTTTTTCGAAAACATTCTTTAAAGATCCATAGGGCGACTTTTGATAAGAATTCGATAAACAAAATCTTAGGAGAAACATGCCAAGAACTACTAGGTTCTTGGAAAAAAATATATGAAAAAACTGGAGAAATTTTAAAGGGGACTTGAAACATCACATACATTTCAGAAAAAAAAATCCTTGAAATAAAGAGAATGATACGGGAAGACTTTTTTGAAGTATTTCAAGAATTTCAAAAGACATTACCTGATACAACATTTTTAGAAAAATGTTTCAAATCAGCATGAATTTGAGAAGAATACTCATGATAAATTCTTATAGCACTAACTTTAACAAATTTTTAAATAATGCCACAGTAATCCTTTAAAGAATCCTTAGTGAGGAATTCTCCAAGGAGAATACCTGGAGGAACCTGAGAAAAAGACCTATAAAATGAGCAAAATTCTGGAAGGCCATTTTTGAAAATTTTCTTGATTCACTTGCTGGAGTCCTTTAAAGATTGTTTTTTTCAGCAAGTTTGAAAATTCTACAGGGTTTACCTAGATTTTTTCGGAATGCTTGCAGATTTTCCCTAGAATTTTTCGCCAAAGGTTTCACTAACAATTTTTGCAATGATTTATATGCCTTTTTCATAAGTTTCTTCCAGGTTTCCTCTCAACAGATTTTTCCCTATATAATCTAGGGATTTATCTAGAAACCTCCTTTAAAAATATATGGCAGGTGACTTTTACAATTCTACCGGTAATTTAGTCAGATTTTTATCGAAACTCCTCTCACGGCTTCTGATAAATGAAATAGGGGTAGACGGGGCATAATGAGCAGCATAAGTATATTGCCACCAAATCCAGTAAACTAAGCGCAATCAATGTGTAATTTTGACGTATAACCCTCATTTGAACCTTAAAAATGGATAGTTTCGCCTGACAAAAACTAATCGTTGGAATTTCGAATATAGCTATAAATGTTGCAAAATTTAATGTTTTTTAGAACGTATAAAATCGTGAATTGCGTGTTAGAGGTGGGGCATAATGAGCACTAGGGTGGCCCACACTTATATGAAAAGCAAAAATTTCGAAAAATGCCAAGTCTTACCTCCTAAATCAGTTCTTTTGGACTCCCAGAAGCTACGTTCAAAATTTGAGCAAAATCGGTTGAGCCTAAGGGGGCGCTCAAAACGCTTGAAGTTTGATGGGAAAACTTGGCCAAATGTATGTAGAAATTTTAAGTTTTCGAATTTTGCCGCTAGGTAGCGCTGTGAGCGTTTAATAACCAAACCCTTTGGTATTATTGTTGGTGACTATATGCCAAACAACTTTGTCGAAGACCGCAAAATGATCCAACGTCTGTGACAAAAGTTATACCCTAGGAAAATGAGCACCCTAGGTGGGGCAGGATGATCATGCCTTGTTTTGTACACAATCAAATGTTAACTGATTGTTGTTGTCAATGATAAAGCATACCGGCAACAACCAATAAGAAATTGAGGAGATTATGGGGTTTAATTTGTAGGGAACGGTGGGGTTCCATGGAGTTTACTATTAAGGCATTTTTTAACGGTGATAATTTACAGTTACTATTTTTTTAAAGCTAATAATAGGCCGGAACAAATCCCATTTCCTTCTTTTGTCACATTGCTCATTGACTCGTCAAGGGGGGACATGATAAATAATAAACGTTTTTGATGAAAAGTTACCCAAACAATTAGGCAAAATAATCAAACTTATCGGATTTATTAAGAAATTTTCTCGGCGACTCAAATTTCACTATAAAATTTTTAAATTTGTTAAAAATTTATTTGTGTCCCTCCTCAAAATGTCGTTTTCCTACCAAAATTTTCCGAGGGGGCGGTGACATAAGAGAAAATCGAAATTTGTGTCAGCCTAATTGAAAATTAATGATAAAACCTTACTATATGCATCGTAACAGAGAAAATCAAAAGTGAAAATCGTTTGTTTAAAATGTTAAAAATTTTCATCATTTTCTATCAGTTGCTCATTTTGCCCCACCCTACTATCAACTTTTTAAAGCATATTTTTTTAACAAAATAATTATACAAATATTTTGAAAGTGTTACAAATACATTTCATTGACCCAGTAAACATCAAGAAATTTGATAGATACCCATTACGTTCTTATTTTGATTCCAAAACCTTATTTTAGGTCAGCTGATTCTTATAATATTTCCGCGGTACATGACCACTTCACGCATTTTGACTATTTTTTTCAAAGCAAACGGCTTTTTTGACAAATGTTTCTTTATCAATCCATTGGATTTGAGGTAATTAAACTACAATCAAGCAATTTGTTTTGAAAATTTTGAAATTTACAGTGAAAATACAAGGTGCTCATTATGCCCCGCCTACCCCTACATGGAAACAAATTTGATTTTTTTTTTCAGAAACTTTTAAGTATTTTTCGAAGGTTGAATAAAGATGCACATTATTCATGCAATGAAAATATTGTAGGAAATGTTGCAAAACTTCTTTACAGAATTATTTTGAAGAGTAGGGTAATTTTCCAATTGTTGCACGACTAAAAATTCGCCAATTGTTGCACACTTCATAAGAATAACATGGAGTGTGCAACAATAGGCGAGTTTTTAGCCGTGCAACAATTGGAAAATTACCCTACCCACCTGTTTTTTATTGCAATTTAATTAAAAAATCCTAAAGTTTTGTCAGAAACTTTTTCGAGAATTTTCTGCAGCAATTTTTTTCCATGTTTCTACAAAAATTTATGTTATCATAATAAAATTTAGGCTCTGGGGATGCACCTTGAAGACCCTAAGAGATTTCTTCGGATATCCATGGGATTTTGGAAAAATGTTCAGTGCGGAGGCGCCGGTTCCTATCCATAATGATTAGATGTAATGTAAAAAGAATTTTTTTGCTACGATAAATAACTGTATACTGAAATATAACTGACTTGGATCGACTCAAAGTTTTTTAGATCAATTTTATATTGAATTATTACATATTGCCAGAGTCTTTTAGGATTTAGGATTCATACCTACGCCAATAGAAGTTTTTTTAAGCAATATATTTTTTTTTTGTTTTTTTGTCTGTATTACGAGATTTTTAACCCTAGGCTAGTTCATCTCGGGACCCACGTTTTATTTCCCTTCCGAAGGAAGAACCCACATTTTTGTGAGTATGTCGGGAGTGGGATTCGATCCCAGGTCTTCGGCGTGATAGTCAAGTGTTCTAACCACCACACCAGGTCCGCTCCACAAAAGCAATATAATGGGTAAACAATAAACATACAAGATTCAAATAATTAAGTGCGTACGATGTGATATGTCAATCGTTGGTAAATAATAAAAAAGAATACAATCACCATACGAAAGCAAGCTGATAAAAATCGTTAAAAATCAATCCCGCGCCAAATCCGCGCGAGGGCCATATTCTAAGGGCAAATCCACGCCAAATCCGCGAAAATCGCGAAATACGCGAAATCCGCGCTGTTGTAACAACCCTGTAAGTATTTTTGCGTCAGAAATTCCTTCTGTGTTTTCTCCAGGGGTTTTTCCGATAATTCTATCAGAAGTTTATCGTCAGATTCTTTGAAGATTTCGTCATAAATTTCTCTATTATTTTTCCCGAAAAATTTCCAAAAAATGTCTCTTAAAGTTTTTCTGTCCATAAGCCACGTGGTCATTTTTCTGAATAGGAAAGAAATGACACCGGAAGAGGTTAAGTATTTAAATCAAAGACATTTCATGCACTTTAATGATAAGTAACGAACAAATTGTGAAAATTTTCAGAATGCACGGGTTTGGTGGTCCATTGATTCATATGCAGAAGGTCCTAGGTTCAATCCCTGACCCGTCCTTTTCCTACTACTTTGTATCTTTCATCATCTTCAGAGTAATAAACACACTTAGCTTTTACCTTACGCCTGGCATCCACGCACCAATGTGTGAACCCTTTGCCAACTATATCCCACAAACACTTCCGACATCCGCATGATTTTTTTTTTTGTAGACGCTGAGGTATATTCGGTCTGATGTGGATACAAACGATTCTGCATTCTGCATTGATCTGCAAAATGACGTGGCAGGCGCCATTGTCACCTAAACATAGAAGATCACCAATACTCATACACTGCCGAAGGCTGCTAATCCTTGGCAGATATCTTATTTATTCCTTGTGTGATTGTAGCTGGTCTGGCGATACTGTAGTAGCATCTTAGAAGCATTTACAATTTCTAGGAGGGAATTGCTGAACAGTGCTTTTAAAGGTTTTTATAAGTACTTATCCTAAGATTGCTAGAGCTTGAGCATTTCTTTCTCCAGGAAGTTATTCTGAGATTCCTCCAAAACTTCCTAGTGCTTTTCGAAGACTACTTTAGAAATTCTGATGATTCATTCAGAAATTTATTTCGTGAAGGATTTTTGTGAATCGATTCGATTCGGACCAGCAGAATCGATTCATCGATTTAATCGAATGCTTCGAATCGAAGTTTTCACATCGATTTGGTATTATTAAATGTTACAAAACCATAAAATGTTTGCAGCATGGAGTACAAGTTAATGGGATGATTTATTTGTCTAAATAAATTTAATATTAAAAAATGTACATCGAACCGTCTCTGGAGGAATTCCTGCATGAATCCTCGAAGCTTTCCTGCAGGAATACCCGAAGGATACCCTGAAGGAATCCCTGGAGGAATTCCAGAAAAATTTCCTCTGTGACTCCCTGGAGAAATTGTTGGATGAATGCCTGGAGCATATTCTGGAGAAAATTTTGAAGGAATTCCTGGTTGAATTCCTAGAGGTTTCCCTAGAGGAAATCTGGGAGGAATCCCTGGAGAAGAAACATCTGGAAGATTTTCTGGAGGAATCCTTGGAGAAGTTTCTGCAGAAATTCTTGGAAGAACTCCTGGAGGTCTTATTGAAAAAATCGCTGAAGTAATCCCTGAAACAATTTCTGAAGGAACCTCAGGAGGAATGCCTGGAGGATCTTCTGTACAAATTTCTGGCAAAATCCCAGGGAAACTCCTGGAGAAATTCCTAAGGTATCCTTGAAGAAATCCCTGATTACCCGGAGTAATCTTTAGAGCAATTCTGGGAGGAATCCCTGAAGAAATTTCTGAAGAAATTCCCAGAGGAATTCCCCGAGAACTATTTATGGAGGAATTCTTGGAGGAATTTCTGGAGGAATCTCTGGAAAAATCCTAAGGAAAATCGCTAGGGTAATCCCTAGAGAAATTCTTGGTGAAATTCCAAAAGAAGTCCCTGGAGAAATGCCTGCATGAAATCCTGGAAGAATGCAGAGGAATGCCTGGAATAATTCCTGGATAAATTCCGGAAGCAATTCCTGAGGGCATTTCTGAAGGATTTCCCAGTGGATTTTTTGGAGAAATTTCTGGAGAAATTGCCGTAGGTATTGTGGAGGTATCCCTAAAGAAATGCCTGGAGGCTTAGAGCGATCGCAAGAAGAATTCCTGAAGGTATGCCTTGAAGAAAATCTGGAAAAAATCCTGGAGACATGCCTGTAGGAATTCCTGGTCGAATCTCTAAAGAAATTTCTTAAGAAATCTCTAGACGAATTCCTGAAGGAATCCCTGCATCCACTACATGGTGAATCCCTGGAGGAATCCTTAAAAAAGTCGCTCTAAAAATTCCTGGAGAATTTCCTTGAAGAACTACTTGAGCTTTTTCAGAAGTAATTCCTGGAGGAATCTCTACAGGAATTACTTGAGGTATCTTAAGAGGAATACCTGTAGGAATCTCTGGAAAAATTCATAGAGAAATTGCTAGAGGAATTCCCAGACGAATCCCTGTCAGAATTTCTAGAGGCATCCATGTAGGAATTCCCAGAGGAATCCTGGAAAAATTTATGGAGGAATCCCAGAAAGAATTCCTGAAGAAATCCAAGGATCAATTTCTTAGGGAATTCCAGGAGAAGTTTCTGAAGAAATCCCAGGAGGAAGTACTGAAGAAATCACTGAAATTCAAGAGGAAATCCTGAAGGAATCCTAAAAAGTGGAACTTTTGGAGCAATCCCTGAAGGATTCCCTGGAGTAGTTCCTGAAGAAACCCCAGGAGGAAGCTTGAAAGCAATACCAAGAGGAATTCCTAAGGGAATCTCTAAACAAGAAGGAATCCCAAAGAGAGTTCTCGGAGGCATTTTCAAAATAATCCTGTAAGTTGTCCCCGAAAGAATCACAGAAGGAATTCCCAGGTGAATCCCTGGAGGAACCTTGGAGAAATTTGTGAGGAAATTCCATGATGAATCCCGGAAGCCATCCCTTGCAGAAATCCTTAGGGAATCGGGATTCTAACATAAGGCTGAATTTCAAAAGGCTGAATGCACAAAAGGCTGAACACGAAAGGCTGAAAGTAACATAAGGCTGAATTTCAAAAGGCTGAATGCACAAAAGGCTGAAATTTCAAAAATACAGGAAATGAGTTATAGTACTTCTACTTTTTTTTCTGGCGTAACGTCCCAATTGAGACAAAGCCTGCTTTCAGCTTCTATACGCATTTCAACAGTTATTAATTGAGAGCCTTCTCTATCAATAACCACTTTGCATTTGTATATCGTGTGATAGGCAGGAAGGCTTGTCCGCACTGAGCGCATGAAAATTCTGCTCTTTTGATTTACACCACCAAAACCATCGTATTTATGCAATCTTCTTATCTTACCCTCTAGAAGGATGTTTGAATATCCCAAATGTCATTTCGAACTGTCAAAAAATCGCACCGCGGTGCCGCACTGAGCGTGCAAAGAAAAATTCACTGGGGTGCATTCACCCGGGTGAAATTCTCTTTGCGCGCACAGTGTGGCACTGCGGTGCGATTTTTTGACAGTTTGAAATGACATTTAGGATATTTCAACATCCTTCTATCAGGTAAGATAGAAAGATTGAATAAATACGATGGTTTAGGGGATGTAAATCAAAAGAGCAGAATTTTCATGCGCTGGTTGCGGACAAGCCTGGGTGGGAGGATACTTTATGCCCGCGGATGTCAAGGAATTTTCCATTACAAAAAGTTTCTCGCCCGAGGGAGAATCGAACCCGTCACCCTCAGAATGACTACCCGTTCGCTAACCAGATCGGCTACATATATGAGTCCTAGTCATAGAATGTGCTTAGTGAAGAGGCTAGTGATGCATACCAACTAACACAAAAATGACTGATGGTATTTCAATTGAAGATTTTTCCTTCTTTGAGCATGAGCTATTCTTTCAAGTCATGCTGTTATGGAGATTGGCTGCCATTACAGTTGCCAACAATGTGATCAGATGTATTTCCTTCTTTTAAATGTATGCTATTCTTTGGAGAAATACTGTCATAGTTATGTAGGCGATCAATAATGCATACTTTAGCGCGGAAAAACAGTCCTAACGCTTTCCGATTTCGAACATAGTAACGGCAGCATGTTCGTCCAATGAATCATCAACCAATAAGCGGTAGTGTGCGTCAAATGTTAAACTCAAGCAAAACCAATGCAAGCGTCAGGGCTGAGTGGCCGGCCAACTAGCAAATTTTCATAAAGATCATTATATCAGTGTGCGATATGAATAATTAGAGTGTTATGTCTGTTTGTCTGTGATGTTAGTGTTGCCTTTAGGCTCGTAGTTTTAAAACTAGTCGAATCTTTCTTTCAGCCTTATGTTATTTCAGCCTTTTGACATTTTCAGCCTTTTGTGATTCAGCCTTTCGTAATTCAGCCTTTTGTTATTTCAGCCTTTCGTGTTTCAGCCTTTTGTACGTAACCCTCGCACATTACGAAAATAATGTCAACAACGTTAATCTCGAAAAATGTATTTTTGTAATTACGTTCTGAAAAACTTCACTTTTCAGTTGGCTGAAGTGTCATGAAAAGGCCTACTTTTCTCTTCTGATGCAAGTGTGCCGAAAAGTACTACTTTTCGGCACTCTTAAAGGTGCCGAAAAGTAGCACTTTTCGGCACTTTTGCCAGCACACACTTTGCACTGAATTTGTATTATCCGTAGATTCAGCTAGTGATTCTACATCCACTCTTCAGCAGAAATATGAATCTAGACGACTTTTATTCTGATTCCGATGGCAGTACGGGTGAGAAAGAAGATGGTGGAGGTATTTCAGCGACTTCTGCCTTTGCCAACAAACAACTGTTTGACAACGGGAGCTCGATCAAATGCTACACCATAGCCTACCTGATCGAATAAAAAAACTACACTGATGAGCATGGATGCTCGCACGTGGTTCCTCCTGATACATGATTGTGTTGCGAGAATATTTTATACTAGATAGGTATTTTTCATAATTACAAAAAATGTTGTATCCAACTCGTTGCAAAACTCGATTTTTTCAGCACTCGTCGTATTTATCCAACTCGGCAAGCCTCGTTGGATAAATGTACGACTCGTGCCGAAAAAATCATCATTTTGCAACTTGTTGCATAAATAACTATTATTGTTGTTGTTGTAGATATAAAATGAGATTTTGTGATTTCGTAGTTTGAGAGGATCTCTTTAAAAGTGAGATCAGGGGTGGTGTTCCCAATTAAACGAATTGTCGGACGTTTTTTTCTCCACTCACGTGGATACAGCGATTCGCAGACTTGTGCTGGTTACAGGACCCAAAAAACGGCACACAAATGGCACTGGGCTGTCCAGGCAGAGGTCGATGATTTGTATCAAATATTGCTGCTGATTCCCAAAATCACTTGGGATTTAACACAGTAATTGTTATATCACGCTTCGCCATTACATTGGGAATTACCGGAGAAAGCTCCTAGTTTTCTTAACTTAGCACTTAGGCACGTTTTTTCCGGCGTTTTTTCCCCTAGCACTATTCTCTATACGACATCGTCGCTTACTTTAGGGCCTCTATATTCTTATAGCACATCAGTTGGATTGCTCCACTTTAGCAAACGATCTGTTGCTTTCCGTAGATGAAACTCAAGTGGGAAAGAGATCGCTTTTCTTATCGATTGCGTGGTCTGGTTAGGTGGAGAATGGTTTAATATCATCTTAGACGGTTGTAACCACACTTCAACTCGAAAAATGTAGGAAGCTGAGGAAATTTTCATCTCATTCACCAGTATTGTTACAAGTTGTAGATCAGTAGGCAAGAGTTTCGTTGAGTAGACCAGGTACAGTGTGGCCACACAAAATCGAAATTGAAATTCCCGCATTTTTCCCGCATGAATTTTGAATTTTCCCGACTTTTCTTTATATACCTATGGAGCATGTAAAACATGCAATAATCCAAACTTTTAAGTGGATCTGTAAAACTGAAATATTTACAGTGTCATTGTGATACATACTGTAACAGTTTTACAATATTTTAGAGACTAACTTCAAAATAAATAAATTTGTAACATATGCTTGAGATATGCTTCTTATTCCGGATGCTTTGTAAAGTAAACCTATGCCTAAAAATATGTGTTTCGGAATGCCCAAAAGACTTTTGTGAACTCCTTAAGAAATTCTTGATGAAATTAAAATACTGAATAATTGTCTGTGATATTTGCTCACATACTCTGCTGGTAATGGATCAGAACATCTATTCAATACTCGTGTTAACAAATAAATATTTAAAAAATAAATTTATATTCAAACCACCAGATTCAAAGTCATCCAAAATCCATTAGATTACACAAAGTTTGATATTTCGTATATATAAAGGATTTTCACAAGAACTCGCTGGCGATTTATATCAAAACTCTTGGAAATTTTCTAAAGAAACTGGCTTCTGAAAATAAAATTGGATAAAAAAAAATACAGGACTCAGATAAATCTCTGTTGGAGCTTCTCGAAATACCTATGACCTGTGGGAATTGGTAATTTTCAAAAAAGGAAATACGAGTTTGTTATGAGAGCACTAGCGATGAATTCCTTAGCGGAATTTTTCTCAAATTTTGAAAATATCTGCGGATTTTTATGAAAAGTTTTCTATTTATTATTTTTTTTTGTATCTGCATTAACGAGATTTTTAGCCGTAGGCTAAACCACGCTTTACTTCCCTTCTATTCATTAGCAATTTCTAGCGCTCCTTCTATTCATTAGCAATTTCTACCTGAAATTCTCAAATCCTGAAAAACTAAACTTTGACATTTCTGACAAAATTTGTAAGGCTCATTTTAGATATTTAAGGAAAACATCGATATTCTGGGATTATCTTCTAATCCCATTATTGAAGAACTTTCCAAGTAAGTTGAATATTGATTTTTCAGAACCAACAAAAAAGTGCACAATTCCCTAGAAACACCAGGTTTCCGGGATATCCGAAGAGGTTGCAATTATACCCAAAATCCTTAGAATCATGTTCAAATAGTCTTCTTCTGTAAAATCATGAAGTGTGATATGTCACAAGCTAGGTTCCAAAAATGATCAAAAAGTGATCACTTTTCTGTGAGCACTAGGTTTCCGGAACATCCAGAGACATGGCCAGTTTACTTGAAATCCCTAGAAACAATTTCCAATACTCCTGTTTTGCAAAATCATAAAGTTTGATGTGTCGCAAGCTAGTTTTCGAAGGCGAATTAAAGGTTGCACCACTAACCAACAAACCCAACCCCCCTCCTCCCGGGCATAAATCCGGAACAACGGTGAAATCTATCCAATTTTATAAGCTATGTAGAAGGACTTTGTGATCAACGGTCAAGGTAACACTAAAAAACCATCAGATTTATCTTCAAGAAGGGCTTAACTTTAGTTCAGTATAAGGCATATTTGACATTCAAGATTTCAGGACAATGTTTCGTCAGCAAACCCTGCAGAACCCCAAGAAGGACATAAAGCAATTCTTCAGATTTGCATTAAGAATTAAGGTTGAAATCTCTTCTACAATGTTCACATGTCTGTCTTAAGGAAATAATGCAAAAAGGTTTTCATGTTTTACATTGGTAACACCAGGAATTCCTTCAGTAGACATTGAATTCATTGAAAAAATCTAGAGAACCAGCCTCCTGGTTTTTAACTCGCAATTTTGCTTCCGTAGTAATATCAGTGATTGCAAGGATTCTAGGTAATAATTTATAAATTAATCCAGTAATTCTACAAATCGTTACACAGAAAACACTTAAAGAGTTCCTTCCAGTATTTCGTCATCAATTAATAATTCCATAAAAAACACCAGAGACTCTTCAGAGACGACTGAATTATTAATGCTTTTAATAATTATTCCATTTTTTTTTAAATGCCAAATTGTTAGTGTGATGGATTTTGTGATTGCAGGGAGCTTCTCTATTAACTGAAATTTTTAGAAATACAATTAAAAACTCCAACAAGGCTATAATTTTAGAAAGTCCTCCACTAGCGAATTAATGAATTATTAAAAAAGTTTCAATGAAAACATTACTTGAAACTTGTCCTAAAGCTCAGCCAGATATTTTGGCAAAAATCCTAACTACTACAAGAAACTGCTACAGAAAAAATCTGGATAGAATCTCTAAAACTATGTCACTAATTCTGATCACACATTTTGATACAAATGTAACAAGCTAAAAATTTTCAAACAAAATGTTGGAGAAGTATTTTATGACATTTCTGATAAAATCATTCAAAATTTGGCTGCCACAATTAATTTTTGCGATACTTTTTTCACGTTTTTTGAGATTTCAAAACTTCATTTTTTTTAAATTGTGATTTAAAATATGTTTGTGCCAAAATTGAATTCGAGCATCCGGACTACAGTGCGGGAAATAAATATAAAGACAAAATGATTTCAATGGTTTCATTCTCTCAGTGAGAGTAACTTGAGCAACACGCATATCAATGAATATGTATTGAAAGCACAAATGTTCATAACCGGTTCATTCACTTACAGCATGTGTGTGTGTGACAAGATTCGATTGTTGATCTCATCTTCAAAGGAAATAAATATAAAGACACAGTTCACCGCCTGACTGTCTTTTCCCGTGGACGTGTTGTGGTTGCGTAAGACTTCAAATTTTTGTTTGTTTTCGTTGAAATTGGTACTTTAAGGAATACGTCCACTGTTTTTATTAGATAAATGTTGTTCATTATATTTTTTGTTGTTGGATTTGCAGGAAAAATGCCGAAAAACAAGCGATTGACTGAATTCGAGCGAGGATAAGTAACTGCCCTCCGTGAACAAGGTCTGACTCTTCGGGAAATTGGCAGAAGAATAGGAAGGAGTAAGGATGTCGTGCATAATCTAGTGCATAATTACCTACGGTTGGGTAAGAAATATGCCACTAAGAAGTCACCCGGACGTCCGTCTATTCTGACACCGAGAATGAAGAGGGAAATCAAACGACTTGCAGTACATCAAAGGCTGTGTCCGAGTGCCATCAAAGCGGAAATGAATCTTTCTGTGTCTAAACGTCGGATATGTCAGATTTTGAGTGAAGATCCCAATATTTCCTTTAGGAAAACGGCACCTTCACCAAAACTTCTTGAACGTCATAAGAAGGCCTGTTTTGCCTTTGCTGAAAAATACCAGTTCTGGGAGGATGAATGGTCTAATGGTGTGTTCAGTGATGAAAAAAAGTTCAAACTAGATGGACCGGATGGTTTTAGCAGTCGCTGGTACGATGAAAGGCAAAACAGACCAACTAAAGAAAAAAGGAATTTTGGTGGAGGTAGCGTTATGATTTGGGCAGGATTTAGCGTATCTGCAAAGACACCCGTTTGCTTCATTTCAACACGGATGAACTCGGAAATGTATTGCCAGCTTCTGGAGGAAGTTCTTATTCCATTTGCTGAAAATGAGATGGATGAGAACATGATCTTTCAACAGGATAACGCTTCTTGTCATGCATCGGTAGCAACAAAAGACTTCTTGGACTTCCATAACATCCCTGTGCTGGAATGGCCGGCATGCATTCCCGATTTGAATCCAATCGAGAATGTTTGGGGCTTGCTTTCTCGCAAAGTTTATTGTCAAGGAAGAAAGTATGACACGGTGAAAGAATTAAAGTTAGCGATTCAGGATGAATGGTCTAAACTTGATCCGAATGAATTGAAGTCGTTCATGCCAAGAGGTTATTTCTAAAAAGGGAAATGCAATAAATTATTGATTGGTTATTTTCCTGAATTGGAATTCGATAAATAAAAAATTATGTTGAAATAATTGATCTTGTCTTTATATTTATTTCCCATGAGAAAAAATAAACTTTTAAATTGTTTTGAAATGACTCGCCTCAAAGGGAAAACTACTGATGATGAACATTTTACTTGCTGCTGAGCATGTATTGGAAAGCATTTGGTTTACACAGAATCGATTGAAAAATGAAAAATTTCAGAAAGTAGTTTGTCTTTATATTTATTTCCCGCACTGTATAAAAACCTTTCACACGGACAGTCTCTATCAAACATAAAATCACTCGTTATTCAGAAACCAACGCTCATCAGGTTTTTGAAATCCCTGCGTGAGCCTTCAGAAACTGTGTAAGAATCTGGATTTGAAGTGAGGTTCAAGTGAATCTAGGTTTGAGTTTACATGCTGGAGGCGTTACACATAATTTTAAAAATTCCCGATCATAAACAAAATTCCCGACTAATTCCCGCATATTTCCCGATGAATTTCAATTCCCGACTTTTTCCCGCATTTCCCGAATTTCCCGAGTCTGTGGCCACCCTGCAGGTATGGTCCACTGCACGAATTTATGCTGGCCTGCTTACTCCCACACGCTCAAACGTCAAATTTTCTGTGGGAGTGAGCAGGCCAGCGTAAATTCGTGCAGTGGACCATAGCGTGATCTGGCGAGCATAGGGCGTGACGGAGAATGAGCATTATGGTGCCTATTGTAGATTATGTGTTATCCTAATTGTGATGTTGGGCAAATAACTGTAGGTATGTGGGAAGCCGAGAGCATTTTAATTACAGTGGGAATATCCTTTTTTTTCGACGTTCAAGATAGTGACGATGTAGCCTTCAAAATATCAGGTTGAGTATATTCAGAAACTGTAGCAAACGTTATGGCAAGCTTTTAAGATAAACATTTAAGAAAATATGGTTTGGATGAAATCTCTATCCGAAAACAGTCCAAAGTGTAGTAACTTCCACTAAATTTCTCAACAGGTATAGAAGTACACAGCATTGTGTTCTATTTTCAAGAAAGTCAGTTACAATGAAGTAACCTTTTAAAGTCCATTAAAGAACTGCCATGTCAATTAAACTGACTCACCTTCACCGTAATGGAACATTTTCGCATGTGAATGGTTTCCATTCTAGGATCCTAATGCATATTTTTGCGTTGTTATACTTCCAACCTTCTCGACCCGCCCTCGTCGCTCGCGCTCGCAAAGAAGTGGAAATTTATTCTCGCCTTTCACTTTTTATTAACACTTCAACATTGAGCCCGGAGCAAAAATAACGTTATGGGTATGCGCATTGGCGAACCGTCACACTTCATTCGCGTTGATATGTCTATTAAAAATATGGCAACAGCCGTCTTATTTATAGGCATTGAACGCTGAAGGATTTACATTACACACTCCCTTCGAAGCAAAGCTATCGCGTGGCTTCCGCTTGTCATTCAGACACGTGATTTTCGCCCTAGGCAGGGAGTTATCGATACGACGTAGCTACTGCAATCGAGGAAACTGGTTTTTGTTTGTATGGTTATCGTTTTTTTTCGCTTTTAAAATGGTGTGAGTGCCTCCAGGGTAGCAAATTATGTTACTTGTAAATGATAAAAATAAACAATCCTGGCAGGGTCAGGCCGTTCAGTGAAGAAAAAAAGCAATACCCAACCCATACACATCAATTTTTAAGTCCTCCGGCAATAAATTTCTTAGACCTACAAAAATGTTCCCACTGGAATCGATTATGTTCACACTGGTCGTTGTATTTTTTTTTTCTAATTTTCTGATATAGTTTGTTTTGACTTGAGGCAATGACAACGATGCAAAACGGCTAGCATAGAAAACTGTCAACACAAGTGTTTTCAATTTATGAAAACGACAAGTGTCTTAGAGGTGAATGTTGCAGAATGTAATTAAAATTTTGTCGCACAAGTTTACACATTTATTGCTGCTGCTTTTAATATTGGAAAGTCCAATTTAAATAACTTGCATGACTTTAAAATTGTGAGACCCACTCAGAATTCCTACAAAAATACTTAGCCACTGGTCGTTGTATTTTTTTTTTCTAATTTTCTGATATAGTTTTAAACTATGTACTTATGTACGGTTCCTTTGAATTCCACTAAGAATTTGCATCCTTTGACAGATACGTATTTCGACCTCAACTGTAAGGTCGTCTTCAGTGTCTTGTACTTGACTCGACTTGAGTGGAGTCAAGTACAAGACACTGAAGACGACCTTACAGTTGAGGTCGAAATACGTATCTGTCAAAGGATGCAAATTCTTAGTGGAATTCAAAGGAACCGTACTTAACCCGATTTTCTTTTTATTTACAGATATTCCCCTAACAAGCCCAGGTTATTCATCATGATATAGTTTGTTTTGACTTGAGGCAATGACAACGATGCAAAACGGCCAGCATAGAAAACTGTCAACACAAGTGTTTTCAATTTTTGAAAACGACAAGTGTCTTAGAGGTGAATGTTGCAGAATTCAATTAATATTTTGTCGCACAGGATACATTTATTGGATACATTTATTGCTGCTGCTTTCAATTATTGGTAAGTCCAATTTTAATAATTTGCATGACTTTAAAATTGTAAAGACCCCCTCAGAACACCTACAAAAGTACATGTATCCATAGCAATGATGACCGTACGGTTTATAGTAACTTACCAGTTTTCTTTTATCGCTACCCTCCATACTGGTCAGACTAAGGCCTGAAGGACCTCTGCTGTACATCAGTAGCCGTCTCCATTCTACTCGGTCCATGGCTGCGTGTCTCCAGTTCCGCACTCTGCGAAGGGTCCGCTGATCGTCCTCCACTTGGTCGACCCACCTAGCTCGCTGCGCACCACGTCTTCTTGTACCAGTCGGATGACTTTCGAGAACCATTTTAGTCGGGTTGCTAGCCGACATCCTTATGACGTGACCCACCTATCATATCCTTCCGATTTTCGCAGTCTGGACGATTGTTGGTTCTCTTAGCAGCTGATGCAGTTCGTGGTTCATTCACCTTCTCCAAGTCCCGTCTCCCTTCTGCACTCCGCCAAATGGTACGCAGCACCTTCCGTTCGAAAACTCCAAGGGCGCGTTGGTCCTCTGCACGTAGAGTCCATGCTTCGTACCCATAGAGTACTACCGGTCTTATCAGCGTTTTTGTAGATAGTCAATTTCGTGTGACGGCGAACTTTGTTCAATCATAGAGTTCTGTGGAGTCCAAAGTAAGTTTGATTTCCTGCCACAATGCGTTTCTGTATTTCTTTGCTGGTGTCGTTGTCGGCCGTCACCGGTGAGCCCAAGTACACGAATTCTCTAATCAGCTCGTTTTCATAACCATCGATAGAAATTCGGGGTGCCGGGCGCGGTGATTCCTCCTTGGAGCCGTTTGCCATCATGTACTTTGTCTTAATTAGTAATCCGATTTGCCTGGCTTCATTATTCAGGCGGATGTAGATTCCCGCCGTCGTCTAAAATTTGCGAGCTATAATGTTAATTTCATCAGCGAAACCAAACAGCTGAACGAACTTCGTGAAAATCATTCCACTCGTGCTTATTCCCGCTCTCCTTATTACACCCTCTAAAGTAATGTTGAACAGCAAGCGCAAAAGATTCGAGAGGATTCGAAGGGATTCGAGAGTGTGCCTCATACTCGAACTACGCACAACACTCCGTTCATCGTCGCCTTGATTAATCGTATCAGTTTATCTGGGAATGCACATTCGTGCATAATCTGGCATAGCTGGTCTCGATCGATTGTATCATCCGCCGATTTATAATCGATGAAAAAGTGATGTGTGGGCACGTTGCATTCGCGGCATTCCTTCAACTTCTGGCGTTCACCCACGAATCCAGCCTGATATTGCCCCACAAACTCTCTTGTTATCGATGACAGACAGTGGAATAAAATTTGAGAGAGTATCTTGTAGGCAGTGCTCAGTAGTGTGATCGCGTGAAAGTTCCCGTAATCCAACATGTCGCCCTTTTTGTAGATGGGGTACACAATTCCTTCCATGCATTCCTCCTCCCATATATTGGTAATGACACAGTGTAGTGCTCTCACCAGTGCTTCTCCACCGTATTTCAGAAGCTCGCTTGGTACACCCTTAAATGAAACAACACAGCGCACGAGTAACTTTCACGCAGCGAGCAAAAAGACAAAAGAATTTTCACGCAGATTTGTGTAACACCGGATCAGCACATTTTTTGTGTTAATCCGGTGTTACACAAATCTGCGTGAAAATTCTTTTGTCTTTTCGGTCGCTGCGTGAAAGTTACTCGTTGCGCTGTGTACATCGAGTTCTGCGTGTAGTTGATCTGCTTTGTTGTTTCTCAATCGGCCAGCCTTCTCCTTAATCTCTTTGAGGTTAGGGCTGGAAATCTTTCGTACTCCTAGATCTGTTAACACGCCAGCTTCGGTGCTTGCAACGTCGCCATTGAGGTGCTCATCGTAATGCTGCCACCACCTCGCGACCACTTCACGCTCGCTTGTGAGAAGATTCCCGTGATTGTTTCGGCACGTGTGGGCTTGTGGCACAAAGCCTCTGCGCGAGCGGTTCAGCTTCCGTGTGTCCTTAGCGCGGTACACCTCTTCCATCGCTTCGCGATCTCGTTGTTCCTGCTGGCGTTTCTTCCGCCGGAAGACTGAGTACTGCCTGTTCCGCGCCTGTCCCAAACGTGCCTCATTCGCCCTCGTACGGTGTTGCAGCATTCTCACCCATGCTGCATTCTTTTCGTTTTTCAACTGTTCACAGTCGCCATCGTACCAGTCGTTATTCTGTTGTTCGAAATCGCGAAGCCTAGTGCTGCAGCTGAGGTACTACCTACGGCGGATTGGGTGTCCCTCCAGCCGTCTTCAAGTGTTGCTGCGCCAAGCTGCTCTTCCGTTGCGATGGTAGGGCCACTGCTAGCTGCTGCGCGTAGTTTTGCGCCACTTCTACGAAACGCAGCTGCTCGATGTTGAGCCGCGGCTTTCGACTTCGACGTGTGATGATAAATGTCGAAAGTTTTGAGCGTATGCATACAGCGACTAGGTAGCGATCCGAATCTATATTCGCACTACGGTAGTGCGGACATTGGTTATATCCGAGAAGAATTTACCGTTGATTAGAACGTGATTGATTCGGGTTTCTATGGTCCAGGTGCTTCGGACTACCATACCACTGGAGGCTGCAAAGTTTACGCATCGCTGGCCGTTGTCATTCAATACGGCGTGCAGGCTATTTCTCCCGATTACCGATCTCTACATTTCCCCCCTTCCTACCTGCTCGTCCATGTCACCGACAACGATTTTCAGGTTTGTGAACCCTCTGTTTGCTTCTTTCAGTATAAATAAAATTGTAAACTCGCGTGTCATACCTCGAGCATGTGCGCTTGTCAACTATGAAATCGTTGTTACACTCGTCTCTTACAGCTTTAATTGTTTACGTCCGCCATTGATTGATGGAAATCCATATATGGCTTTCAAATGTTTGTATAAATATATATAAATCGGGGTTTGGACTATACAATTGTCTGTCCTACCTAACTATGTTTGTGTGAATGACATGTTTTACCTACCCACCCACGCGTCTGTGCTTAATTCCAAAGGAAGTCAAGAACATTTCCATTATAAGAAGATTCTGAGCCGACCGGAAATCGAGCCCGTAACTCTCAGCGTGGTCGTGTTGAATACCGCTTTGGCTGAGAATATTACATGTAAATCGACAGCTTAAGCTGACCTAGTTTATGGAACAAGGCATACGAAGATCATTTTGTTGTAGTACTTTTAGGAATTTAAACAATTTATGTTGCCCAAGCAGCACCTGCAACATCATCCAAAATGTGGCTTTCTATTATTTGATCTAAATGAGTTGCACTGAAATCGCACACAACTTCCATCTTGTCAATTGAGTGGCATTTAAGGTTGAAGGATTCGTCATTGACATAATCGTCATAATTGAAAATTCGAAAGCAGTTTTCTCGCTCAAAACATGAATGTTTACATTGAAAAAGTATGTATTCACTTTACTATATTCTGCACCTGCAATACAGTGAATACATTTTTACTGCGTAAATTTTAGCTATGAACGAGAAAACTGCTTTCAAATTTTCAATGATGACGAGTCAATGACGAATTCTTCAACCTTAAACTCTGATTCTCATAAAGTTTTGGCTTTGTTTCATAGAAATCATCAAATACCTACCTCGTGTTTGGCATCGATTCGTGGAGGCGGAGCTTAGGCTTGTGAGGAATAACAAGTGATAAAACAGTCAGCTTGCATTAAATTTGTTTTGTTACAGTCATGCAACAACTAATTCTGGTTTGTTTGTTCAAATTTTGTTCCAAATGGAACTTCTAATGGTTTCGGCTTGCAGTCACAGAAATAATCGTTGATTATTTTAATTCATCGCCGACGTTTCGATCCTCGGGTTTGGATCTTCTTCAGGGCTCGAAGTTAAACAACTTGTGAAGTGTAACTTCGAGCCCTGAAGAAGATCCAAACCCGAGGATCGAAACGTCGGTGATGAATTAAAATAATCAACGCTTACTTCTGTGACTGCATGCCGAAACCATTAGAAGTTCCACCAAAATCAGTCATCCTATCAACAAATTGTTCCAAATGTGTTGCGAAAAACATGCGTGTCTTTTCATTTTGACAGTTCTCTAACTTGCGTTGCGTTGTAACGGAGTAATTCGTTGATTGCAAACTGAAAGTTGTCATGTTAAAACTTTAATACTTCTATTCTAATTGCTTATGGAATGCTATTTGGCAGGGAACAGCTATCCAATCAGAGGTTGAAGTAAAAAAGACATGAAAACTTCCATTGCCGGCCACGCCTATCTTCTCCGTTACGAGGAAAGGAAAGGATGTGATGATATGACACCTACTTTACAAGAGGTTAGCGACTCACCGACACCCCCATAGGTGTCAAGGAGTTGGATATTTGGAAAGGGTTGATTGGGGATTCACTATAAGCGAGTGATGCGGCAAGATTCAGTTTGTGAAAGTGTATTTGAGTTGATCATGTAGATGTGTTGATGTGAGTGTAAGTGATTTTTTAACACCAACGTTGGGAGTGACATAGCTAAGAAATTTGTCACTCCATGGACCTTTTTGCTTCCGGGATGGGGCACAGGCATTTGGACCATGTGTCCTGGCTAACAAGCCTAGGCTTAAGCGCCATTGATCGCTCTCTGAAACGATAAGAAACACGTTATGTGGATGGGAAGGGATAATAAAGAAGGTATAGGGTATGTGTTCCATCATTAATCTCACGCTCCCATATTCATCCTATTCGAAAACAAGCGATTACGACATCGATTGATTCCGTTCTTTTTGTTTTCATGGGTGCTCACTTCTAACAAAAAATACAAAAATAAGAATCAAAACAAACAGCGCTTTAATCCCTTGTTTTTTGTAGGATGAAAATGGGAATCACATGCTTAAGAAGGGAACCAATACCCTATCTATTTATCGAGATGCCACCGACGCTCTCGTAAAAAGAAAGGAAATAGGATTTTGGAACTGGAATGGTGGGGAATTTAGTATGATTAAGTTATGCTGCAATTTGGATAAGATGTAAAGGGCAAAAAACACGACAAATACGTAAATGAAATAATTTACCTTTATCACTGAAACAAAAAGTATTAGGAATATTTGTTCAAAACTTAAATAAATACATAATGCTCTTTTTATGCCGTATGTGTTCATCTATATATATATATATATATAATATATATATATATATAAATGCAGTGGCATACGTGGGACCGCGCATAACTTGCGAACGGAAGGTCCGACTTTGATCGTCTTAGTTTTTGTTCTGTAAGTTTTCACCTAAGGAAGGTTTATGAGGCAAAAAACATGGAAATATTAAGAGTTTTTGAAAATCGATTTTCCATACATTTTGTGACCGGGGACTTGGTCTCGGATAGAAACTTGAAACGTCAAAAAACGCAGTAGGCAAGACAAAGTTTGCCGGGTACAGCTAGTTTGTGATAAAATGCCATTCAAATCCCTACTATTGCGTAATGAATGCAGGAAAAAGTCGAGGAAAATGCGGGAATTTCAAATTAGTTTTTTTTTGTAGCCACCCTTGTGAGTGGGTGTTAGAAAAGATCATTTTTAGCATTTTCAAATTTGTAAAAACTCTAAGTTATCAATTTGTATCAAAGGAAAAAATAAACACAATGCAATAGACCACCTCACGGCATAAATAGCTCTCTTTCATTCCCTAAGAAATTAAGAAAACAACAGGACCAATTCTTGTCAAACTTGAAAGGTGCTGGTTCTGTTCCTTTCTTTTCCCCAATAGGAAAGAGAAAAAAACGAGCTTTTCATGACGTCACCTTACATTGAAGTATTAGAACTCTCTCACCAGCTTTGGGGTCCCACGTCACGTGATGAAGATAATCGATGATCAACCGACGCTGAGCACTGCACTGCTCCTCTGGGCGCCGTAGCTTTTCCTTTTGTTCAACACACCAAGCACTCACAATTTCTTTCATGATTTCTTCTCCCTACACTATTTAGGATGCTATTTCAATATATATATATAGCTATAGTTTCGCTTTTTCACTACTATTTCCGGGCACAGGCAAACACTTTTTCCGGAATCTTCATTACTTCGCGACGATATTTGCATTGAATCAGCTTTTCAGCATAAAGCAGAATCATCGGCCAAATGTAAAAATACCACGGAAAAAAAATTGCTACCTGTCGCTGGCAGAGCACACTACGATCCTCCTTTCCCGAGTACTCGGAAACGCAATTCTCATTTTGACAATTCTCTAACTTGTGACAAAAAAGGTACAATAAAGTAACAAATAACTTCAGTAGTTTTAATGGTGTGTGGAGCAGCATTTCTCCCACAGAGCGTATGTATGTAAGGTGAGTAGTTAATACTCCTGGTGACCATGATTCGAGTCTGGACAAAATCTTTTTTTTTTCTTTTTTTATCATTCCCTCACATTCAAGTAGCATAACGATTCATAATCTGCGCTTTTTGAAGCAATTGTGTTCTATCGTCTATAATACGGACAGTGAATAAATTGTACTAAAGTTGCTGTTACTTGGCTTTGAAGCAAGTCGTGCTGCTTGAGTGGCGCTGGTCCATTTTAACCCTACAATTTCCATAAGTGTCGTTCTCCGAGTGTTCCCAACAGTCAGTTATACACAGTTTTCCCCTACACCGTACCCACAAAGAAAAAATTTGGACTTTGATACCCATTTAACGATCACGATGACAGGTCCCGCTTGGTACGGCACCATCCGAAAGGAAAAATGATGCCCCGAAGCGATCGGATCCTCTGTGCTGTTTCCTGGTGAAAGTGGTAATGGTCGTGCCCTGTTGCAGCGGTAGGTACCGTTTATGTTGAATCCCCGTCCAGTAGAGTGTTTTCATGCTTTGTGGTTGCCGAAAGGGAGAATCGTTTGGTCAAATTTTTCCCGCTGAACGACCGACCGGGGCCGGCGTTCGTGTGTGCATATATTATCCCGGGGGGTAATTGGCCGAAAAGGATCGTCCCGCTCGTCGGTTGCTGTTATTCGGTCGTTTTGAGTTAAAACGTAGGTGGGACGACTCACAGCAATGAAAGGTGCTGCTATGATATCGCGGGAAAATTGAAAATATACAAATGCGAAATTGTGATGAGGAAAACGGACGCAGAAAATGGAGAACTTTTCTGCCGGTGGTGATGACGATGATACTTTTTTCACCGTAATCTCTGAGGCCCACTTCCGGCATTTTTTTTAAACTAAATTGAAAATTCATTGCCGAAGTGGACCACTTATCGAGCAATCGTATCGAGGCTGGACACAGCTGTCGGGCTCATGTTTTCAATCAACTTTAAAACGTTTTAAAGTGCATACAATGCGGTCCCATATAGCCTGTAAATGCGCTACTATTTTGAAAGACTACGTAGAGTCTCGAGCCCATATAGCCGAAGCAGCGAAAGCGCGGGAATCCAATAGAACCATGGCGTTGCTGACAAGTTCGGTTCCCGGCCGGTACAAGAACTTCTCGTAATGGGATTTTCATCGACTTCTTTGGGTGTATAGAGTATATGTGTGCCTGTCACATACGATATACAATAGCAAAATGATCATCAGCAGAGAATGCTCTTCGTTAATAACTGTGGAATTCTGAGAGAAAACAAGGTTAAGAAATAGATTCTATCCCATTAGGGACGCTATGTCAAATAGAAGAAGAAAGAAAAATTTAGCAAAGTAAACAAATTTGCCTCCTGTTTGCGAGTTTCATATGTTCCAAGGCACACAATATACTCATAACCATCGAACGACGTAAAGTGTGATACCTCACTGTTACTGTAGGGTTCAGTTGAGGCAGAGGCTTTCGGCTCCAGTCCAGTGATTCCTTCCATCCTTTTCCAGCAACAACGCCTGCAAAGCTCTTCTCGTCAACTTTAACGGTAGGTCTGTACCTAAGTGAAAGCGAAAGAACTGGCAAGATTTAATTAAATGTGAAAGCATATTATTTTAAAGTTTTTGTGAAATGCATTTAAATTTAATCCAGTTGACAGTGGTTGTCAGGTTGAGTTTCATTAAAATTTGCTTGGCATACAAATATTATAGCAGCAACATACCTATAGACTGCATATAGGTAAGGGTGCGGGCCTGCTGCATGTTTACCTCAATTTGCATGGTGATTAGATTGGACAAGTTTTCCTCGGGAAGAAAGCATATGAGTCGAGAATGGTATGCTTGTTGTAGGTACCTATTCTACATTATTTGAATTGAACAACGTAGCTTAACCGTTTTGGCCAGCCACAATCCTCAGTTTGAATATCAAAGTAAATGGATATTTCATTATTTGTGCAACAATTTATTTAAAAATCTGATCGGCTAGTGTACTACAGTAACCTGGCCTGCTATACAGATCAGGTTTCAGATTGTTAGGTCCGTCCGACACATGGATTTGAAGAAAAAATCATTTTTGCCAATCGAAAATTCCGGGTTTCAACTGCACGGAGAACAAAGTAACAGTGTCTTTTCTTTCATTGGTTTTGATCAACATGTACTTTACTTGTTGTTTTAATTTCGTTTTTTCTCGGTGATGTTGAATGTTGTTTAAAAACCATTTAACGTTACAACCTACTTTTTTTTTATTTTTTTCGGTCATCAATATGTTTGTAACAATGTCGAGTGAAAAAACCGCGTGTTTGGGGCAGTTGCGATAGGGCTCTCGATCGAGTGGCATTGTTCGAAGGAAAAAGTGAAAAAAGCCGCGTAGTTGGAGCAGTTGCGATAGGGCTCTCGATCGGGTGGCATTGTTAGAAGGAAAAAGTGAAAAAAGCCGCGTAGTTGGAGCAGTTGCGATAGGGCTCTCGATCGGGTGGCATTGTTAGAAGGAAAAAACGAAAAGTGACGCGTGTTTGGGGCAGGTGCACATTTTCCTTCCTCGTGAAGTGATTAAAATGGACGCACACTTGGTAGCCAACAGTATTGCAAAAAATTGAAGGATTCAAGGAGTGCTTGCGGTCATTCGACGACATGGAACTGGGTGAGATCATTCCGATTTTTTTCTTTACATCCTAGAAGGAGTTGGGGTAATTTCGCCAGTGCGTTTTCATGAGGACTTCTGGAGTCTTACAATATTTGCAAATTAACTTAGGGGCTGTCCATAAACCACGTGGTCATTTTTTTGGGACTTTTCAACCCCCCCCCCCCCCCCCCCCCGCGTGGTCATTTGTCCATACAAATTTTTTAATTAGTCCATACAAAATGGTCATTGGCCGAACCCCCCCCCCCCCCCCCTCATGACCACGTGGTTTATGGACAGCCCCTTAGTAGCTCTGGTGCTGGCCTAATACTGAAGCAATAAAAATGTTAGAAGAATATAATTTCAGTTCACAATAATCATTTAGCAAATTAAAAATAATTGGCATAATTACCTCAACGGCTATCGATCACAGGCAACACATCCCGAGCAAAGGCGGATAACAAAATGATTACAAGTTCTGTTACCTGGTAATCGTTCGTTTGAAAATTGAGTTTGTTATCATTTAGGTTGAATTATATGGGACTACTCTTAGTAAAATACACAATTCGAAAAAAGCTTTCTAAGCTTGAAAGTATATTAACCGTATACTCCAAGTTCAAAACTGTGCGAAACGCGCGACTATTTTCGTGAGTCGGTCGGTTTTCTCGGTGGTAAGATGGGGACGCGAATGTTGAATGCGGAATCAGAAGCGCGCGATAACTTTCGTGGGAAAGTCGGGTTCACGGTTAAGTAAACGGTGTCGTCTATTTTCATATAACTAGTGGATCATATCACCTACCAAAGGTGGCTACAAGATCCACACCTTACCCTACCCTACTAACAAATACTGCTTCTCGAGGCAACTGTGGGATGCTGTGGATTCCACGGTTTCTAGTAACAACGGTTGTCGAACTAACATTCCTTCCCCTTTCCCGATGATCGTAAGGACGTGGCCGGCGCCGTTATTGACTTTAAAATATTGAACTCTCGAATTGTGCACATTGAGAGTGTGTAGCTAGTCCCAAGCACCATTCATTGGTTCTCTTCATTGGAACTCTTAATGCCTTAACTGGCTATAACTTTAAAATGGTCAAATTTATCGCAGTTTTATTTACCCTTATTCGAAAGATTATTGAATTTTCTATCGAATTGCATCTTTGAACCGATTGGTTTAGTTAAATAACTAAGTTTTCTAGAGCAAATAGCCTAAAAGTTGTGTGTTTTAATTTGTTTTTGTCAATTATCTTTGAAAAATGCGTATTAAATTTAAATTCTTTCTTTGGCCCCTGTTTCACTCTACAATTCGTTCTTTGACATCAAACTTCTATCTCTTATCGTTTTCTTGCAATTTCGATTTAAACGTCGCGTTTCAGATCATAAATTTGCAATCGTAATGGTAAGCACTTTTTTGCGCACTATGCCGCACATTTAAATCAAAATTGCAAGAAAAAGATAAGAGTTAGAAATTTGGCGTCAAAGAACGAATTGTAGAGTGGATCAGGGATCACAACTTTGCCAAAAAAAAAAGATTTTTAATTTATTACGCAAGTTTCAAAGATAATTGACATAAACAAAAAAAAATACACTATTTTGAGCTATTTTGCTCTAGAGAGCTTAGTTATTTAACTAAGCCAATCGATTCAAAGATTCCATTAGATAGAAAATTCAATAATCATTCGAATAAGAGTAAAAAAAAAACTGCGAGAAGTTTGACCATTTTAAAGTTATAGCCAGTTAAGACAATAACTACGTAACGTTTGAGATTTGACCATATGCGTAGAACATTTTTTTTTCACCATTTATGGTACTCTATCACCCTTTAAAAAGTTTGCACTCAGGAACCTAACACCCTGTATACGCTGATGATATGAAACTCTTCAAAGAAATAAAAAATGAAGAAGACAGAGAATGTTTTTTGAGAGAAATACGCATATTTGACCAATGGTAAAAATGTAATTCAATTACGTACAGCAGAAAACGTAGTACACCACCATTAATTGTATCTTTAGGAAACCAAGCAGTTGAAAAGTGCAATAGATTTAGGTGTTATCTTAGATTTGAAATTAACTTTCACCGATCATTATAACGCTATCACTCATAAAGCAACTAATATGTTAAGCTTCATTAAGCGTTTTAGCTACAACTTTCAGGACCCATACACGATTAAAACATTGTACGTCGCTTATGTAAGATCAGTTCTAGAATACTGTAGCATAGTATCGAAGACGGCTAATAACAAGACAGACAGCTCCCACCCTATCGCAGGCGACAAGGTTGAAACGCCCTCAACGATTCACAGGAACATTAAACATGATTGTGTGCGTGTACATGCAAATACGTACACGGAAACTGTAGCATCTCACACACACTTATTAATTATGCTGTTCCCGGGAGTCGTTCGCGACGCTAGTAGTGTGCTTGAAGTTCTCAGAGTATATGGAGCAAGAGGGTAGATGTCTGTCATGTTATTAGCCGTCTTCGATAGTATGGTCTCCCTACATAGTAACACATGTGGATCGAATCGAATCAATATAAAAGCAGTTCCTCCTATATGCCTTACGCAAGTTAGGTTGGTCAACATTTCCACTGCCTTCATATGAGGCTAGATGCATGCTTATTAGTGTGGGTCATCGGAACCGTTTTCTCAGATCAAAGCTTTTTTGGTTCCGTTTCGTGTCCTGAGTATCTGTGCAAAATTTGAGCTCGATCGGTTGCGTCTACACTTTGCGCATTGGAATTGAAATTTGTATGGGATTTTGTATGGGAAAACATACTTTTTTGCATTTTTATCATAAGTTGAAAAAGTTTGTTTGAAACTTTTTAACCGATACTATGAAATGATAGCCTAGGATGTTCTGAAAAACTTTGTTGAAGACCGCAAAGCGATCCGATGCTTGTGAAAATAGTTATAACCAACTAGCCACATGCATGTGTTTATGTTTTAACATGTAAAGGAATAACAATAGCAACAAAATCATGCTGTTTCGCCAAGCAATGCCAACGCTATAACTTTTTTCATAAGCATCATATCCATTGGCGTCACTTGGTGAAATTCCTAGAGGGGGCTACAGTGTTATTTTCAGTCTCCAAATAAGCTCTACCATGTAATTTGAAGATTTTCTAGGGAGGGCTTATGTGTTTCTAGGGTGGTCTAAGCCCCCTCTAGCCACCCCTGATTTACGCCAATGATCATATCACTTCACGGTCTTCGGCAAAATTTTTCAGGACACCCTAGACTATATTTTCACTTTATCGGTTACATGGTTTTAGAAAAAATCGAGCTTGTTATGAGAGAAATGCAAAAAAGTGTGTTTTCCCATGTAAAACCCCATACAAAAACCCCATGTGCAAAACGTAGACATAACCGATCGTGCCCAAATTTTGCACACTTATTTGGGTCTTGAAATGGGATCAAAAAAGCTTTGATCTGATGAGATAGCATTGATTTTTTTTCTATGCTCCTGCTAGACTATTGAGAGGTCGTAATATATTTGCTCTAAACAAACATAGAACAGATTATGCAAAATTTGGTCCTTTGAATCGAATGATGAACCTTTATAATCACCACTGTGCATCTATTAGTTTAACCATGTCTAGAACAAATTTAAGAGAATATTTTAGGTCTTTGAGACATAATAGAATATAGTTATTAAGTTATATAGTTCAGTGAAATTGTAGTCTACGGTATATTTGACGAAATAAATAAAACAGTTAAAAACAGTTAAAAAAACAGTTTCTAAATAAGCTTCATGCCTCATTGGTGAATTTTGCTAGTTAACCATGCTGAGCCAGGGTTATTGTTTGACGCGTAAAGAAGTCGCCGTTTCTCAGAGTGTAATCTTTCATTTTCGGTTTCTGTAACGTATGTTTTAAGATTTCTGGAACAGTTTGTTGGTCTTAGGTCTCTAATTTTTATAATGATATGTATTACTTGTACCAATGAATGTTACACACATTTGAATTCTTAGATCTATAGTAAAGATAATAATAAAAAAAAGAATTTAATCTTAATCGATTTTTCGACACTGTGATGAACTTAGTGATGATAAATATGTATAAAGACGGTACAAATAAATGCAACCAAAAGGATCCCAAGTTACCTGTTCGTTTTTTTAGCTCTAGCTGCATACTCTAGCCTAAATAAACCAAAAAACAAACCTACATGCGTGAGCAACGTTCAGGAGCTAACCGTACCAACCATTGTCAAATTAACCTTTTGCATTGTGTATTCACGCTGAGCAACTATGGCAAAGCAGTTGCAGCCGCATAGTCGTGCAGTCTAAAAATCAGGCACCAGCAGAGCCAGCACAAATTTAACGATTGTAATTTATTTTAATAGTTGCAGGCAATTATCAGCAGTTACAGCCAGTATCCTTCCTTCGTTTCAAACGATGCACCATATATTAGGGACGGTAGGTGTTTGTTACAACTTTTCCTGACAATTCTGAAATCCAAACCGAAAAGCTACTACTGCCGAACACTGGAAAACGCCACGTTATAACTTCAATGGCGCCAGCTTTCCCCGCAGCTGAAACGTTAAGGGCTCCAGATGGGTGTGAATAAAAATGGTTCCAGTAACCTAAACCAGCAATCACCACGGCAATCGGACGGCGGAACATGCCGTGTGATCGGTATCCCGCCCGGGAGTCGATTAGGTGGAAAAGTGTTTCTAACTAGGGCTGCTGCCGGGAACCGGATCCGGTCGATAATGTGGTAGGACAACAAATAAGCACCGGTTAAATTTTAAAACAATGAATAAACGGTCAATTACCGGCATCACACCAAGCGGTGCCGCTGGTAATGGCCCCAATGGTTTCGTTAAACGGACAAAAGACAGTTCTCTCACTGACTGGTGCTTCACTCGAGCCATTGTGATCTTCCAGATCATTACACTTTTCTCAGCTACAATCGCGCTTTTTCGCAGCATCAGTCGTTTCGTCGCCCACGATTTCCACAGAAAGTGATAGAGATTGTCACATTTGTGTGAAACCACCGCCTGTGTGCAATTGTGGTGGATAGATATTGTCCGGTTTCGAGAGGGGTAATTTGACGAGTTGGTGCTTCTGAAAATGACCATTCCTGACCATTGGCAACAACGTGGTGGCTGTTAGTGTCATTGTGGTTTTTTCGGTTGCTTCCTGCTGGGCTGTCTGGCGCCTATTCCACATAGGTATATGTGGCAAGTGATGTCGAATGCACCGGAAACGTTTACTGCAGCGTGTGTATGACTGAATCTGGTTAACGTGATGGGTTAACAGCTTGAACAGGGTGCTGATGAGCAAATCACCTAGAGCTCTTAACGCTCCATGATTTGTTTAATCAGCAGCACTGCAGCTGATTGCATTCTTTGGATCACAAAGCGGTAATAATTATATAATTTTTTTCACAGGTATCCAATCGATTTGCGATCTTTGGAGGAATGATTCATGGATGAATTTTCCATTGATCGACTTGAATTAGAAAAAAAAACTTTTCCCATAGTAAATACGACGCAAATTTTGAACCGCTTGCGCTAAAATATAGTTATATCGTTTGCGCTGAAATGTTGCACAACTCTTATGGGACCTAAATGAGATCGAAAAAGTCGACTCGAGAGAGAATTTGATTTTCTCCCATGTGTTACACATGCAAAACGGTGGAGCGGACCTGGTGTGATGGTTAGAATTCTAGACTATCACGCCGAGGACCTGGGATCGAATCCCACTCCCGACAAACACGCTAAATGTGAGTTCTTCCTTCGGAAGGGAAGTAAAGCGTGGGTTCTCCGAGATGAACTAGCCTAGGGCTAAAAATCTCGTTAATACAGATAAAAAAAAAAAACATGCAAAACGGTCATTGCCAGACCTTAACAACTGTAAAAACGCAAGACAACTAAGCTGCGAAGCCGATTTGGTCCCAGTTGGGATGTTACGCCAAGAAGAAAAAGGAGATGAAACAATAATATGGTGAGTGGCTTGAAAAAGGGCTTGTTTCTTGGCTTCTATTTATCTCACTTAAAAATTTTCGTCGCCTCCAAGGGCTTACGTTTCCCACAAGGTAAAGCAAATTTTCCTCTGGTAATCCGCTATTACTGCCTCCATTGTGTCCGAGTAAGAATATGCAGTGTGTATGACAGAAATACGGAAAGGACGTGCGGTCTCCAAGTCCAACCAGCCCTACGCTGTATGTTTGAACACACATGTGAACAAATCGTATGCGCACATTCGTGAGGTTGTCTTACAAGCATTCGAACATAACATTAACAGTTAATTACGCAAAAAGATGTACGTACCACCGCAAGCATCTAACCCATCCGGGTGATGGGTAAGCATCGTGAACAGGAAGGCTCTTTGACACAACAGCTTACAGGACATTTTGCGGTTGGTTGGACAGGACTGCTTGCATTTGGCACCCGAACATGGCACAAATCTCCTTGAGATAGCCAATGCAGCACATGGTGAGTTCTAAGACTGCGGAATTTCAACGCTTCACTCACTTTCCATTTGAAACAGACTGGCAGCTGCAGCAATCGTGCAGCCGGTGTGGATGCAAATGTGGCATTTGTGTTACACAAATTGATAAATGGTTTCTGAGTATGAATGTTTTGCGGATGCACACCGAATGAAATTACTGTTGGACGTTAAAGGTAATTTCTATACTGCGGCTAACTGTAATAGTGCTGGGGGGAATGCCTATTTTATGTTGTTACTATTATTCTAACAATAAGCTCTGCGAATTGAAATTGGAGCGTTAATTTGAAGCGTTTTCTGTAACAGATACAAATTGCTAATATTTTTGTCTTATTTCAACGACTTCAAACAATCTGCTCTACAAGAATTTTTCGATATTTTTTCATATAATTCGTTCCTTATTTGGTAGAGTATTGATAGTGAGTTCCAATTTGGTTTTCAATCGCTTAGTAAAATGTGTACTAATTGAGGAGGTTAGAAGCAAAGGGGTATAAGTGACAAAACCCCACTTTCGAGTAAATGCGGTTTAAAGTTTTGCATCATTCTTTTATCCCACTCAAAATGTATATACACAGACAGACAGTCATATTATGTGAGGTACGATATTTCCCATACAAGTCATCCTCCAAAAGTTGCATGCAAGTTTTCATACTAACATAAAATGCTTAAATCTATCAAATTTGATTAGGTAAAACGAAATATTTTGCATGAGTCGTTAATTTAGATGTTAATTGACCAGTTTTCCTTTTGATTGGTTGAAAAAAATATTCCCTTGCTTAATGGCTTGCAGTCAAAAAAGCCCAAAATCGCATATTTTGCCCTATAAATTGAGGTATAGCTCAATATTGTGACGTGTTAGAGCAAATCTGAGCCCGGATTCAGATTCGACGGCCCAAAATCCTTCGGAGACACATAAGTTTGCTCTTGAGACAGACAAAAAGTTATTTTTTGTTACGCTGTGATACATTTGATTATTATTGATTACATCTGATTACCATTGATTACTTCGGATTACTAATGGGTAACTCTCGCTGAGACCGTCCCACTATTTACACCATGTCTTCAAAAATGTTTAAGGTGGCGATTTTCTGAAAGTCCCCCCTAAAAAAGTAAGAAAAATGCATTTGGTTTATCAATTTGATGGACCCCCCGTTAGTTAGAGCCACAACCATTTTTGCGGACCCCTCGATTTTGATCAATTGTTGGCTCATTTAAACCGTTATAACTCAAAAGTTTCTCCTAAAACCACCTCATAACAAAATGTTGTTGAAAAGAGAAAAGATAGAGCTACTATTTACGGTTATAAAAACATGGGTCGGCCATATTGATTTTAGCCGCCATCTTGGATTTTTATACCAAAACTGTTTTTTCACCATGTTGGCAACCACCGATTTTCAAAATACGTCAATCGAAAGCAGGGACATTTTTACACAACTTATCAAAAATTTAGAGATGTATCTTTTTCCTATCAAAAGTTATCTGCACTTTTGTAAATCATGACACTTTAGCGCACTGGGCCAGGTGCCGGTTGTTTACATGAATGCAGCGTTATTTCACAGTGTTTACGAACAATTATTTGAAATCTGAACCCACTAATGGAAAGCTGAAGGTTTAAGCTTTTCAAAACACCAAACAACTTTAAAATGCAATGTCCGCATCATTGCACAGTGGTTCCATTTGTTCAGGGAAGCGGTCATAAATCATTTTCTTCGTTTTTTGAAGGGCAGAATCATTATAAGTGACCAGAAATAGCATGGTATGACTAAAAAAAGTATTTTCCAGTGCATTTTCATGACCATCACTTGAAAAATATGAACTTTGAACATTTTTGTTTATGATAAATGAAAATATCATTAAAAAACCTTTATTTTGCACATAAATATGTAATCAAATATATTTAATTATTATGAAGAATGGGTCGATTTCTAAAGAATTTCTACTGAGTATTACACGTTAAAATATGTATAGCACGACAGTATCATAATAGATTCTTGTGAATAGAGTCAGTATTAGCATTATAATTGTGATTTTATGTATTAGTAGGTTGTATTTCTGCTGCAATAAAATAAATATAGGAAACTGAAGATTTTTTCTCAGAAATAAGGTGGTTTTCAATATAGAAACACAGAAATATCATCACAAATCGAATTAGTATGTATAACTACAGTACCTAATGCCCATAAGTAATAATTCTGAAACAATAGTAACAATAGTGCAATTACATAATCAATTACTTTTAAATTAAATATTCAGGATTAATTCACAAAACGTACGTAAAAGGAAATTTTTCAACCATAAAAATATTGCTTTACACAGTTATAAATAATTCATGGGCCTGCGTTTTGCACAATGAAAAAGATTCAAGTATTTGTCCAGTCGTATTTGTTTCTTACAATTGCTTTGGAACTGCTATCCAATAATGTAGTTCGTGGAATTATAATGAAATATAGCTCTACCAAATAAAAGATATATATACAAATTCTCGTCCTCATTGCAATATATTCGACGCCTGCAATGGTAGCAAAGAAATCAATTTGTATACTAACATTTAACGTCAATAAATTGATCAAATATTCCGATTTGGGAAGGGAATACGAAGAGTTATGTCCAGTTAATATTACTTGAAGAACGTATTTACTCCTTCTTCTTCCAGCACTTTAGTTTCAGGTACTGGATGGAATTTGAGGATTTTTTTGTAAATGTTGGCAGCAAATGAATTTTTTTTTATCAAATTCGATAATTACAAAGGTAAGTTTTGACGAGGCCAAATGAGAATGGTTGTTATGCAACTATTTATACCTCAAGTCATACCTCCAGAAATGTATTTTTTGTTCATAATTTAAAAAAAAAAACATTTTCAAAGTTTTTTTTTAAACAAAATGTCCCTCAGTTATTGTAAAAAGCTTTGAAATATCTCCTATAAAAAAATCAATCGTTTTGGTACGCATTTGAGACATTTACAGAAATACTAGTATGTATATAATTTTGTAGTTATTTTAATACATATTTTTTATAAAAATAACGGGTAACTTTCAACACATCCTACAAATTTGTATGCAGATATTTGCAGCTACAACCTTCACAGATTGATTCTCCTACTCAAATCTGATCATTTGCTGCCGGACGATTGATTAAATGTGGTTAAGAACATGTTTGAAATGTTACATGAATTTTTAATATGTATATATTCTATGTGTAACATTATGTGCGTATTACTCACATCCCCATTGGTCCAAAAACACCCAGTTCCGCTTTTTGGCGCTTCGAATTGGAAGATAAACATCTATTCTGATCCACTGCGTTGAAAACCAATTGAAAATCTACTTGGTTTTGTTATACGAAGACGTGGTGTACAAATCAAAAGTCATGTGATTTTTCGACAAATTTTGATAATGTAAAATTGCACAACAGTACCCACGCTCTCAAGCAAAGTATGCAACAGAAACTTACATAAAAATGGCTTTTCTGCATTCTTGGGAACATAATTGATTTATAAAAAATATACCAACTCATGAATTAGAAAATCAATTTTTCGATTTTTGGCATATGGCGGTACCACTGTGCATTGAGAAACAGTCAAAAACGGGAACGAACCTCCAATTTTCCCTAATTTGGCTGCAGGTGCCGTTGTGTATACAAGCAGGCGCCAACTTTGATGCTGTTGGGTGTCGTTGCCGGTGCGCAAGGAAATGTATGAAGAAAATATGTCATGATTAACAAAAGTGCAGATAACTTTTGATAGGAAAAAGATACACTCCCGTTCAAAAGTTTGGGGTCACCCCCTCAAAAACATGTCATTTTTTTAGGCCCATATCTCCGCCAATTTGCGTCCGATTTCAAAACCCTAGGTTTTATTCAAAAGATAATAAGTCAAAGAAACTTTGAACATGACTTAAAAGAAACTTTTTCAAAAAATTTTGTATGTAAACTTAACCCAAAGTTGCCAAATTTTCTAAAAAATGAATATAAACTTACGGCAGTGTCGCTGGAAGTTGGGTCGACCAAATTTTAAGATGAGAGCGGTAATATGACCCGTTTTCTATTAGCTTTCAACTGCTTTTTACAGAACTTAGCTAGAAAATCTAGAAAAAAAGTTATTAAGTAAATTAATCCTTGATGTCATCGACCAAAAGTTTGGGGTCACCCCTCAAAATGATGTATCGGCCAAAAGTTTGGGGTCACTATCGTAAAACATGGAAAAGTGATTTGTTGATATCTTTGTCATCCTTCATTCAATTTTAATTCTTCTTGGCTTATTTGAAACAAAATGAATGATACTTACTGCATAGACATTGAACCACACATATTTGTTGAAATTTACATACTAAAACTTAACGTAAAGTTGCCTCATTTTTGAAGCGTGGTAAAATGTGCTAACTTTACCTAACATTTTTATATACAAAAATCGTTAAATACGTTAAGTTGAAGACATCATACGTAAATTTAGTTAATTATCTTTGAAATGAGCCAAAAATAATTAAAATTGAACTATAGATGACGAAGATATCACCAAATCACTTTTCCATGTTTTACGAAAGTGACCCCAAACTTTTGGCCGATACATCATATTGAGGGGTGACCCCAAACTTTTGGTCGATGACATCAAGGTTTAATTTACTTAATAACTTTTTTTCTAGATTTTTTAGCTAAGTTCTGTAAAAAGCAGTTGAAAGCTAATAGAGAATGGGTCATATTACCGCTCTCATCTTAAAGTTTGGTCGATCCAACTTCCAGCGACGCTGCCGTAAGTTTATATTCATTTTTTAGAAAATTTGGCAACTTTGGGTTAAGTTTACATACAAAATTTTTTGAAAAAGTTTCTTTAAAATCATGTTCAAAGTTTCTTTGACTTATTATCTTTTGAATGAAACCTAGGGTTTTGAAATCGGACGCAAATTGGCGGAGATATGGGCCTAAAAAAATGACATGTTTTTGAGGGGGTGACCCCAAACTTTTGAACGGGAGTGTACATCTCTAAATTTTTGATATGTTGTGTAAAAATGTCCCCGCTTTCGATTGACGCAAAGATTTTGAAAATCGGTGGTTGCCAACATGGTGAAAAAACAGTTTTGGTATAAAAATCCAAGATGGCGGCTAAAATCAATATGGCCGGCCCATGTTTTTATAACCGTAAATAGTAGCTCTATCTTTCCTCTTTTCAACAACATTTTGTTATGAGGTGGTTTTTGGAGAAACTTTTGAGTTATAACGGTTTAAATGAGCCAACAATTGATCAAAATCGAGGGGTCCGCAAAAATTGTTGTGGCTCTAACTAACGGGGGGTCCATCAAATTGATTAACAAAATACATTTTTGTTACTTTTTTGAGGAGGACTTTCAGAGAATCTCCACCTTAAACATTTTTGAAGACATGGTGTAAATAGTGGGACGGTCTCAGCGAGAGTTACCCATTGTAATCTAGAGAACCATTTGGACCACCCTAATTTCACAGTACTGTGTACTGGAAAAAAATGTTCAAAAAATATGAAGAAACTTGCCCTAAGACAACATATAGGTAAAACTAGTAATTAAGACGTAATTAATATTTTACAGTTAATCACGGCCCTCGGACCATTGTGTAGTGGACTAGAGGGATGGCTGAATCAGTCGAAACAAGAAAGGTGGTATCACAGTGCTGAAAAATTCATTTCGTCATATCTAAATTCATTCACCTACAGCTCATTCTAGAAGCTGAACCTGAGAATATGGTATATGAAAAACTTGTGCGGCTAGACTAGTTCTGCAAGAAAGTCACGGAAAAACCGTTATTTTTCGAATATTTAAGGTAAATGTCACGGACTACCTTTGAAAAAAGCCAAATGATATTCATCGTGAATATCATTGGGATTTTTCGAAGGTAGTCCGTGACATTTACCTTAAATATTCAAAAAGTTGCGATTTTTTCCTGACTTTCTTGCAGAACCGGGCTAGCCGCACTTTTTCAACTTTTTCACACGATTTTGACAATTCTCGTACTGAGCCATAATAAAATCGATTATGAAAGCTACCGAAATAGTTCTGCTGATCTAATTGCGTCAAAAAGTACCGAAGAGGTGATTCAGAACTAAATGTAAATCCTGTTCTTATTATCATCATATTAACAACACATAACACAGAAACTCGTGCGTCCATAAAGGATATTGTCGATTTGGCAAACAAACAAACCGTGATGCTCATTTAAAGTACCATTGTTCGTATTCCACTCATGTATGTTTTCCAGTTCACTACCCACGGCAAGCGTCAACCGCACTAGGCTAATGAAGTAAACCGAAATTCTACGTACTGACAGCTACTGCCACATAACCGATACATTGTTATCGTTACTGCGTGGAGTAGAATGTGGCCATCCACAAAAACGGTTGATTGAGTTGCATTTGGAAAGACCGGTCACAGCTTCCGATACCTACCTGCCTTGGCACCCGTTTTCGAAGTGGCTAGCGATAACAAATTGCCGCGTTGCTAGCCGTAAATCATTGTGGTAAATGGAATCGATCTGATTTTTTTTCTCTTTGCGAATTTCCGATTCATACATTCATCCCCAAAGGGCCAATAGGTCATTCCGATAGTAGAAGTGCGGCGGTGGTGGCGACATTCTCATTTCGTTTTGCATCCCATTGACCGATTTACCAATTAAACTGAAACGATCGCTGAACTTCCTCTGTAGATTCGCCAACTCGTACGCACACAAGTGGAATGATGGGAAATAATGAAACATTTAAAATTCATCGATATTTCATATCGGCTATTCATCATTCGATTGCAGCCGACACGGGCCTTTCCGGGATGATTTGTGGGCGCAGTTGTCAATCGCGGATGCAGAAACCTCCGTGTGACCGCGCTTCGAAACCCACAAAAACGCACACGAACGAGCCTGCTGGTGGCCTTGGGGCTAATGAAGCGGTAATTAATTGGCCACTCGGAGCCTCGCCTTTATCCGGCGGTACTGAAAAGTGCGCTGTTTCATATTTTTAAGCACAAATACTGTCCAGTGAAAACAATTCATCGAATCGAAAAACTGATCTGACGCAATCCGGAACCAGATGATTCGGGGTCAATTGGCCTACACAAACTTATACTTTCGAGAGTTTTGGGATTGCATCAATGATAGCACCAGATACATATGTCTATTGATAATAAACTTATTTAGTTTTCTGTAGAACAGCGTTATTATCTTTTACCATTATCATACACTCATATGAACAGGAAACACATCATGGAAAGAATCCAATGTAGGGTATCGGGATGCTTCGTTGACATAGTCCCCTCGTTCGGCCTATCTTAACGTAAACCAAAAACTCAAACAAACACACATAACTGGAGATCGGAAAAGCTATGCACCAAACAACTGTAACATTTCGTTTCAATTTTAGCACTTTGGAGGATTAAAAATGAATGAAAATGTCACTTTGTATAGCTTTTGTAGACGCCATGATTCTTTGGCTTAGTGGGTGGTCTATGCACATGATCATAAATGGCATGATTCTGCAACATTTCGAATTGACTTTTCGGAAACTGAACATTTGATGCGACGGTCAAAGACGCTATTTTGAACTTGTATATTTGTTTTCAACGAATAATAACTATTTTACAAATTAAATGTTTGCAGAATATTGAGGACATTTTTTTTTTACTATCTGTTATATTCTGTTATAATCAGCGCACCCCCGGGCCGTGGCCAATCTGCGTTATTTCGCTGGGTCTGCCCTATGCTAAACCGATTAGCATAGCAAGTCCTTTCCACTGATGAGTAGGCTCGAATGTGCCGCCCCTCCCTATAACCCATAGGGGGAAATAAGGAGTATCCAGTTTCAAGTATTGTATTGATCATGACACCAATTCTTTCTATTCCTTGGGAAAAAAAATCACTAGACTTGGATTATCAGACTACTATTAATAATGAACATAATTAAGATACAAGTTTACATACACAATTGTAAAAGCAGTGTTAGATACTTTAAAGTGAATTGAAAAATGTAAATAAGATAAATTGTAAACTATTCCGCGGCGACACGAATGCTTCAATAAATAAACGCGCAAACATACAAATAACTGATATTGAAGTATGCATATTGCATTATCTATTAGCAAAGTAGTAGAAAGAGTTGGGTGCCTGATTATAAAATTGGGACACTTCTTGCTTCAAAACGGTCGTTTCTGGAATGGAAAGAGAATAATTGGTCGCACAACTCCGCAAATGGTCGGCCCGCACATATTAGTATAATGTTGCAATGATTGAAAATAATAGAGTATAATTGTTAAAATATATGAATACTGCTACTAGCTCAGGTTTCTCACCCTCCACGATTCTCTAGATACTGTTATAGCGTGTTTGCTGTAAATTTGTTGATAAGTGAAGCCTCCAGTAATTTAAAATTCAATGTAGCGAAGATCTATAGCGGATAGCATTCATTGATAATGATAGTGATTATTTTAATATGGCTTAACAAAAAATACTATTCAATTATTTTAAATCGGATTCGTCAATAAAATTATTGTTCATAAAATAATTACCCATGCGAATAATAATATGATTTAAGACCTCTCGTGTTTCAATTAATGCTGTCATACTATCTACCAAAACTTACAAAGAGGATTGAGGAAGTTATGTAGATATTGGTTATATGAACTACTACTATTTACTATAACATTTTTAAATGGATAGTGTAACTACAGAAAACTACGGAAGAGGTAGCGGCTATTGAATTAACCTGAGTTACGTGCAGTCAACTAACTGTTCGATCAAGTGACAGTGGCTAAAATCATGTTGGAAGCATCAGAAATCGAGTTGATTTATTAGGCATTATTTGAGTCCGATCATTAACCCAAGAACTAATTTTTTAACGAATTTTGTTTCAATTAATATCTTACTAAATAATTTTACTATGATGAATTATATGCCAACGTCAATCCTATCATAGACTCCAGACATCTAACAATAAACAATGACCCAGTGCTTACCAGTTTGGCACCTTGCCAGGGGGACTTGGCCTTGTATCTACAGCTCAGAGATCAACTCAATTCCGTCAATACAGCAAACTGTTCACAATACTCTTTTGTGATACTTTGACGGAATATTATTGGAATAATCTTCTGAGACACACAATCCGGGCAAATTGGATCGTCAGATAATCAGTGCCCTTTCAGCACCAGGTGTCACATCTCGATTATTGATATACAGGAGTATAAAAATTACAAGATGTGATAGGCCGGAAGATTTGGTAAGCAATACCCAATGAGTGCCCCAGAAATAAAAATCCATTAATTTGATTCAACTAGGAGTTCGTTCATAAATCACATATACTCCATGAGGAGAGGCGAAGTTGTAACTTCATGCAATTTTGGTTTTGCATGGACAAAATTTTATGATGGAGAGGGATGAAGTCAATATTCGGTCTATATGTTTTATGAACGGACTCTAATATATGGATTTGCAGCATAGCTGAGCCTTTCCGTCATAAGACTAACGAAAACCAATAGTTTGTAATGAAATTGTCCGCGTGGATTTGTAGTAGGTACTGAATCAATTACTCGACATGACCCTATGTCTCACATACGATTATGCTAATGACTCATTTAAATATTAAAATCTGATACTCATCTCATGTTTCAAAACCTTCATGTCTTCATGTCTTCAAAACCTTGTCATGTTTAGAAAATGTATGCTTCTAAGGTTTAGCTCTTAAGCTATCTTACCTTTGGTAATAATTTTACTATTTACTAACTAGATAGTCAAAGCTAGAATTCACAGAGAATGAGATCATTTATAGTACTACAGCACCATAGGAGATCACTCGCACTGCGTTTTCGTAGAACGGCATTTTGTTCTACTAATAACAAACAGATGCTACTGATCTCCCTAAGCATAGATCCGCAGCCTAATGCACGCGCCCTGTCGGATTTCATGAGCCTCGGAGATTATTACCACCTTCAATGGTATTCCCATATACTATCCCACATTATTGTCCCATCAAGGGTCTGACTGGGCTCATAACCCCTCTCAGTGGTAATATTCTCACCAGCTTGGAATTATATTTTCCCGGTACATAAGTGATTTCGACAACATACCGTTGCACTATGCCGTAGTATAATTGGAATCACTATATCAGAGGATTGAATTATCTGATTTTAAAATTTACCATTGAATCTACATTCAGTTCAACCAATCAACACTGCAAAGCACAATCAATGGTCATATGCCAAAAATCAATGCTTCCTGGAAGATATAAACCAAGCCCAGGGAGGACATTTTTTCACTATGTACCCAAATCTTGGCCCATCAGTCAAGTGACGAACAACATTGCTTGCTTATGAACCAGAAAGAACGAACAGAAAGAAAGATTTTGTGTGCGGTGACTGTTAAAATATAACACAATAATAGGGTCACGTAGTTTTCGTTACTAAATTAAGAAAGAACTTTAATTTTAGTGGTTGATTTAGAGGTTTTTGAAAATTTGGCTCTAGAAATGTAATTTGAAAGTAAGATTGGTGAACAAACAGTGATAATACTTCAGCAGAAATATTGAAAAAAATGAGATAATAAGTGGTTCTAGCGCTTGGAAAGCAATAGGCCAACGTTGTATCCACTAATAGGCCAAGTTTTGTACCATAGACCAACGTTGCATACCATCGCATCGAATTTTTTCAACTTAACTAAGTAAATTCTTGTCTAGTCCGCTGTCCAGTGTCGTGCTTCCTACAAAGAGCGTAATTCTTCATGATTTCATCAACTTTATATTTAGGCCGGAACAAATCTCACTTTCTTCTTTTGTCATTTTGATCGTTGGCTCGTCAAGGGGGGGATGAGAAAAATAAATGTATTTGATGAAAAATTCCCCAAACAATTAGGCAAAATCGTCAAACTCATCGGATTTGTTATGATTTTTTTTTTCGACGACTCTTATTATTATTATTATTGTTTATTTTAACTTGAAATTTTGAAAGAGAGAAAAACCCCTTTGAGTGATTTCGGCATTTCAAAAATTTCGACGACTCTTATTTCACTAATTTCGGTAATTCCTTTCGAAATTTTCATAGGAAGCGTTTTTGGCAATTTCTCTGGAAATTTCTAATGCCCATAATTTGGATATTTCTTAAACAATAATTTTAGGAATTTATTTCACAATTTCTTAGGTATATTCCTTGGGAATTCTTTTGATATTTCTTCAAGCATTTCTGTGGAAATTCTTAGACTATTCCTTTTGAAATTCAAAAATTCTCAATTGGACTTGCTCAAGGAATTTACAAGGGAATTGCGATTTCCAAAAGAATAGCCGAAAAATATGAAAATGGAATTATCGGATGAATTGCAAAGGAATTCTCGAAGGAATCCTCAACTTCAAGAAATACCAGTTAAGTTTTCCAAAGGAATTGCCGAATAAATTTCCATTAAAATTATCGAAGAAATTTTTAAAGCAGTTGTATCGGCATTTTACTTTAAGAATTGCCTAAGGAATTCCGGAAAAAATATGAAAGGTTTTCAAAGAAAATTGGCCAAATCCAAATCCAAATAAGTTGCATAGGGTAGCGCACCCAGAAATCGCCCAGTTTATGCGGGAATTTGTCTTCCGCAGCTTAAAAATCATACTTCTAGGACAAGTCAACTACATTTTTTCGGTAAATATGTAAAAACGCATGTGTTCTTGCTATTATGGGACAAAAAAATATAAATAATGTCGTGAAATCTTTAATAAATGGTTTAATTAAAAACGACCTCAAGGTCCCCAATTTCGACCCCCTTGATCTTATTTTCGCCCACCATTGGAACCAGTTTTCGCCCACTTTAAAAACTTATTGTTTTAACATTCTTTACATGTTTTGATGCTTAAGATAATGTTATTTATCTGCAGATGAACTAAAACATTAATGTATGACGTCAAAATGATGTATCTATTGTGTTGCCAGTTAAGAAAATTCACCACAAATAGCCAGCCATGGGTACCATGGGTTCCCACATGATAGAATTCCTTCTATTTCCGTTAATATTTGTTTATATCATTTAATTTAAATAAGGCGATGATTTGAAATTTGTTCTCCATTAAACAATTATCATAATGAACCGGTGCAGTTTTTTTTTCAAAAATAAAACACAATCGAGAACTACCCAACTAACATTTTTGCTGTATAAGAGTTTATAAGAGCTTCCTTCCAAGAGCGTTTGCTTCATAAGCTTTTATGCAGCTACTTTTGTTAGTAGGGTAGATCAGAAGTAGTCTGAATTTTGAGTTGTAGCATTCTCCATTTATTGCCTCTTACACAACACAGTGACCTGGTTTCATATTATTTGGCCGAACGCCATTTGGCCAAAAGGGTAATTTGACCGATTGCCGTTTGGCCGAATGCCTTTTGGCCGAAAAGGGAATGATGAACTTGAGTGATCATGTCACTGTTTTCACTATTAATAACTCTAAAAACCCGGATTAATCCACCTAGTGGTGATAGTGCCTTTCTCGTCGAATATGTGCTCATGATCTTTCCATCGACGTAAGCATCCTGAATCCTGTGAATACTTTATTTATAAAAGCAAGAATTTTACCCAAGCCATCATCGAGTTGGGAAACTTACTGATGGCACATATTTCCGGTGTTATGTTCAATTTATAGGCAGAGCTGAAAAATATCCGACCTCTTAGTTGACCGCGTGACCACCTTTACAATTACTGGAGACCCATCAATACCAAGACGATAAAAACAAGCTTAAATATAATTTATTTCACAACCAAAAATCACTTTACAGTCTTCGATAAACTTTTCCCTGCACGCTTCAGGCTATATTTTATTATCATTGGTTACTAGATTCAAAAAATTTGACCAAAAAATGGAAGCAAGTGAATTTTTTGTACTGAATCCAATTCAAATTAGAACCATATCACAGAGCGCGAGGAGCAATCAGTCGGATCAAAATTTTGCGCAACAATTTTAGACACAAAAGGGGATTGTAAAACTTTGCTCGAGGTTGATGCGATTAAATTTCAATTTTCTCATGCAACCCCAATTCTACTGTATATTTACACCTCAGGTTGATTATTTTATTTAACTGTTTTTACCACTTCCTGTGAGATACCCGGGACCAGTTCCAAAACTGTACCTATTGTCTCAAATATGGTCTGAGACTAGTTTCTTGCTAACTGTTCAACAGGTTTTATGAAAAGCCGAATATTGATGTGCATGCATGGATTTGATTCATTTTACATTTTGGTCATTCTGGCGGGACATACAAAACGGGTTCTACCGGTAGTCTCTAATGTGATCTGAGACTATTTTTTTTTTTGTAAACCGTTCATCAGGTTATTGAAAAAGCCGTGGTTCGATATGTCGCATGCATGGGTTTCGCTCCTACATACATTTGACCACTTCCAGCAAGACACCCAGAACCGGTTCCGGAATACTACTGGTTGTCTGAAACCATTTTCTTGCTAACCGTTCATCAGGTTATCTAAAGAGCCGCGATTTGATATGTTGCATGCATGGATTTGGATCACTTTTACATTTGACCACTTTCGGCGGGACATCCAGAACTAGTTCTAGAGCACTACCGGTAGTCTCTGCTGTGATCTAAGGCTATTTTCCTGTTTACTGTTCACCAGGTTATAGAAAAAGGCGCTATTTGATGTGTCGCATGCATGGATTTGGTCAAGAGTTTGGTTCACTTTTATATTTGACCACTTCCAGCGGGACATCCGCAGCCGGTTCCGGAACACTACCGGTAGTCTCTGCTGTGATCTAAAGCTATTTTCCTGCCTACAGTTCTTCAGGTTATCGAAAAAGCTGCTATTTAATGTGCCGTATGCATGGGTTTGGGGCTGTCCATAAACCACGTGGTCATTTTTTTGGGACTTTTCGCATGCATGGTTTTGTAGCATTTTCATATCTGGTCCCTCCCTGGGATACCGATCCGGAACACCTAAATGGCCATAACTCCGGAACGGCTGAACCGATCCGAACCATTTTCAATAGGAAACAATGGGACCAGATGCCGCGTCGAATGAACCGTCGGTCATTAAAATCGGTTGAGGTTTACTGTAAAAAAGTGATGTGAGTTTATTTTGTACACACACATACTCACACACACACACACACATACACACACACACACACATACATACACACACAGACATCACCTCAATTCGTCGAGCTGAGTTGATTGGTATATGTGACTCGACCCTCCGGGCCTTCTATCAAAAAGTCATTTTTGGAGTGAACATATAGCCTTTCCAGTACACTTAGTGTACGAGAAAGGCAAAAACAGAAAAGAAGGAAAAATCTGACAAAAATATTTACAATTTCAGCGCCTACTAATCCCTTAAATTGCAAAACTAAAACATCGAAGTAAACGCTTGACATTTCCAATGTTTTGTCAATGTTGCGACCGTTTTTGGCCTGCTGGGTTATGCGTGCGGAAAAGTTTGCACACTTGGCAAAGCGTGTGCTGAAGGCTTAAGAAGAATGATCCAAAGGAGGAAATATTTCTGATCATTATATTGGACACATTTTACGCGTTACGTTTTGAGCGAGAATCAAACTTTTGTTTCAGAAATTGTTATGTTATTAAATGCATGATAACCAGCGCATCAAGCGATCAGATTTGAATATTTATTACAAGTTTCAATTTATGATTTCTTATTAGGAATTGGGTCTTTTTACTTCAGACGAAACAAAGAAACACATGGTAGCGGGACTCTATCGCAAAAAATAACAAATTTTGGATGAACGCCAAGAATTTTGCTTACATTACAAACGAGTTTGCATCTACATATAGCTCAACAATACTTGGATACTTTAACATATTGCCACTATCTGATATGGTTTGCCTAAATTGTAATCTATGGTCGTCAGCATATGATTTTACATTGTTCAACAATAAACATCATGAGAAAAACTAACCATGTTTGGACTTTATGTCAATTGGTACTTTCTATGCGGGATTGCTTAACAATACAGGGTGTTAGGTTCGTGAGTGCAAACTTTTTAAAGGGTGATGGAGGACCATAAATGGTGAAAATATTGTTCTATGCATATGGTCAAATCTCAACCGTTACGTAGTTATTGAACTTCCCATGTTTTTAACTCTCATTGACTTAATTGGCTATAACTTGAAAATGGTCAAACTTATCGCAATTTGTTGACCCTTATTCGAAAGATTATAGAATTTTCTATCAAATGATATCTTTGAATCGACTGGTTTAGTTAAATAACTAAGTTTTATGGAGCACAATTGCTCAAAATAGTGTGTTTTAATTTGTTTTTGTCAATTATTTTTGAAACATGCGTAATAAATTAAAATTCTTTCTTTGGCAGAGTTGTGGCCTCTGTTCCACTCTACTATTTGTTCTTTGTCATCAAACGTCCATATCGTATCGTTTTCTTGCAATTTCGATTTAAACATCGCATTTCAGGTCATAAATTTGCAACTGTCAAGGTAAGCACTTTTTTACGCACTGTGCCGCACATTTAAATCGAAATTGCAAGAAAACGATAAGAGCTAGAAGTTTGGTGCCAAAGAACGAATAGTAGAGTGGAACAGGGGCCACAATTCTGCCAAAGAAAGAATTTTAATTTATTACGCATGTTTCAAAGATAATTGACAAAAACAAATCAAAACACACTGTTTTGAGCAATTTTGCTCTAGAAAACTTAGCTATTTAACTAAACCAATCGATTCAAAGATGCCATTTGATAGAAAATTCGATAATCGAAGGGTAAAAAAATTGCGATAAGTTTGACCATTTTCAAGTTATAGCCAGTTGAGGCAATGAGAGTCAAAAACATGGGAAGTTCAATAACTACGTAACGGTTGAGATTTGACCATATGCGTAGAACAATTCTTTTCATCATTTATGGTCCTCTATCACCCTTTAAAAAGTTTGCACTCAGGAACCTAACACCCTGTATATCCCTTCCCCTCTTAGATTTTTATCCAATCCACCTTCTTATCAAAATACCTACCAGATAAACGATTTTGAACTAGAATAAAGCAAGTTTAGGCCTTCGCACCGCTTTCATGAAAATAACAGCTTTTCGGTAAAATTCGCCCAAGAGGGTCGAAAACTGGCTCAGCGGGTATGAGAAGTACAGTATATGAAGATTCGCCCAGGGCGAATTATGGATCAGTGTCTTAATTCAAGTACCAGTTTTCGCCATCTGATTTAAATGGAATTTTGCGAATTTAATAACAAAATTTCCGTTTAAAAAAGCTTTTACAATATAATTAAATTAATATTCAACGTTATAAACGAAAATATATCGATAAACACTTTCAATATATAAATTTATGCCTATTTTCATGTATGGCATTTCTAGTGATTCAACATATGCTGAGGGCTTGGTCTAGCATGGTTTGTCAAGGCATACGATTTACGAATCAATTTCAGAATGTGATGCTAAAATTTTAGGTTTTTGATTAAGAATAATGAGCGATTCCAAGCAACAGCATCAAAATTAAGGAAATTTTTTAATTCATGATTTTCTATTGAACTGAAACTTTGCACAGTTTTTCAGTTCCATCTAAATCGCCATTTTTCGATATCAAATTTTTATTTTGAATCACGACTAACTTTTCGAAAGGGTGTATGTGAAAATGGTTCAATAATATTCAAAAATCTGTACAGCCAAAATGGTTCGTTCGATTGCTATGAATTTTTCAGCAAAGTTAGATAACTAAATGGTGATTCCTATGAAAATATACACTGTGAAAAAAACATCTTTTTTAACATTAAAAATCAAGGATGGAAATCTAGTGATCATGATCAGATTTCGAATGTGTCGCGGTCGAACGACATCGTGCGATCATAGCAACACCCAAGCAACACACATGTTATAATAGAGTAACGACAGCGCAAGTTTTGGTTGTATAGAAGTTTATTTTACATAATTCTAACATTGTGTTGAAATAACGTAAAATAAACTTCTATACAACCAAAACTTGCGCTGTCGGAACTTTTATATAACATGTGTGTTGCTTGGGCAACGATAACATTTTGTCGTCAAGCATCATAACAAACTTCGGTCCGAGAAGAATGATTCGCGCGGCATGTGCGGGCGAGATGCGATCGTTATCATGGAGTCGAAATGATAAATTAGAGATTTCATTCACTTTTTGAGCATTCTTGGTGGTTTAACTTCCAGATATGCTTATGAACGTATCATTTCGAATCATGAATGCGGCTTACGGGTGCATAAGTGGCAAACAATGTGACGAATAAAATTTATCATGACTTGTAACATGATCCGATAACGGGTCATCACGCGATAAAGCGTGCATCAGATGCTTTAATTGTTTTGTGATACGAGCACGGTGTGAGGCGTCGGCATCATGCTACTGCAAGAACAAGGCTATCTTGGATTATTCGTATCCTGTATCATTTATCGCTTGAAGTGATTTTCTGCCATCCTTGTTAAAAATATCATTTTTGTCACAAAAACTCAAATATCTCAAAACCCTATCTTTTTACCAACGCAATTTTTTTAGGGAAGACGCTCCATTGTATTAGCAATCTACCATAAAAATTTGGTGATGGTAAACTAATAAACAAAAAAGTTATAACATTTCAAACATTTCACAATTTTCACATTTGGTAAATATTTTTTTCTGTGTAAATTATTTCGGTCAGAAATCGCAGTTTGATGCTGATTTAATTGTTCAGCAAAGTTAGATAACTAAATGGTGATTCCTAAGAAAATATACACTGTGAAAAAAATCTTTTTTAACATTAAAAAATATCATTTTTGTCACAAAAACTCAAATATTTCAAAACCCTATCTTTTTACCAACGCAATTTTTTTAGGGAAAACGGTCCATTGTATTAGCAATCTACCATAAAAATTTGGTGATGATAAACTAATAAACAAAAAAGTTATGACAATTCAAACATTTCACAATTTTCACATTTAGTAATAATTTTTTTTTAGTGTAAATTAGGCTAATACAAATTTCGATTTTCTCTTATGTCACCGCCCCCTCGGAAAATTTTGGTCGGAATTCAACATTTTTTGTAGGGGGGCACAAATAAAATGTTCAAGAAAATCAACAAATTTAAGGTGTAATTCGAGTTCCACAGAAACTTTCTTAATAAATCCGATGAGTTTATCTATGTTGCCTAATTGTTTGGATATTTTTCCATCGAATACATTTATTATTTATCATCCTCCCCCTTAACGAGTCAACGAGCGCTGTGACAAAAGAAGAAAATGAGATTTGTTCCTGCCTTTATTTCGGCCGGAAATCGCAGCTTGATGCTGATTTTATTGTTAATGGCCTTGCGTGAGTAAAACAAGCTGTTTTTATTATGTATTATGTATATTATATGTACAGTAATGTTCCGATTTTATCACGCCCTCCGCGCATTAGTCGTTTATTCATTATTTGCTGTTACATTTGAGGACAAGTGTTTTCCCTCTTCTTCAAAATGAATGTTGAAAGCGTGTTTTGCAACGTTAAAAATATTGAAATGGGTATAGATGTTGAAGTATATATCAAAGCATTTTTGAAAAGGGGCGTGATTAATTGTTTAAACTGATGTCGCTGATGGTACGGTGACATGACTCTCTGCACTTAGCACTTCTGGCAATTTCTCAGTTGTTGTCGTTTTCGAACTTCCTACGCCCTGCTTTACCGATGATATACAGATGGCTCGTTTGTCAAAGTCTAGACGGCAGGACGTGCAAATGCGTAAATTTGGATTCAATTTGGGCATAACCAGTCTCTTTCAGATTATCTATGGTGCTTTCGGTGAGATTTCGTAACTCATTTGATCATTTTTTTTTTTTCATCAAACGGTCTACAAGAGAGAGTTGAGTTGAAGACCTTTGAGAAAGCGACTGTTCATGTTGTTCGTTAGATTATAATAAACAAAATCACTTATTAGTTTTAACTGACTAGTTTGGTGTTGTTTGCTTGGCTGAAGAAAAAATTTACTATTTAATATCCATAGCGGTAGTATTTTTTTTTTGCTTTTTCGTGAGCATTGTCATGGTATGTATACAGACAAACAAACGTAACACTGACGAAATTTTCATTGACCACGCCTTTAACGATCATTTTGAATCTTGGTTGTGGCTTTCATAACCAGAAGAGTGCCCATCATTTTTCTTTGCGTTTGACGTTTCACACTAGCGCCTTCTGATGACGATATTGCACATCGCAGTATTTCGTGAAACATTTCCACCAGGTGGGGGTAGTGTGAACTGGGCGATGGATTTTCACGTGGTAGGTAACTCTCATGCATTTGTTGTTGTTGAAGTTACTCGCATTCTTCCGATCATAAAGTCTGTTCTCTAAGAGGTATTTTTTGAAGATAAACTAGACGTATACGCGTATATAAAACTTTTATTATACAGCTTTTGTCTTAAAAATAAGTTTAATTCCATTTTTCTTATAATCAACAGCTTTTCAACACTATCAAGGGATTTTTTCACCAGTCACGTACAATAAAAAGTATGACACTCTCAATATTTTTGATCAAAACACTGGATCGCGTCTAAGTTTCAAATAGATACTATAGAAATTATGAATAATCAAACAAAAGTATCATGAAAACAACTTGTTTAATTCAGGCGGTAGCCTTTACAATAAAATCAGCATCAAAAAATAATTCTCAAAATAATTTACACAGAAAAAAAATTTTTTTTGTTACTAAATGTAAAAATTGTGAAATGTTTGAAATGTCATAACTTTTTTGTTTATCAGTTTACCATCACCAAAATTTTATGGTAGATAGCTGATATAAAGGGCCATTTCCCCTAAAAAATTAACGTTGGTAAAAAGATAGGGTTTTGAGATAATTGAGTTTTTGTGACAAAAATCATATTTTTTTTAAGTAAAAAAATAAATTTTTTACAGTGTATATTTTCTAAGGAATCATCATTTAGTTATCTAACTTTGCTGAAAAATTCATAACAATCGAAAAATCCGTTTTTGCTGTACAGCTTTTAGAATATTTTTGAGCTGTTTTAGCATACACCCTTCTGAAAAGTTAGTCGTGAGTGAATATGAAGGTTTGATATCGAAAAATGACGATTTAGATGAAATTGAAAAACTGTGCAAAGTTTCAGATATTTTTGAAATGGTCGCTCAGGATCGACTGACATGACTCCGTGGAATTCCTCTAATGTAAAACTATGTATTGGCATTAGAATTAATCATTCAAAAACAGATTTAATGTATTTAAAATAAAAAAGATCCAGTACGTGGGTGAAAACTGGGGTGTGGGCGATTTCTGGTTGCGCTACCCTATAAGAGTTGCCGAAGAAATTTCCATAAATAATTTTGAATGTATTTAAAACGAAATTTTCAAAGGAACTCTCGATGAATACGCCGAAGAAATTTCCTAAGGAATTACCATTTTCCAAAAAAAAAAAAACATGTCAGAGAAATGTTAAAAGGAGTTGTTGAGGAAATTATTAAAGGAATTTCTGAAGGAATTTTAGAAAGAATTCCAAAAGGAATTGCTGAAAGAATTTGCATTCAAATTCTGAATTCTGACTGTAAGAGCTCTAAAAAACTTACCGATGTTAAAAAAAAATTCTAAAATTACAAAAATTACAAGAATAGTTCCCAGAGTTATAATCGGAGAGGTCTCCAAAATATTTGCTTAAGAAATTTCCAAACCAATTGCTGATGAAATTCCCATAGAAACTTTCGAAGCAAGTTTCTTCGGAATTGCTGAAGGTATTCCGAAAGAATCTGCTGCAAGAACTCTCTAAATCATTACGGAAAAAATCTCGAAGAAATTGCATTAAGAATTCTCATAAGAATTATAAAAGGAATTCATACAAACATTTTCGAAAGAGCTTTTATTGAAATTACTGAAGGAATACCTACTCGGCATATATAAAGAAATTCAAAAAATACCGATGAAATTCACGATAAAAAAATCGTCTAAGACATTTCCCAAGAAATTTTTGAGGATGTTCTCAGAGTCATTATCAAATAAATTACCAGAAGTATCATCGAAGAGATTCTCAAAGAAATTGCCGGAAGCGTTATTTTAGAAAAAAAAAACAAATAACAAAATCATTGTTGACATAGTTGAAAAAAGGAAAGCTTCAGAGACTGCCAAAAAATGGCGAAGTAGCTCGCGAAGAAATGCCGATGGAATTAAAAAAAATACCAAATAAACTCCTGAAGGAATAGCTTATGAAATTTCCAATGTAACTACCGATGAAATATTTAGATAATGTGCCGGAAGCTGTTATGTAACAAATTCCAAACATATTACTGAAGAAATTCTCAATAAAATTGCAAAAGGGGGACCAAAGAAAGGGCCGAAGAAATTCGCTTGTTTCATGGGAATTTTTTAAAGATTTCTTAAAGGCTTTTGAATTGACAAACAAATTGCAAAACAATTTGCAAATAAATTACCGGGAATAATCCCTAAGGAATTGTCAAAAGCACGAATTTCTCGTAGTACAGACCGGACTCGATTAATGGAGTTGAGTTTGAAAACCTCCCAAAACATGTATCTTGCTAAAGGAATTCTGTACGAAGCTAGAATTTTGACTGATTTTGAATCAAAGCTGATTTTACAAGTCAAAATTTCATATAAATTAAATTTGAAACGAAAATAAATATCTCGTGTAATATGCAATTTTGTAGTTTTTGAGTTTTTAATTTCAAATATTAATTGGTCTGAAAATGTGTTCTTGAACACATGATTGTTTTCAATCAACGAAATAGAGGGGTTGTCACGATGAAAGTTAAGTTCATTAAGTGTGCGAAGGCTGGTTTTTCCCGCAACGCAGTAGAACTGGAAGCCACTGGAACATGCACCCCCTAGGCACCCCCTTGGAAAAAATCCTAGATACACCAATGCCAATTTGGTGAAACATGCATTGTCTAGAGTGTGTAATATGGTCAACATATCATTTATAGTGCTATTAATTCACGAGTTGGGCATGGTGCACAAATTACGTAACGCTAAGATCAGCAATTTCAGACTCCCCCCCTCCCCCATGTAACGCTTTTTGTATGAAAACCAAAAATATTTTGTATGGCTCGTAACGCTAAGCTAGACTCCCCCCCCCTCCCCCCCATAGCGTTACGTAATTTGTGTACGATGCCTTGTGGTCAAAATTGTCAATTCGACTTGCATATTAGGCCAAAGTATGGTACATAAATACCCTATCATAAGGCATCTTCACATTTGAATACAGATGAATAAGGCTTGTCCGCGAAAAATTTCGCTGAAAAAATCCTGAATATTGTTCCAGTCAGTACTTCTTATTTTGTTTTGGCCTTAACCTAGAAGTCAAACTTTGTTTCATTCTAATTCATTCCGACAAAGATATGGTGTTTTTAAAAAAAAATGTCATCTAAAGACATTTGTAAAAATGCATTCACAACATAAGAAAATGCAGTCCGCTATCATCAAGCATAAAATGTATTGTTTCACCAACTGTTCGATTCTTTTGTATAGCGTGTTATTGACCTTGTAAGTATACAACGATTCTAATGTTCTTTATTCCTTTAATTTGTTCCCAGTTACCAGAAGAAGTTGTGCGTCTTAGAAAGGTTCTTGTAAGAAATGTGCTCAGCGTGTCCGTCCCATTATGATGATTGTGCTTTATGCTAGAACCGCATTTGTTGAGCTTCGCAAATCTTTTTTTTTTGTCAGGCTTTAACTATGAGATCCGATGGGGTTTGCGGTGGCGTTTCAGGAATAATTAAGCATCGTCCATTTATTACGTAACGCTAAAATCGGTATTTTTCATCAATTCTTTGGGGATTTACCAAACATTTTCTGGAATGTTTCAAATAATTTTAGCAAGAATTCCTCTAAAGATTAATTTCAGTTTACCTTTAAAATGCATCCATGTCCATGGATTTCTTTGACAGTTTCTCCAAAGATTCCTCCAGAGATTCTTTAAGGAATTTCATCAGGAACTTTCCAAGGATTTTCTGCCGCAGCAAAAATTTTCTAAAGGCAATTTATTAAGGAATTGCTACATAAGTTTATGCTTCTATTCCTTCATGTATTTCTCCAAACAATTCTGAAAGGATACCTCTTGAAATATTGTCATTTTTTCCAGTAGATTTTTTATTGAATTTCTTTAAATACACGTCTATAGATTCCCCAAAAAAATCTTATAGAGACTTTTTTTCATGGGTTTCTCAATGAATTCTTCAAAACGTATCTTTGTCTGCAATCTCTATAAAACTTTTTTTTAATTCCTTCGAGAATTCCTCTAGGGATTTTCGCAGGAGCCCCTCCAGAAGTTACTCAAGCATTTTGCATTTCTCCTAGGAATCACTTGCAGAATTCTTCCATAAGTCTCAAGATTTTTTTCTGAGAATAAAGGGGGTATCTGAAGATGTTTCTTCAAATATTCTCCTAAGTATTGTTCAAGGCATTAATCCAGGAATTGCGTAAGGAAATAGCTTCAGAAATTGCTTGAGGAATTTTTGATCAAGAATTCCTACTTTTTTATGAATTCCTTCTAGTAGTTTCCAAATTTGGAGCTCCATCTCCAGGAGTATTAGATAAGGTTTTTTTTTGACAAAAAAAAATTAAGGGATTTCCTGAGACGATTCTCCAAGGATTTCTTAGCAATTCCTGAAAGTTATTCTTTAGTAATTTTAAGTGATTTTTGTAAGAATCCAAAGAACCTTAGAGGAATACAGTTTTTTACCGATTTTGGCAACACGAGGTGAATTTTATGTTGCCAAATTGGGGTGTTGCCAAAATCGATAATTTTTTTGTGGATTATTTTCAACTTTTATACGTCAATTTGGCTTATATGTATTTTAAATATGGGCTATTCACAAGTTACAAAACGATCCCTGTAGGTGACGTTCATAAATTATGTCATGATTTGTAAAATTGTTAATTTTGGAAAATTTAATGAATTTTGATTTTTTGAAGAAGAGCAAGGCTAAAATATAAATACACATACAAATACAAACTATTTTTCGGTAAAAAATTTTTGGTAAAAATTGTTTGTTGCCAAAATCGGTAAAAAAATTGTTGCCAAAATCGGTAAGAAATTGTTGCCAAAAACGGGTGTTGCCGAAATCGGTAAGAAACTGTATTTCAATAAATTCTAAAAAAAAGCTTGCCCTCTACTGGCATTTATCAGATTTGCGATATGTCTGAAACCGCAGAGCTATGGAGAATCATGGACGAAAACGGCTTTTCTGGGAAGCTGACTAGACTGATTAAAGCAACGATGGACGGTGTGCAAAACTGCGTAAGGGTTTCGGGTGAACTATCCAGTTCATTCGAATCTCGCCGGGGACTGCGACAAGGTGATGGACTCTCATGCCTACTCTTCAACATCGCTCTGGAAGGTGTGATGCGACGAGCCGGGCTCAACAGCCGGGGAACGATTTTCACAACATCCGGTCAATTTGTGTGCTTTGCGGACGACATGGACATTATCGCTAGAACATTTGGAACGGTGGCAGAGCTGTACACCCGCCTGAAACGCGAAGCAGCAACGGTCGGACTGGTGGTGAATGCTTCCAAAACAAAGTACATGCTGGTAGGCGGAACCGAACACGACCGGATCCGTCTGGGTGGTAATGTTAAGATAGACGGGGATACTTTCGAGGTCTTGGAGGAATTCGTCTACCTCGGATCCTTACTGACGGCTGACAACAACGTGAGCCGTGAAATTCGGAGGCGCATCATCAGCGTAAGTCGGGCCTACTATTCACCCACGCACCAAATGCACCATGTACAAAACGCTAATAAGACCGGTGATCCTCTACGGGCACGAGACATGGACCACGCTCGAGGAGGACCTGCAAGCACTCGGAGTTTTCGAGCGACGCGTGCTAAGAACGATCTTCGGCGGTGTGCAGGAGAATGCTGCACTTTACGGCGAACCCAGCATCCAGAAGGTGGCCAAAGCCGGAAAGATACGGTGGGCAGGGCACGTTGCAAGAATGCCGGTTATCAACCCTGCAAAGCTGGTGTTTGCAACTGATCCGGTTGGCACAAGAAGGCGTGGAGCGCAGAGAGCACGATGGGCGGACCAGGTGGAGCGTGACTTGGCGAGCATCGAGCGCGACCGAGGATGGAGAGCAGCAGCCACGAACCGTGTATTATGGAGAAATATTGTTGATTCAGTTTTATCTTGATTTTGATGTAATACTAAATAAATGAAAATGAAATGGTATGTCTGAAACATACTAGACACACTTGAAATTAGAAGGCACGAAATGTTGCTAATTGACAAATTAAGAGATGAAGTTAGTGAAAAAATCGGTTAGAGCGCCGGTCCAGCGAATACGGAGTATTGGGTTCGAATCCCACCAGAACGTGATTTTATTCACAAATTACATCTCTATCTTTCTCAATTAGCAGAATTTCGTGCTTTCTTATTTCAAGTTTTTTCCAGTAACTTTCACAATATTTATTTTGTTTGTAGGGATTTCTGAACGAATCCCTGTAAAATTTTTTAAACAAAATCATTATTCTTTTTGTTTCTATAGCAACATGTGGTCGTCTTCTTCGCATTTCAACCAAAAAATCTTTGGAAAACTTAATACACATTCTGTGATAACACAAAGAGAGGATCGATGAAGAGAACTCGAAAATGTCAGTTAAGCCCAAATGAAAAATCAGTGTCGAGTTGTTCATTCCTATCAGAGTTCCCCAGCAATCCCTTCTGGAAGCTGTATTTGGTTGTAATTTGCGGAACAGACAACAACTGTTTCGGAAGTGAAAGATCTCGAGCTGCATGCACCTCTGCAGTAGCTCAAATACTTCACTGCCATCACTAAATCCGGAAACCTTCAGAGCTAACACAACAAACTTGTTTTCGTCACGTTGCTGCCCTCATATTTATAAAGGCACAATACAAATACAATACATTGCATTGTTACATTACAACACATTTGCAATATTAAAGTGTCTTTAATAAATATTAATAATAATAATAACATTTGCAATACATTTGACTGTAGATACCATACAGGAGACAATATAAAAACAATATAACACATGGATATTATGTTGACTCCTACAGCATTGGTGTCAAAGAAGCAAATAACCAAAAAACATTGGAGAATATGATGCCGTTTTGAAAAATCCAACTTACTGCGTATATTAGGGTGTTCCAGAACAAAATCTATCAAAAAATCAACTTTTTAAGGTTTTTTCCGATTACAAATGTGTTAATTACACATGTTTCCTTTAATTTTATTGGTACATGTTGTTCGGAGAAGTTGGAGCAAACAAGTATAGCTTTTAATTTCTGCCGAAAGAATTAAGTTTTGACAAGTTTTAGTGTAGTTATGATTTTTAGAAGTTCAAAAAATAGTCGAATAAATAAAAATAAATAGTTGAAATTTTAACCAGTTACTTCTTTTAGGATGCCAATCAAAGTATGGGGGTGAACTTGAGAATCAGAGAACATTTTTGAAAAGCTGGACGGGCCTACTCAATATGATGTATCAGCCAAAAGTTTGGGGTCACTATCGTAAAACATGGAAATGTGATTTGATGATATCTTCGTCATCTATAGTTCAGTTTTAATTATTTTTGGCTCATACCAAAGATAATTAACTAAATTTACGTTAGATGTCTTTAACTTAACGTATTGACCGATTTTTGTATATAAAAATGTTATGTTAAGTTAACACATTTCACCACATTTCAAAAAATGAGGCAACTTTACGTCAAGCTTTAGTATGTACATATGTAAATATCAACAAATATGTGTGGTTCAATGTCTATGCAGTAAGTATCATTCATTATGTTTCAAATGAGACAAGACGAATTAAAATTGAATGAAAGATGACAAAGACATCAACAAATCACCTTTACATGTTTTACGATACCCAAGCAACACGACTTGTTGCTAAGCCAGTAACAGCAACCTTAGTGCGATTTATTCACTGTCCGTATTACGGACGACAGAACCCAAAAAGCGCAGATTCTGAATTCCTAAGTATGCAACATAAACGAAGAGGAATGATAAAAAATGGAAAAAGATTTTGTCCAGATTCGAACCATGCCCAAGCAGCACCTGCAACATCATCCAGAATGTAGCTTTCTATGCTTTGGTCTAAATGACTTGCACTAGAAGCACACGAAACTTCCATCTTGTCAGTTGAGTTGCATTTCAACTCCGAAATTCGTAAAGTTGCGGCTTTGTTTCATAGAATTCGTGTGGCTTCGTGGTCGTGCGGCTAAGGTCACCAAGCCTTTAGTCACATCGTGCTAAGGAGCGCGGGTTCGATTCCCGCCGCAGCTGTCAGGAAAAGTTTTCGGCTGTGCCACTGGGCGTTGCATGCTAGTCCGTTGTCTAGTGTCGTGCCTCCTTCAAAGAGCAAATAGCTCACTGGAAGCATTGAACGTGTCCGTGTCTTTTAAAAAAAAAAAATCACAAATTACCACGTGTTTGACATCGATTCGTGGAGGCGGAGCTTACTTGTTGCTCACAAGTGATAATACAGTCAGCTTACATTAAATGTGTTATGTAACATGGATGAAACATTTAACTCTGGTTTGTTTGTTCAGATTAGGTTCCAAATGCGTTACAGAAAACTTGAGCGTCTTTTCATTTTGACAGTTCTCTAACTTGTGACAAAGAAGGTGAAATAAAGTAACAAGTAATTTCAGTAGCTTTTATGGTGCGTTGAGCATGGATTCTCCCACAGAGCTCTTGGTGCAAAATGTAAGGTGCCCAGTCAACCAGTGATCGTATACGATGTTGCATAAGATGTTAAAGTGGAGGTGATATACGTACATTTTGCATGCGCTTAAATGGAGGCATGCACGCATATGGCCTCCTTTTTATCATCTTATGCAACATCCTATACGATTACTGGTTGCCTGGGTGATTACATAATACTCCTGGTGTCCATGGTTCGAATCTGGACAAAATCTTTTTCCATTTTTTTTATCATTCCTCTTCGTTTATGTTGCATAGGAATTCAGAATCTGCGCTTTTTGGGTTTCAAAGAAGAAGCAATTGTGTTTTGTCATCCGTAATACGGACAGTGAATAAATCGCACTAAGGTTGCTGTTACTGGCTTAGCAACAAGTCGTGTTGCTTGGGTGGACACCAGGAGTATTATGTACTCACCTTACATACTGCACCAAGAGCTCTGGTGAGAGAATCCATGCTCAACGCACCATAAAAGCTACTGAAATTACTTGTTACTTTATTGCACCTTCTTTGTCACAAGTTAGAGAACTGTCAAAATGAAAAGACGCTCAAGTTTTCTGTAACGCATTTAGAACCTAATCTGAACAAACAAACCTGAGTTAACTGTTTCATGCATGTTACATAACACATTTAATGTAAGCTGACTGTATTATCACTTGTGAGCAACAAGTAAGCACCGCCTCCACGAATCGATGTCAAACACGTGGTAATTTGTGATTTTTATGAAACAAAGCCGCAACTTTACGAATTTCGGAGTTGAAATGCAACTCAGCGACGGCAGCGACACTGCCGTAAGTTTATATTCATTTTTTAGAAAATTTGGCAACTTTGGGTTAAGTTCACACAATTTTTTTTTCGAAAAAGTTTTTTTTAATCATGTTCAAAGTTACTTTGACTTATTATCTTTTGAAAAAAAAACCTAGGATTTTGAAATCGGACGCAAATTGGCGGAGAAATGGGCCTAAAAAAATGACATGTTTTTGAGGGGCTGACCCCAAACTTTTGATCGGGAGTGTATGTGTAACGAACATTTCATCCATACATCATTTTAGTGTAGGAATTCGTTTTCATTGACTAACCACGTTTTTGGGAGATTGCGTGTAAGACATGACAGATTCATCATCCAAACTGCTATCTAAGAAAGAAAAAAAAGTTTATCATATATTAAGGCTTGAATCTGGGACCTTCTGATCCGCAGGCTCGAGCCTTATCATCTGCACCATTTCTGAAACTTAAATCAAAAGATAATAGACTACGATGGTATGACGTCGTAATCATGGGTTAACTTTGTTTTAATTTGTGCTGGCAACTTTGTGCGATTTTCAATATCAACGTGACATACTTTTGATAATTGGTCAATGAAAACGAATTTCTACACAAAAACGATGTATGGACGAAATGTTCGCAACACATAGGAGTAATAGCTTATTAAGTTAGTCACGAAAAATATTGTAAAATTGCATGGCATTTACATGTAAAATCGTAAAAATATTGTGTTTGTTCGTGATTTTTCAACTTAAATTGTTGAATAACTTTAAAATACACAGTTTAAACACCATAGTGTCTTCGGCAAAGTTGTAGAGTATTGTTCTAAGTATATTTTAACTGTATTTCCGGCACCTTTTCAGAACAATTTTGTGGATTTCAGAGTGAATTTCTGTAAAAAAGGTTAAAAAAACACAAAATTGATTTGATACACCCCTAAATTTTCATCAATTTGGCTCATTTTTTGGCTGAAGACTTGTTTTTGCATGTGGATTGATAATTTGATGTGTCACGGAGAAAAAAGTTTCAAAGGGAACAAGTCTAATGGATATGCACCATAAAATGTATTGTAAATTAACATTTTGCAATATAATGTACAAGTTGTTAAAGCCTAATACTCAGATGGCAAGAAATGTAGTCAAGAAAAAAAAAAACCCTATTACAGTCAGGTTTTTTTTTACGCGGGGGATACGTACCGCGTAAAAATAAAACTCAGTTCAAAATTCAAAAAACCGCGTAAAAAAAGTCTCACCATTTCTCGACGAATCATGCAAAAATAAGACGATGAAATTTTTTTTTGTATGGAGTTTTCATTTACGCGGCCGCGTAAATGAAAACCGCGTAAAAAAAGACCTGACTGTATTACCAAAGTAATTTTTTCAGCGTTTCATCACGATACGACATCTAGCGTGTAATGTTAAAACCTTAAATCAGTAACAAATTTTGAAAACGACGTATAATCAATGGGGTAGCATTGATTATACGTCGTTTTCAAAATTTGTTATTGAAATGACAGCTTCAAATCTGCCAACATGGCCAGCCCAGGCGGCTTCACAGAAGAATGAGAAACATAAAGTGAAAATTTTCATTGTTTACATTTAGTGCAGCTTCACTGGCGGTAAACCATTGTATTGTTATAATTGTAATTGTTCTCATTTTTTGGAACGTAGAAAGCAGAATCGGCACCGGGCTCCGGAAATTACCTACCAGCAGATTACGGCAACAACGTGTAACAGGTATTAAAAGAATCAGAACAGTCAAAACGCCGAATGATTAAAATACTGCCGGGATTTCAGTTTGATGCCGCGTGAGAGAGGTGCCGAATAGGCCGAAACCAAACCAATTGAATATTGCAGTTTCTCTAGCCTTGTTGGAATCTATTGTATAATAAATTATCGTAGAACTTTCGAGCTCTTATTCCGAGGAATTCCTAAAGAAATTCTTGAATGAATCCTTGAAGGAATTCCTGAAAGAATTCTTGAAGACACTCCAAAAGAAATTCTCGAAGGAATTCCTAAAGGCATCCTTGAAAGAAATTAATAAAGGAAATTGCTGGAGGAATTCTGAATGAATCCTTGATGGAAACAAATGTGTAAGAGTGGGATGCAGCAACTTCGACCTACTTCATAGTCCTGTTCTATTTTGAGCAATGAAGATGTAGAATAGCTATTACTTACCGGTTCGGTCTAATAATTTCCCAATTTCTCTCCACGCTAAGGCTACCGCACCACCGTTGTAATGGTCGCGGTGGGATATGTCCCACATTTGAGGACGACTCTTTACTGCTGCAGCCAGCTGCTTCTTGTTTTCCGACGTGAAGAAATCGATTCTTCTACGTTTTTTTCCGTTGAGTATCGCTCGCTCAGGAGAAGCCTCTGGAGACCTCGAGATCTTGCTGGAGATCTTGCAGGAGAAGTATCAGCTCCGGCGTATGTCCTGGGGCTTTCTCCAAGGGTTTCATTTTCGTGTTCCGAAAGGACAACCGACTCGGCCAATCTTATGTTCAAAAACTAAACAAAAAAAAAGTCATCGTGAACACAAATTAAATTTGCACACAAGAACACTGATGACACGGATCGCGATTTGATTAGAATTCGCCGGGCAAAATGACACTGAATCTAGCTCTGAATAATGTAACGGGAGAACGAAAAAACTCAAAAACTCACACTTGCTTTGTCGTCGGTGGCGGGAAAACAACAATGAATGGTTTTTTCCTTGCGGAATAATAGGTCCGCATATTATTCCCAAAGATAAAGTGACAGCTCAATGCTTCTGGTATAATAATTCGCCATCTAGCAGCAAAATCAAGACATAGGTACTTTCTATTTCGTAACAGCCGAGTACCGCTCAAGACAGAAGTTTGACAGAAAATCGTTTCTTGACCGTTTCTTGTCCCATCTTTTTACACATTACTTACCAGGTGAATACCACCCCTAAATATCGTAACAATACAATAAATATGTTTTTCTCGAACAAATCTGAAACTCAAACCGAACATTTTTTGTTTTGACATTGTTTGAACTTTTTATACAATAGAAGGTACTATCGTTTAACCATACAATAACAATATAATGAATTACTGGCAATAGACTAGGCAATAGAATGTATTGTAGTATTATTGTTATGTTTTGTATTTGTATTGGAAATTTTATCCGGGTGACCAGCCGAGATACAGTGGATGGTCCACTGCACGAATTTATGCCGGCCTGCTTAAAGACCGGTCCAGAAAGTATGGACGCAGTAAGAAAATACTGGCATTTCAAAACTGTTGATGACTAGTTCTTTTTGAAAGCTACATCCTGTTGGTCAACCTATTTTCTCAACATTTGTATAGCGGTTTTTGCGATCCCAACAGTGTGTTTCAAAATACATGAACATTCAGCGGAACATCATCGAAAAAATGTGCACAAACGATGTACAGACTTTGAAAGGTCACTTAGGAAATGAACAAAATATGGTGGGAGTAGTGAGAAAATCGTGCAAGTAGCAATCAGCAACCACGGTGGGGATAACACGCTTAAGTATAGGCAAAAATTGGGTAAAAAATACAGACCCTGCTAACCCTCGTTTGGATAAATCACCCAACTGCTAGTTCAAAATACTCAAATTTGAGTTCAATGCTGTTTACTCAATTTTGGCTTCCCGCACCGAACTGTCAAAGTTGGGTTGGTTTGCTCTTCGCTCTCTGACAACAACAAAGAGAGTGGATGAGAGAGGAGACAAAAAAGAACTCAAAAGTGAGTTTAAAAAAAACTCAAATTTAGGTACTTGAGTTTCTCCGTGTAAGTTTTAATTTGCTTTTCTTTTCTACCGCAGATATGATAGGGTAACCAATATAATTTGGACCCCGTGAGCCGTATTATCATAACTTTCACAGATTTAATGAAGAGATGACGAAAAATTCTAGAATCATTCGCTAAATTAGATTGTTTTGCACGAGCAGCAATCATTTCCTTTACTGAAAATATCATTATTTGCTTTGAAATATTTTTTGTTAATCTCGTCATCCATGCGAGTGTCGCGGAATGTTTACGAAAAGAGAATGTGGTGCTGGAGAAACTTGTGATCCAGCATATCCAATTGGCAGATTCTTCGAAAATAGTTTCAAGCGGGTTTAAACACCGGGGGTCCAAAATATATCCTTAAGAGGGTCCAAAATACATTGGGGTGTCCAAAACAGTGAAAACTTGTGCTTCAAAAATCAGTTATTTTCATCAAATTTTCAGCCAGAAATGATTTTGTGGGTATTTTTGACGGACAGTGGAGGCTTTTAGGGTCATACCAATATCATCACCCTCTGCATCTGTTTGATTTTAGCTTAAATTCAAACTAATGTCCTCTAGGGGTCCAAAATTCGACCGTTACCCTATTTCCTTCGAAATGTGTATTTAAATCAGTTAATCATAACTGAAAATTAGTAAGTTCAGATAGCAGTGTATTTATCTATCATCAAATAATTATAGCTACACTCAGCCAAATAAACCTAAGATTATCATAAGGTCTAACTTATGAAATGGCCTTTAGGCAATTCATAACGACTAGAATGAATTTCATAAGGTGAATATATGACGCAGAATCGACTAACAGTTTAGCGCAACACGATATTCTCAAGCGTCGATCTCGACGTTCATGGATCGATTCCAGTCTGCATCATTTTACGATTTTTCTGCTCTTTTCACACTTGAAACTTTCCTTCGGAGATCGCAAAACGATAGGATGCTTGTGAAAAAAGTTATTTGATTATTACCGATGAATGATGCGACGAATGGCTCATTGCTTTGTTTTATTAGCAGTACTGGTAGCTGCTGCCTTGACTGCTGTTGTTCCTGGGGTTCCTGGGGGTAGTGATGCCTCCCGCCACCCCATGCAACAACGACAGCGGCAGTCAGTGCTGATAAAATGAAGCAATGAGCCATTCGTCGGAACTTTTGCGGTCTTCGAAGAAAAGTTTCATGTATGAATTTCCTACAAGAAGCGTTGATTGATTTGAATTAGGGAAACAAGGGGCGACCTCTGGGATTTTTTTTTTCTGTAAGTGCAAAATTTCCCATAAATCCTATGCAAACTTTGAATCGCTTGTGCAAAATTATAGTTCCTCCGATTTCACTGAAATTTTGTACAGTTTATATGGGACCTAAATAGAATCCAAAAAGTCGACTGGAGCGAAGATTTATTTTTCCATACAAGCGTGTCCCATGCTAATGATTATATCTATAAATGGTCGTACAATTGATCCTGTCCAACACACGTCTTGCTTCGCTACAATGCCGAGCCCTCGGTCCTTTCTTTTAGCTCTGCGAGTATGTGATTATTCCCGCTGAAGTTGAAAGATCAGCAGTCCAATCGCATCAGGGTCCAATCGCAAATCCTTTTTCATCACTAGGGCCGCTACCATTGGTCTCGGTTCGTATTATTCTGTTGTTCTTCTACGATTGCTTTGGCTTGCAGTACAGAGTCAGACACCGCTTCCTTAACTTTCCTGAAAATCGTGCACCTTCACGGATCTTCGGAAGTTCATCAGCATCCCTTATATTGAGAATAGATGCTGTTTGTGATACGCTCTTCTTGGATAACAGACAGAAACAAACCCCTCCTTCTATGTCAGCCTACGATTAATGTTTCCACCGCGGTTGGGGTTACCGGATCTTCTCGCAGCCCGGTCAGTTCCCAAAGGAGGTAAGGAAATGTGTTGCTGGGGAAAAGCTAACGACCTCTATGGGGTCTGTGTACCCGAGCAGAAAGGCATACCTTACAAATACCATGCGAAGATCAACATGTGCTCTAATACCTAAAATTGTTATTGCTGCGTTGTTCTACAAAATGTTATGAGAACATCACTATAACTGTTGGAGATATTTGAGCAGTGTCTGGTATTGATGTTGGTTTAGCAGTGAAAATAGCCGAAGAACAAGATTTGCTATTACATTATAAAGTCACCGAACAAACGAAGCATTTAATAACAAGAAATGTTATTAGTTCGTTATTCAATAACTTTAGGATAACAAATACAGCACTTGAAATTTTAGGTATGCATTCATTTAAATAGTAAGACTTCTTATTTTCTAGGTGTTATTTGTACTAAATTTTGGAATATTCGTTTTTGTTATTTTGCCTCTTATTACCACCTAATGGCTAGTTTCCACTTCGTACGTACTGTGCGTTTTCCTTGCGGAAAAATAGTCCGCGCTATTATTCCGTAAGGAAAAGTAACGTTTCTCCCCATACTGGATCAGTTGTCAAAATTACTTGCGGAAAAAGGTGGAATTATACTTGAGCGCTGTACTTGGCAACAAGAAACTAAGCTTAAGGAAGGGCATATCAAGGCATGGTAGTATTTAAGATAAATACCGTATAACGGGGTATCATTGATCAGCGGGGTAACATTAATCGGCTTGATCGACCTCATGAAATGTTCAGACAAGCATTTTACCGCAGACTACTTTATCAAGAAGACATGCAACTCTGTTATTTTCCCATACTAACGGCAAGCGTCACCGACGGCACCGCCGCCTGGTGAGATAAGGTGGTAAATTTGTGTAAAAGTGTAGGAGTGTATTGGTGATTGAAAATTTACACACACTATCATGAATAGTGCCACCTTCATCCGGGGTGGCGCAGCTAGCAGTGACTCCCGATTTTCAGCAGTGTTGCAAGTCTTGTTGATAATGTCGTCTTCGATTTTACATTGAATCTGTTTCTGCTATCGAATGGTATATCGTAATCTGCTATTATTAAGCTATTAAATGACACGTATTTTTTGAAAATTGAATTTCATGAACATTGAAATAAAGAAATTTTTCTATAGCTGTGTTTCGTAGCGCAATGAGATGCATTGTCAAACATTCATGCATGGCATGAATACCAGGCCCGGATTTAAGGGGGGGGGGCAACGGGGGCAAATGCCCCGGACCCCCCGATTAGGGGGGCCCCCCAAGAATCCTGAAGCACTATATATTTTCTTCATCAAAACATAAAATGCACTTCAAGAGACGATTATATTTTATACATGTCCTAGAGTAGTTATAATAATTGAGTTCTTTGAGGGTATCCAGATTATTTCATATCTGAATTTTCACTTGAAGGTCCAAAGTTTCATAATTTTTTATTTCTTCACATCAAAATCCTAAGTTTCTCAATTTTTGGTGCTAAAATTTGCTGCCTTTTCGTTTAAGTTAAACAAACATTATTTTAATTGCTAAGCAATTCAACCGTAGAATTGAAGTGTATTTCCCAGTGTGACTATTTGAGGGATCGGTTTAAATGCTTGGATGTAGCAAATTCATAGCTAGATAGGTATAACAATATTCAATAATCAGGTAAAATGAAGTATTTTTTTTATTTTGTTATACGCGAGTTTCTAGAAAACCCCATGGAGTTCTTGTTGAATTCAATTGAAAAACTGTTTTAGGACTTAACATTACAACAAAACAGCGTATCTTTCAAATAACTGCTTAATACCCATCTGCATCAGTTTGTTGAGGTCAGATGTTATCAAGGGAAAGAGTAGATAACGATTCCTGGAGATGTTCGAGAAATTCGGGGCAGTTTTGGAAACCTAGTATATAAAAACATCTCAGAACAAGGTTTTTAAAGTGTTATTGCTGCAGTTGCCCCCTAGAATACTGACTTTTTTCGCTCGTAGAATTTTGCAATTCGAACGGTAATTTGTAATTTTTTTTATAAATCTTTTAAATTAAAATGAAAGTTACAATGTAAACACCTGTATGCGAAATCTTGACATTTTAACATAAATATTAGAATGCATGTTCGTAACATTTTTTTATATTATTTAAATATTCGGTCGATATTTTGGAGAATTGCAATTGAAGGTTTTAAAGGAGAAACATCAGAGAATACAAATATGGCTGCCACAATGGCCGACTTGGGCCCCTACTCACGATTTCAAGAGCACCAATCTCAAAAAATCGAAAACAAATGCGCTGGATTTGGAAAAGCTGCCTCTTTTTGCAATTGAGCAAAGCCAGGATAAACAAGTGCGGCTTGGCAATGCAATGGGATTTCTTGATGTTTCACCTTAATATTTCATCATAAAAAATTGAAAAATAAATGAAAAATTCGTTAAATAAATAATAACTAGCGAATAATAAACAACATTGAAATGAAAACGTCAATGTGCGGTTTACATATTAAACATCTTGTTTTGGGGGCCCACTTTATACGGTTTGCCCCGGGCCTCCCGAAGCCTAAATGCGGCACTGATGAATACTAGATACAATATGAGGTTTGTAATCACTGTATTACTTCAATATGATATCCTAGAGTTGGATTTAATGAACTAAATTTTTATCAAAATGCTCTTTTTCAATACAATATACGATTTATTGAAAATAGGCTATCAATTCCTTAAGCCATTCCCTACCTTTAGGCGTTATTCGAGGTTTGAAGGAATTTAATCCTAAAATAACTCAAAAAGTACATAACTTGTAAGAATTTGGACAACATATTCGAAATCAGCGACCCCGAATTTAGTAAGTTAGGGTATTTTCAACACAAACGAACATTGTTAACTTAGGTGATCAATGTTACCCCAAATCAACAAACGCAAGCTAACCGGATTATCACCTTATGCACACGATTTTCACCCCAGAGCGCGGTAAGCATGCCGCACATTCTCTCCGAAAGGTCAGCAAAGTGTGAAGCTCGGGACGCAAATCTTTTCCCCGAAAAACGACGTGGGAATCAAGAAACCATTGAGAAGAAACCCGACCAGATCATGCTGCATGACATTGCAACAACAGTCTACAAGCTCAGACAAGGCATTGACGATACCGCAGTATTTTCTTCCTCTGGAACTGGAAGCATGCAACACTGACCTCTACGATACTATGCATAAAGCTCGATACGGAGAATCAGCGACGATTTTCCCAGGTACATCCGCTGTTCCGTGCCAAAACAAAAAAAACGAACCCGTCTGGGCACCCTGGGTCCTCAAACCCAGGCGGTAAGTCCCACCCAACCCGACAGCCTACACTCAACACCTTCAAAAATTCTCTTTTTTGTCCCGTCGGAATATCTCTCAGTCATCATCTGAACTTTGGTGGCGGATTAACAACTTCCAAGGCAAGAGAAGAGTTAAAGGAATTGCACTCAAAATCGATGGCACGACAACAAGAGACCCTAACGTTATTGCAGACGCCTTGGCGAACTACTTTCACGACATCTCTTCGCATCAACGCTACCCAGAAAAATTTCTAAAACACCATCCAAATCCAGATGCGGCAGTGCATCGATTTCCAATTTCCCCAGATCGAGGTCAGGCCTTTAACATCCCATTCACCATTGGAGAACTGGAGCACGCACTACAAAAGGCAAAAGGAAAATCAGCTGGCCCCGATGACATCGGATACCCGATGTTGAAGCGTCTTTCCCTGATAGGTAAGGAAACCTTTCTTCAAATAATCAATCGTGAATGGACTGCTGTTACCCTCTCGGAAAGCTGGAAACACAGCTTTGTAATACCCATTTCAAAAACTTCCGGTCCTGCAAACGACGTCGCTAGTTACCGACCAATCGCCCTCACCAGCTGTATAGCTAAAATTATGGAAAGGATGGTGAACCGCAGACTGGTTGAGTTTCTCTAAGAAAATCGTAAGTTGGACAACATAGGCAGCATGCTTTCCGACCCAGCTTTAGAACCGGGACATACCTGGCTTCTCTATGACAAATTTTGGATGACGCTGTGAAAAACGGAGACCACGTCGAAATAGCGTCTCTGGATCTAGCCAAGGCGTATAATCGAGCATGGAGCCCCGGAATATTAAGCAAATTAGTATCCTGGGGCATCTCCGGTAACCTGCTTGCGTTCGTAAGAAAATTTCCTTGACGGACGAACCTTTCAAGTTCTCGTGGGAAACCACAAATCCAAAGTGACCACTGAGAAAACAGGTGTTCCACAAGGGTCGGTAATTGCTGTTACCCTTTTTCTGGTGGCCATGAATGGAATCTTCCTTGTACTTCCCAAGGGAGTCTACATATTGGTTTACGCGGACGATATACTCCTGATCGTCACTGGAAAGCATCCCAAGAGTATTAGGCGCAAATTACAGGCTGCAGTTTCCGCCGTCGCTAAATGGTCACAGGAAGTCGGCTTCGATATCTCGGCTGAAAAGTGTGCCAGACTACACGTGTGCCAGTCCAGGCAAACGCCACCACGCAAGCTGCTAACAGTGAACGGTAGTCCCATACCCACAAGGAAATTTGTTCAAATCCTCGGAGTTCCCAAGTAACACACTTGTCACCGAAGAGTCACAGCGGCGAAGGTTTTTGTTGCGCAGAAGTCACTGTGACTTACTTTTAGCAAGTAAGTATTTATTTGTTAGAAGTAAGTCACAGTAACATCTGCGCAACAAAAACCTGCGCCGCCGTGACTCTTCGGTGACAAGTGTGTTACTTGGGTTACCATAGGCATAGACCGACACTTGACATTCCAGAATCACTTCTCCAAGATCAAATAAGCCTGCAAAAAGAAGTATCTCGAGCAAACGTAGCAGAAGTGATAGAGCTACTCGCCTGCGCGTAGCTGATGCAGTTATCAGCAGTCGGTTGCTTTACGGGGTCGAAATAACCTGTCGAGCCTTCGACTGTATGGTGAAATACCTCTCTCCAACTTATAACAATACGATACGTGCGTTGTCAGGCCTCCTTCCATCTACTCCGGCTCTCGCAGCCTGCGTAGAAGCAGGCGTGCTTCCATTCCGATACAAAGCTGCGATGGCGATCTGTTGTCGGGTAGCTGGCTATCTAGAACGGACCGAGGATGATGGGCAAGTTTGCTTTCCTGCTGAGCAAGCGAACTACGCCCTTAATACTGGCCGGATCCACGCTTCCCCCGGTGGCTGAACTCCATCGTATTGGTCCTCGAAGCTAGAAGGCCAGAGAAACATCGATCGACTGTACCATGAAATCCCTTTTCCGAAGATGCTCCAACCCCACGCAAGTTCAAGCACACTTTCGTCAGAGAATCCAAAAAAGATATCAACACACCGAAATCCGCTATACTGATGACTCAAAGCTATTAGATCGTGTGGGCATCGGCGTATATGGTGCCAACTTCGAAATATCGCATCGATTACACTAGTTTACAAAATAAAACGAAAGTCGTGAACTTCTGTCAACGACCAAAATTTATGAAGCACAATTTAGTGCTGATTTCGTAACTGACCTTCAAAAAATTTTAAGTAGAACAGTTTTTGAGTTTTAGCTCAATATCGAACTTTACAACTTTTCAAAATATGTAATTTACTAAAATTCAAATATAGTGCGTTTTGTTCAACCAATTTTAAATCTTTTTCTATAAATTAAAAGCTGAATACAAAACCATTCGATCATCTGAATACAGGTTTTGCGTCAGATTGATGAATTTCAAGATATTGGCGAGTTTTAGGGAAGATCTACTTAAATTTTAGCAAAATTCCCAATTTTTTTTGAAGAAATGTAATTTTTTTCAATAAGAAAAAAAAAACCCTAATTAATCCACCTAGCGGTGATGGTGCCTTTCAACAAAACTCGAGTGACATGTTGATGACATTGACATAAATACAAAATGAAAACTGCTTGCTAAATCTACTCAATATGGATACATTTTATATTAGCACAACATCCAATATTCAGAAAATATAAGACAACGATCCAAAACTCAAACCAAACAAGTATCATGAAGCCGCAAAATTTTGAAACGTCATTTAAGATTTCCCGGTCATCATTTTATGACTCCGGATATCTACCCCAACTAAACTAACCGTCATCTTGAACATTGAGACACCATCTTGGATGTTTTGGTATTCATTTTTGGACCCTGTACCAAAAATTACATAAAATAGACGCCGTATTGAATTTTGGCATGTCGTTTATGATTTTCTGGATACCAGTTTTGGACGAAGACCGGTATTCTTCCCCATTCAAACTATAGTCATATTGCAGACCTTGTGAAACAGCGCACAGCTTGGGTTTTCTGATTACAAATTTTGAATTCTGGACATTTTTTTTGTATGATGCCCATAATGCAAGAATTAAAAATCCTATAAAATAGGCACTAACTAGAATACTGGGCCATTATCTTGGACTTTGGACCGCTATCTTGGATACTCTGGTGGACTCCGAACATGTTTCCCATACCAAATACACTTATTTTACATAGTTTTAGAGCTCAAAATTCCTTAAAACAGCCACCATCTTCTGTTGACGCGATCAAAAGTGTCAAACGTTTACAAGACTGGTCGTGATTTGATGTACCGCATCCATGGGTTTGGTTAAATTTTACATTTTACTACCCGGATCCAAATATGGTCTAACATTATTGTCTTGTTAACTGCTCATCGGTTAACCAAAAACGCTGCAAATTGAAGGTGTCACATGCAGAGTTTGACAATTTCGACGGGACTCTCGGAACCGATTCCGGAACACTACCAGTTGTCTTTAGTGTGACGTAAGGCTATTTTCTAGCTAACTGTTCATCAGGTTATCGCAAAAGCCACGATTTGATGTGTCACATGCCTGGATTTGGTTTACTTTTACATTTGGCCTCTTCCGGCCACTCAAAACCGATTCCGAAACACTTGCTGGCCGTTCATTAGGTAATCTAAAAAGCCGCTATTTGATGTGACGCAAGTATGGGTTTGGTTCAATTGTATATTTGGCCACTTCCAGCGGGACGCCTAGAACCGGTTTCGGAACACTACCGGTTCAGATATGATCTGAGACTATTTTCCTGCTTACCGCTCATCAGGTTATCGAAAATGCCGTGGTTTGATGTGTCGCATGCATGGGTTTGGTTCACTTGTATATTTGGCCACTTCCAGCGGGACGACTAGAACCGGTTCCGCAACACTACCGGTTCAGATATGGTCTGAGATGATTTTCCTGCTCATTATCCATCAGGTCATCGAAAATGCTGTGGTTTGATGTGCCGCATGCATGGGTTTGGTACACTTGTATATTTGGCCACTTCCAACGGTACGACTAGAACCGGTTCCGGAACACTACCGGTTCATATATGGTCTGAGATGATTTTCCTGCTCATTATCCATCAGGTCATCGAAAATGCTGTGGTTTGATGTGCCGCATGCATGGGTTTGGTACACTTGTATATTTGGCCACTTCCAACGGTACGACTAGAACCGGTTCCGGAACACTACCGGTTCATATATGGTCTGAAATGGTTTTCCTGCTCATTGTCCATCAGGTCATCGAAAATGCCGTGGTTTGATGTGTCGCTTGCATGGGTTTGGTACAATTGTATATTTGGCCACTTCCAGCGGGACGCCCAGAACCGGTTCTGGAACACTACCGGTTCAGATATGGTCTGAGACTATTTTCCTGCTTACCACTCATCAAGTTATCGAAAATGCCGTGGTTTGATGTGTCTCATGCATGGGTTTGGTTCACTTTGATATTTGCCACTTCCGGCGGGGCACCCAGAACCGGTTTCGGAACACTACCGGTTCAGATATGGTCTCAGACTATTTTTCTGCTTACCGCTCATCAGGTTATCGAAAATGCCGTGGTTTGATGTGTCGCATGCATAGGTTTGATGCATTTTCATATCTGGTCCCTTCCTGGGGTACCGTTCCGGAACACCTAAATGGCCATATCTCCGGAACGGCTGAACCGATCTGAACCATTTTCAATAGGAAACAATGGGACCAGATTCCGCGTCGAATGAACCGTCGGTCATTGAAATCGGATGAGGTTTACTGCCAAAAAGTGATGTGAGTTTTTTGTACACACACATACAGACACACACACACACACGCACACACATACACACACACATACACACACACAGACATCATCTCAATTCGTCGAGCTGAGTCGATTGGTATATGTGATTTGACCCTCCGGGCATTCTATCAAAAAGTCATTTTTGGAGTGAACATATAGCCTTTCCAGTACACTTAGTGTACGAGAAAGGCAACAATTTAAAAATTCTTTCTCGACGTTTATTTGACACATCATATGTAGGCGAGTTACAGTAAAAATTTCAGCCCAATCGGAGCATTGATTACGGAGAATGAGATGTTTGGAGTGAGCGACTTTGCTTAAAAATAGAACAAAAATCGATTTCAAATCATCAACCCTGTATGGAAAGTGGAAAAAATTCCACTCTACTGTAATTTTTTTCTTTCTCGTTTTCGAACTCAGGGCGTGATTCTACACCAAAAATGATCATCAGCTTACCGAGTTCAAAAATGCTGTAAACTAGTGTTACCGAATCAGTGTTCAGTATTTTCTGCTGAAGCTGCAGCAATTCTTATTGCGATTTCAGAGCCTAGCGATAAGCCTATGCTGATAGTCACCGATTCTGCCAGTGCCATACAAGCCATTAAGAGCAGTACCAACAAGCACTCATTTATCCAAGCTATTCAGGCCGAGCTGGACATCGGAAACACGCCAGTAACTTTCATGCGGGTTCCTGGTCACTGCGGTATACTGGGTAACGAGCGCGCCGATGCCCTAGCCAGCATAGGCCGACAGAATATGCTTTTTTCTAATACAATTCCAGGAGACGATGTGAGATTGTGGATCAAAAATGTCTTATGGAGAGCATGGGCTAGTGAATGGAATCAAGAAAGATCTCTCTTCCTTAGAGAAATCAAGCAAGAGGTTAACGCATGGAAAGATCAACAGAACTGGAAAGAGCAGAAGGTTTTATCCCGTCTTCGAACCGGTCACACGTGTGTATCCCATAATATGGGCGATGGCCGAAATTTCCACAAAGTTTGTGAAACGTGCAGTACCCAGAACACTGTACAACATTTTATCAGTAACTGCCCAATCTTGGAACACCTCCGAATACAACATGACATAACGTCTACAAGTCGAGCCCCCCAAAATGACTCTGTATGCGAAAGGACTCTGCTGAACTTCCTCAAAGAAGCTAGGCTATTCAATGAAATCTAGCAAACGACTCACGCTTGACATACGGACCAGACACGGATATTTAAGGAAAACAACACCAATGGATATAATCGACCCGGCTTACCACATGGTTAACGATGTGGAAAACTCTTTTGAAGAACACCGCCTTTAGAAAGGACTTTTTAGTCCAATATGACTGACAGCCTAGTTTTATATTTTTTGTAAACTCTCCACCACTGGAAGGTACCCTTCAGATACTTCCAGTTTAGTTGGTAATTCTCCAAGAGATGAACCAGCCTCGGGCTGAAAATCTCTTCAATAAAGATACCTAACCTAACCAAATAAACAAAATCAAAAATTAGATTAAAAAGCCTATTTAAGCATGTTAATAGTTATTTATGTGACGAGTTGCAAAAAGTTGATTTTTTCAGCACGAGTCGTACATTTATTCAACGAGGCTTGCCGAGTTGGATAAATACGAAGAGTGCTGAAAAAAATGAGTTTTGCTACGAGTTCCATACAAAGTTTTATGCAATGTTTTTTTTTTTTCATTATACAACCCATTTGAGTTGCATAATGTTCAAAATGCAACTCAAACGAGTTGCATTATGAAAATTATGCAACTATTTTTCATTATGCAACTCATTTCAGTTGCATAATGAACCAGTTCGGAAAAATTGGCTATTATGATACCAAAATGAATTATAAAAAAATGAAATTATGATACTGAAATACATAAAAAGTTTTACAATACTTTTTCGAGTAGCTTAACACATAATCAGTACTTATTTAAAACATATAAAACATGTAACATTCGCTTTAACAAGATAATTATTCAAGAAAGATCGAAAATTCTGATCAATGTTACCCCGGATTACGGTACCTTGATATGTTATACACTTGTTATTTTTTTCTGCTCGGGTATTACTGGAAACGCAACAAAATTCTCCTATTCTCTGGAATGCTCCGGACTCAATTTTTTAATTATTATGTTGACTCTTTCAAAGATTTTTGTAAAATTAAGTATTCATACTTGCAAACATTTTACTTATTTTTGCCTTTCTCGTACACTAAGTGTACTGGAAAGGCTATATGTTCACTCCAAAAATGACTTTTTGATAGAAGGCCCAGAGGGTCGAGTCACATATACCAATCGACTGAGCTCGACGAATTGAGGTGATGTCTGTGTGTGTGTATGTGTGTATGTGTGTGTGTATGTGTGTGTACAAATAAACTCACATCACTTTTTGGCAGTAAACCTCAACCGATTTTAATGACCGACGTTTCATTCGACGCGTAATCTGGTCCCATTGTTTCCTATTGAAAATGGTTCAGATCGGTCCAGCCGCTCCGGAGTTATGGCCATTTAGATGTTCCGGACCGGTACCCCTGGAAGGGGCCAGACATGAAAATGCAACAAACCCATACATGCGACATATAAAATCGCAGATTTTTCTATAACTTGATTCGGTAGTATTCCGGAGCCGGTTCCGGATATCCCGCCGGAAGTGACCAAATATAAAAGTGAACCAAACCTATGCATGCGACATATCAAATCGCAGCTTTTTCTATAACCTGATGAACGGTAAACATGAAAGTAGTCTCAGATCATCTCTGAACCGGAGGCATACCGGAACCGGCTCCGGCTGTCCCGCCGAAAGTGGCCAAATATAAAGGTGAACCAAATCCATACATGCGACACATCAAATCGTAGCCTTTTCGATAACTTTACTGTACGGTTAGCAAGAAAATAAGCTAAGCCCACATTAGAAACTACTGATAGTGATCCGAAATCGGTTCCAGTTGTCTCGCCGAAAGTGGCTGGATGTAAAAAAGAACAGTTATCTAGTTACTAAACCAATTTTCACGACTTATCAAATGGCTTTTCAGGTATCCTGATGAACGGCTAACAAGAAAAAATATCTCGGATCATATTTGGGAAAACTATAGTAGTGTCCCGGAATCGGTTTCGAGTGTCCCTCTGGATGTGGTCAAATGTAGAAGGGAACCGAACCCCATAAGGTTTTTTTTTCCGATAACCTGATGGACAGTTTTCCAGAAAATCGCCTCAGATTACGCTAGAGACCGCCGGTAGTGTTCCACAACCGGTTTCGGATGTCCTGCCGGAATTGGTCAAATGTAAAAATGAACCATATAAATGTTCCGGAACCGGATTAGGGTGCCCACCGGAAGTGGACATATATAAAAGTGAGCGGTACATCAAATCTCTATTTTGTCAGTAACCTAATGCATGGGTTATAAGAAAATAGCCACAGTCCACAGAAATTACTGCCGGTAGCAAGGCCGGTAGTGTTTTTAGTTCCGAGTAACCTGATTAACAGTTAGCATTCACATAAGCTCAGACCACATTCAAGTATGCCGGTAGTGTCCCGGAATCATTTCCGGGGGTCTCGTCAAAAGTGGCCAAATATGTATAGAGTATACCAAACTCATGCATGGAACACATCAAATCGCGACACTTCGATAAGCTAATGAACGGTAAGCAAGAAAATAGGCTCAGACTACATAAGAGGCTACCGGTGGTGTTGCAGAAGCAGCGTTGGGTGCTTCAGCGAAATTAGGAAAGTGAACAAAATCAAGCTGAAAGTCTCTTAAATAAAGACAAATCAATCAATCAACAAAATCAATGCAAGCGATAGATATGTGTAAGAGAATCAAAAACCTAAAAAACTAAAGCGATTTCATCAAATCACACCATTTTAGATTCCTGAGACGTAAATTTATAGTAGGATGGGACAACGTTGTATTGAAAAATTGAAACTTAAACGCATCAGCCCCGAACATTTTTTTAAATCACTATTTGCGTCTGATTACTGCGCATCAGTGATGGAAAATAGTGGGGAATGTAGCTGAGTAGACACAAACGCAAAGCTATCCTACTCGTGAACAACAGAAGCCAGAATATATTCGCACTTCCTTCACTCGCGAGCTAACGAAGCTGGTCGCACTCGTGATTGATTCGCGAAGCAGCTCTGAACATTTTTTAAATTTTATGAAAAAACGAATTTACACGGCTTTTCAGGAACAATAAAGCACAAAACACTATTATCTGATGGATAATTACTTGTTTTGCTATTAAAATCGCACTACAATGAAATTCCCGCATCTCCACTTATTCTTCGCGAATAAAAATTCATGAGTGTTTTTGTTTTTGTTTTGCTTCATACTCGTGATGCAAGCGGGTGCGAATAAACTCACACACGGCTTACTCTCGGCACCGTGAGTAAACCGTTTGTTGCTTTTACACTCGCGAGTTGATTCACGATGAGAGTGTTTCCATCTCTGCTGCGCATAATTTAGATGCTACTGAAGGGCGAGCTCTGTAATGTAATTAATATTTGAATGGGATATATCATTGACAATTCAAATCACTACATTACAAATTTTACATGAATCTTGTAACCAATGATAATAAAATATAGCCAAAATGTGCAGAAAAAAACTTTGTCAAAGTGATCTGTGAAAAAGTTTAATCCTGGCTTGTAATTGTAATCTTGGTATGGATCAGCCTCCAGTGAAGGTTGTCAAGCAGTCAACTGAAAGGACTGATTCTTTCAGCTCTGCCTATGCGTTGAACATAACGTCGGAATACGTGCACCAATTCGATGATGACCTTGATCAAATTCTTGATTTTCTAAATAAAGTATATAAAGTAATAAAGTCCCAGATCGCTGATATGAAAGATTTGGGGCTGATCACTGATTCTAAGACAAGATTGATTGCGTCGACGGAAAGATCATGAGTACTTATTCGGCGAGAAAGGCACTATCACCACTAGGTGGGTTAATCTGGGTTTTTATGTGTTACGTTTTGCCTTTCTCGTACACTAAGTGTACTGGAAAGGCTATATGTTCACTCCAAAAATGACTTTTTGATAGATGGCCCAGAGGGTCGAGTCACATATACCAATCGACTCAGCTCGACGAATTGAGGTGATGTCTGTGTGTGTGTATGTGTGTATGTGTGTGTGTATGTGTGTGTACCAATAAACTCACATCCGTTTTTGGCAGTAAACCTCAACCGATTTTAATGACCGATGGTTCATTCGACGCGGAATCTGGTCCCATTGTTTCCTATTGAAAATGGTTCGGATCGGTCCAGCCGTTCCGGAGTTATGGCCATTTAGGTGTTCCGGATCGGTACCCCTGGAAGGGGCTAGACATGAAAATGCACCAAACCCATGCATACGACCCATCAAACCACGGCATTTACGATTATCTGATGAACGGTATGCAGGAAAATAATCTCAGACCATATCTGAACCGGTAGTGTTCCGGAACCGGTTCCGGATGTTCCGCCGGAACCAGCCAAAAATAAACGAGTACCAAACCGATGCATGCGACAAATCAAACAGCGGCATTTTCGATAATCTTATGAACGGTAAGCAGGAAAACAATATCAGACCATATCTGAACCGGTAGTGTTGGAACCGGTTCCGGATGTCCCACCGGAAGTGGTCAAATATAAAAGTGAACCAAACCCATGCATGCGACACGTCAAATCACGTTTTTTTCAATAACCTGATGGCCGGTTATTAGGGAAGTAAGCTCAGACCACATACGGGACAGCCGGTTGTATTCCGGAACCAGTTCCGGAAACCAAACCGTACCAAACCGATGCATGCGATACATCAAACAGCGGCATTTTAGATAACCTGATGAACGGTTAGCAGGAAAACAGTATCAGACCATATCTGAACCGGTAGTTGTCCGGAACCGGTTCCGGGGGTCCCGACGGATGTGGCCAAATATTAAAGAGTACCAAACCCATGCATGCGATACAACAAATAACGGCTTTTCTGATTACCTGATGACTGGTTTTCAAGGAAATAGGTTAGGGCCACATTAGGGACAGCCGGTAGTGCCGTAACCAGTTCCGGGTGTCCCTCCAAAAGCGGCCAAATATAAAATTGAACTGAACCTATGCATGCCACACAGAAAAGCTCGTATTTTTTTGATAACCTTATGATCGTTATCAAGCAGTCAGGTTCAGACTGAAAAAAAAAGTTTTACGCATATGGTCAAATCTCAACCGTTACGTAATAATTGAACTTTACATGTTTTTGACTTTGCTTGCCTGAAACTGGCTATAACTTGAAAATGGTCAAACTTATACGAATTTGAAAAAATATTAAATTTGCTATCAGAAAAGATCTTGGAATCTTTTGGTTTAGTTAGATAACCAAAGCAAAAAGCTCGCTTTGCCTTTCTCGTACACTTAGTGTACTAAAAAGTTATATGTTCACTCAAAAAACGATTTTTCGAAAAAAAAGGCTCGTAGGATCAAGTCGCATATATCAATCAACTCAGTTCAACGATTTGAAATTATTTGTTGGGTTTAATCACCGTTAACAAAAAAGATATAGAATTGAGATTATGTCTGTAAGTGTGTATGTATGTATGTATGTATGTATGTATGTATGTATGTATGTGCGCAAAATAAGTTCACTCACTTTTAAAACTCTTCCCATTGGCCGATTTTTCGGATTATAGCTTGAATCGAAACGGAATTGTTTGCTATCAAAAATGGTCCAGATCGGCCAAGGCGTTCCGGAGTTATGGCCATTTCAGTGATTCGGACCACCACCGGTAGAACTAGCCGTATATAAAACTGAACTAGCCCCATCATGCGATACATCAAACTGTGGCGATATTTGTAACCTTTAGCATGGTTGACGAGTAGCGTGGCTCAAAATGCCACATGTCAAAAAGTTCGATGGGCCCCTTCTCATTTCATTCTATATGACGCCACGATGCTCTGGCCAAATTTTCAGCTAAATCCGTTAACATTTGGGCGGTGCTAAACTCATTTGAATTTTGTATGGGAGCTTATATGGGAAAACATCGTTTTTAGCATTTTTTTCATGAGGGGCACTATTTTTACTTAAAACACATAACCGATTGTATTGAACTATAGTCTCACATGTGCTGAAAAACTTTGTCAAAGACCGCAAAGGCATCCGAAGCTTGTAGGAAAAGATATTACACGCAGACCATCTGATGGTGCTTAACTTTTAACATGTAAAGGAATAACAATAGCAATAAAATCTCATTGAATGGGCCCGTATTGTCTAGGCTATAGCTTTTTTCGCAAGTGTCTGATCCCGTAGCGATCTTCGACAAAGTTTTTCGGCATATCCCAGGCTATATTTCTATAGGATCGATTACGTGTTTTAAGGGAAATTGGAACCCCTCAGAAGAAAACTGCAAAAAACGATGTTTTCCCATATAAACTCCCATACAAACTTCAAACAAGTTTAGCACCGCCCTGATCTTAACGGATTTAGCTGAAAATTTGACCAGAGCATCGTGGCGTCATATAGAACGAAATGAGAAGGGGGCCCATCGAACTTTTTGACATGTGGTTTTGCCATACAAGCTTGAGCCACCCTGACGAGTTTTGTGCGGAAATCAACACTGGAGACCAGAAACTGCACGATGTCGACCCAAAATTCAAGATGGCAGCCAAATGTTCAAGGAGACGGCTCAAAATTCAAGATAGCGGCTGTTTAATAGAGATTTAGGCTCTTAAAGCATGCTAAATGGAAATATTTGATATGGGGAAGATGTCTGGACTCCTAAAATGGCGACTAGAATATCCAAGATGGCGGTCTAAAATCCAAAATGGTGGCTTCAAATTCAAGATGGAGTCTGTTTAATGAAGCTTTAGGCTCTAAAACCATGCAATATGAGTATATTTGGTATGAGGAAGATGTCTGGAGTCCAAAAAGGCCGACCAGAATATCCAAGATGGCGATCAAAATTTTAAAATTGCGGCGTTTTAATGAAGTTTTAGGCTCTAAAACCATGCAATATTGGAATATTTGGTATGGGGAAGACTTCCAGAGTCCAAAATGGCGATCAGGATATCCAAGATGGCGATCTAAAATTTAAGATGGTGGCTCCGAATTCAAAATCGCGGCTGTTTAATGGAGTTTTAGGACCTGAAACAATGCATTATTGGTATATTTGGTATGAGGATGATGTCTGGATTCCAAAAATGGCGACTATAATATCCAAGATGGTGGTCCAAAATCCAAGATGGCGGCTCCAAATTCAAGATGGCAGCTGTTTAATGAAGTATATTTTTCGTAGGGAAGACGCCTGGACGCCAAAAATGGCGACCAGAACATCCAAGATGGCAATTTTAAATCCTAAATGGAAGGGATAATAATTAAAAATAACTATAACTTACAGACAACTCATCTCATGTATGAATACTTCATCGATAAAAATAAGCAGATTCCATTAGTCGAAACAAGATTCCAACTTGATTGGCAAAACATTTGGGATAATGTTAGTTCCAGCTTTTTATCGCTTAATGATCGAGCCAAATTATTTATTTTCGTGAATGACCTTGTGCCAAATAAAGAGAAACTTAAAGCATACAACATAGGTCATATTAACGTCAACACATGTGAAAAGTGCGGTCTATCCGATACCAATGAACATCGCATAAAACAGTGCCCCAAAGCCAAAATGATCTGGGACTGGTGTACGAATATAATAAGAAACAATATGAAGGTAAACGTGAATGACATAGAAGATATTCTCCAGTTTAGTATTCCGTTATCATCCAAACAGCGTAAAGCTGCATTATGGTTGACAGCAAAAGTGATTGCATTTAATTTGAGGGTTCATGAACCATCGTTGTTTGTTTTCAAAAAAGAAATACGAGAGATGAGGTAGAACAAAAGGAATGTGTTTAACGCGGAATTTGGAAACTTTTTAAATATTTGTTGATGGCAACTGATAAGACAATTAGGACTAAGATGGGTAGAGATTTAGGTTAGTCGATTAAAATTGTAACACGAACTTTATTTTAATTTAATAATAATAATAAAAAAAAAAAATGGCGGCTTCAAATTCAAGATAGCGTCTTTTTCTTAAGAGTTTGAGGCTCAAACATTGAAAGTCAGATAAACGATATGATTTCTGGTATCATGAAATGGATTTCTGTTAATTGTTTGAAAGTGCGATGTACATCAACATTTCGCTTGAGTTTTATTGAAATTGGGTTTGGAAGACACGAGAAAGGCGCCATCACCGCTAGGTGGATTAATTAGGTTTTTACATAGAGGGTTCACTAAACGGGGATGGCTGAATAATAGTAGATACTTCGAAATTCAAAAGAATGGATTGTTGTTTAGCTACTCCCATTTAGCAACCTCGATTCGAGCGCGATGTTCTTGCCTTTCATATCCTACCGTTTCCTGTTTGCCAGCGGTGGAAAATCTCGATAGATGCGCTCCAAAGAAAGCAGCTTCCGGAAAATCTTCTTACGAATCACACGCACCGTGTTGTTGATGTTGACGACACCCGACTCTACTGGCAGGCTGCCGAGCAAAACAAGATGTTAAACATCTCAACTTGAAAGGAGTAAAAGCAGTAGTGGAGGAACAACGTCTTGTGTAGCTTCCTTCCCATTGTATCCGTTTGGAAGCTGGGCGGGATTTCTAGCTAGGCGGCTGGGATGTGACGGCGACGGCGACGACGGCACCGGATGCAAGATCTTTGCACTGGATTTGGAATCCTGCTGGTCGGGCGGTTGGTCGCGTCTCTTGATGGTTCACGGGGGTGCAGCAGCGCCAGAGAGTGGCACTTGTGCGCTGTCCTGTGGTTAAGCGAGATTTTGCTACTTTGCTCTGCGGGGAAGCAATGAAAGAAACGCTGAGCCGGAGCAAAAGAGATTAGCTTCGTTTGGCCTTTTTAATGTTGGCTTTGATAAGCGTGACATGTGATTGTTGGTCGGTTAGATGACGTTCAGTGGTAAACAAATTCAATAGGAATAAAAGATGAAGGGGAGGAAATGGCATCTGTTTTTCTTGTTTGTATTGTTGGAAACATATTTTTCAGATATTTCCTAGAGAAAATGTGTAAAGCTGACGTGAAAATTCCTTCTTATGATGCTATACCGTATTTTTTTCCTTCGTGGTTTCGAACTCATAGCATGATTTTTCATTAAAAATTATTATCAGCTTACCGGGTTCAAAATGATGCAAGCGATTCTCCCCACTTGCAACATATGATTGAACAGACTATCGTCAGGAAAAAAATGCAATGTCAATGCCATTTTTGCCATCTTCTACTCCATAGATGCACATGATGATATTAATTTCGGAAGGCTTTCCAATAATCGGTCAACCCAATTTTCAGCATACATGAGCCCTTTGTGGCGTGTCAGTGGCTCGAGCTCGATGGCCTCCAAATCCCAAAAAATAAAAGAATTTCAGTTTTATTCGATTCATCCAACTGCTTAAAATTGCCAATTTAAATTCGACACCCTTTTAATGCGGGTCAGTACTCCAACTAATAACCCGGTGGCCTTTTATTTTTGTTCGCCGATGATAATGAAATTTAGTGAAATTGATTCCTCTAATTATGCACCTCGGCGGCAACGAACGGCAAGCAGGCACTGCTGCAGTGCCTGGAATTCACGTGTTCTCGCGATTATTGTGCTCCCAGGGCAGTGCAATTGATAGCGTGTGCGCCGTGCGTGAGATCGCGCGAGCTAACTAAACCCGCGAATTCAATTATCCCGGATCGATTGGCATGCGTTGCGGGAATCGGACTAAATTGAATAGGGAAATTCAGTCACGCTCATTTATAACTCGCGGAGTTGCTTGCACTAGATGTTAGGTTTTCCGCAAGGGGAATCCTAGGGATATATTGATAGGGAATTGCGCCACTTGGGCGGTGGCTTCTATATTCGTCTGTTTTCCACTATAACTCAGTCGAATTTGTACCAATTGACACAACTTTTGGAATGTGGTGAAATAGGTATAGTATCTACCCGTGTACAACATTTCAAGTCAATTGGTTCAAAATTGACTGAGTTATAGTGGAAAACAGACGAATATAGAAGCCACCGCCCAAGTGGCGCGATACCCTATCTATGGATAGGTATGGCTCTTAATACATAGAGCTATAGGTATTGAAACTAGCGCCGGTGAAAATGAGTCAAGTTGAATTAAGTTGGAGTAGAGTATATTACCGTGTTTGCAAATACAGGTACTCTTCGATATAACGTACAAAAAAGTTTTCTCTTTGTACGTTATAACGAAGTGTACGTTATAACTTAATATTTTTTTTTTGATATATGACCTCTGTGACTCTTCCAATTTGACAATTTTGAACTCCGGGGAAGCAACGCGAATTAAACCTCCAGATCCTCCAAGTATGTTAGACCTTTCAATATGTTCGAATTCACTATCATTGGATTGCACGTGGAAGGTAATTCAGGATCCCCATGGTAGTGATCATCTGCCGATCAAAATTTCAGTCACCAATGATTCGCGTCAGGCTCGCCAGATCGACGTCGCGTTGGTCTCAGAGGGCGAGCAATCGGTTGACGTTCTTCCACCGCAGGAAGAGTACCAATACTTGTCCGGGTTAATCGTCGAAAGTGCTCTACAAGCGCAGCGTAGACCGGTTCCGGGAACTTCGATACGGCGAAGAACCCCCACATTGTGGTGGGATGAGGAATGTACCGGAGCCTATCGCGAAAGATCCGCGTTTAAAACATATCGGAAGCGAGGTACACGGGAGAACTACCAGTGGTATTCCTCTCTAGACCATAAGTTCGCGAACCTCGTGAAGGCGAAGAAACGTGGTTATTGGAGGAATTTCATCAACGGTTTATCGCGGGAGACGTCAATGCGAACTCTCTGGACGGTCGGAAGGAGAATGCGCAACGCGGTACACGGTGTCAAAATTTCGATTATTATCGAACATTAATGTACCTCGGATTTTTCTTCGAAAATGATTAGTATTTGGGCTATATATTCATAATCCGAAAACTAGAAAATATTTCATCGGCGAAAATTTTTCCATACATTTTGTATGGGACGTTTTTTGGGCCTAAATAGTAATTATTGATTTTTAGTATGGAAAATAGCTAAAAACTCATCTAACTCGAATTTTCCCCGATAGAATATTTTCAAATTTTGCATTTATAAATTGTAGCCGAAATTCTAACATTCTATGAAGAAAAATCCGAGGTACATGAAAGTTCGATAATAATCAAAATTTTGACACCGTGCGGTATCGGTTAATGAGGATCGAGAAAGCTCGCCTCGATGGATTTTCGATTTCGCAAAGAAAGTCTGTCCGGATTCGGTCCAAGTACAAGCGAATTTTCGTCGTTATCCACCCGAAAGGAATGCGATGGATTCACCCTTTTCGATGCTAGAATTCTCACTCGCGCTTCTGTCATGTAACAACTCTGCCCCAGGAATGGATAGAATTAAGTTCAACTTGCTTAAAAACCTCCCAGACGTCGCAAAGAGGCGCTTGTTGAATTTATTCAATCTATTCTTGGAGAGCAACACTGTTCCGGATGACTGGAGACGAGTGAGGGTTATTGCCATTCAAAAGCCCGGGAAGCCCGCGTCGGATCACAACTCGTACCGTCCAATTGCGATGTTGTCGTGCTTACGGAAGCTGCTAGAGAAGATGATTCTCCATCGGCTTGACAAATGGGTTGAATCGAATGGCCTTCTTTCAGATACTCAATTCGGTTTCCGCAGAGGCAAGGGAACGAGCGATTGTCTGGCGCTGCTTTCTACAGAAATTCAACTGGCCTACGCTCAAAAAGAGCAAATGGGCTCAGTATTTTTGGATATTAAGGGGGCTTTTGATGCCGTTTGCGTTGATGTCCTTTCAGACAAACTCCACGATTGTGGGCTTTCTCCGATTTTAAACAACTATTTGTACAACTTGTTGTCTGAGAAGCACATGTTTTTCTCTCATGGAACCTCGGCAACTTCACGAATTAGTTACATGGGTCTCCCCCAGGGCTCATGCTTAAGCCCCCTTCTTTACAATTTTTACGTCAAAGATATCGACGAATGTCTCGTGGAAAATTGCACGCTACGACAGCGTGCGGACGACGCCGTGGTCTCTATCACCGGACCAGAGGCGGAAGATCTGCAAGGACCACTGCAAGATACCTTAGACAATTTGTCTGCTTGGGCTGTAAAGCTGGGTATCGAATTCTCTCCGGAGAAAACTGAGTTAGTTGTCTTTTCTAGGAAGCGTGATCCAGCAGATCTAAAGCTTCAATTTTTGGGTAGGGAACTCACTCAAGGTCTTTCACATATGTATCTGGGGGTCTGGTTCGACTCTAAAGGCACCTGGGGAAAGCACATTAATTAACTGTATCAGAAGTGCCAACAACGAATCAACTTCATGCGTACACTTACCGGAACATGGTGGGGAGCCCACCCGGAAGATCTGATAAAGCTTTATCGTACAACGATACTGTCGGTTCTCGAATACGGTAGCTTTTGCTTTCAGTCTGCCGCGAAAACACACATACTGAAGCTAGAGCGTATCCAGTATCGCTGTCTTCGGATCGCGTTAGGCTGCATGAACTCGACGCACACAATGAGTTTGGAGGTACTAGCAGTAGTACTCCCTTTATCAGATCGTTTCGTGGAACTGACGTTAAGGTTCCTCATCCGCTGTGAGGTGCTGAATCCATTGGTAATTGAAAACTTTGAGAAGCTGATCGAACGAATTCATCAATCAAAGTTTATGACAGTGTACTACTCGTACATGACTCTGGAGGTTCATCCTTCTTCGAATGTTCTCAACCGTGATTGCTTCCCAGACTTCTCCAATTCCACTATAGTTTTTGATATGTCCATGTTGCAAGAAATCCGTGGAATTCCAGATCCGCTCCGATCGGAGCACATTCCAAAAATTTTTGCAAACAAGTTTGGCCAAGTCAGTTGCGATAGAAGGTTTTTCACTGACGGGTCAAAAACAAATGATTCCACTGGATTTGGTGTATTTAATGAGCTTCATAGCGCCGCCCATAAACTTCAAAGTCCTTGCTCAGTATACATCGCAGAATTGGCGGCTATACACTACGCATTAGAGCGAATTGCCTCTCTTCCCTCTGATCAATATTTCATTTTTACGGATAGTCTCAGCTCAATTGAGGCTATTCGCTCAATGAGGCCGGTGAAGCACTCCCCGTATTTCCTGAGCGAAATTCGATCAATTCTGAGTGCTTTATCGCATCAAGCATATAGGGTATCGGGATGCTTCGTTGGCATGGTCCCCTCGTTCGGCCTATCTTATCGGTAACCAAAAACTCAAACAAACACGCATAACTGGAGATCGGAAAAGCTATGCGCCAAACAACTGTAACATTTCGTTTCAATTTTAATACTTTGGAGCATCAAAATTGAATGAAAATGTCACTTCGTTCTGCTTTTGTAGACGCCATGATTCTTCGGCTTAGTGCGTAGTCTATACACATGATCATACATGGCATGATTCTGGAACATTTCGAATTGACTTTTCGATAACTGAACATTTTATGCGACGGTCAAAGACACTATTTTGAACTTGTATATTTGTTTTCAACAAAAAATAACTATTTTACAAATTAAATGTGGGCCGAATATTGAGGACACTTTTTTCACTACGTACCCAAATCTTGGCCCATCAGTAAAGTGACGTCAACAACACCGAAAAAGAGACGTCAACAACATTGCTTGCGATTGAACCAGAAAGAACGAACAGGAATAAAGATTTTGTGTGCGGAGATTGTAAAAATATAACACAATAATAGGGTTGCGTTGTTTTCCTTACTAAATTAAGAAAGAACTTTGGTTTGAGTGATTTATTTATAGTTTTTTGAAAATTTGGCTCCGAAAATGTAATTTTAAAGAAAGATTGGCGAACAAACAGTGATAATACTCCAGCAGAAATATTAAAAAATGAGAGAAAAAGTGGTTTTAGCGCTTGGAAAGCAATAGGCCAACGTTGTATCCATTAATAGGCCAAGTTTTGTACCGTAGACCAACGTTGCATACCATCGCATCGAATCTTTTCAACGTAATTGAGTAAATTCTTGAATATTTATGCTACTTTACTTCCAATTGGAGAAAAATGCACTGCCTAGAGTGCGCATCATTTCTAGTGCTATTAATTCACGAGTTATGGTCAAAATTTTCAAGGCGGCTGGCATATTAGGCCAAGGAATGGTACACATACCCTATCATCACTTTGGTTTGGGTCCCTTCACATTGCTCGATCCTGGGCAATGAGAAAGCGGACTCACTCGCCAAGGTGGGCGCTATGGAAGGCGATATTTATGACCGTCATATCGCTTTCAATGAATTTTTTTCGATTGCTCGTCAGCATGCCTTGGTTAGTTGGCAACAAAAATGGGATGCAGGAGAGTTGGGCAGGTGGTTACACTCAATTCTCCCACAGGTATCGAAGACGGCGTGGTTCAAGGGGTTGGATATGGGTCGAGATTTTATCAAGATAATGTGTCGACTTATGTCCAATAACTACTCTCTGGGCTCGCATTTCTATCGAATAGGGCTCACAGATAGCAATCGTTGTAGCTGTGGTGCAGGCTATCAAGATATCAACCATGTTGTGTGGGAATGTCCCGAATACGGTATTGCCAGATCCGATTTATGTGCAGAAGAAAAGGAAGACATTAGAGATGTGTTGGGTAAACTTGATCTTGAGTATATGAAGCTTGTGTACGACTTCTTGAAGCAAGCTGAAGTCTTCGTCTGATATCCCCGTCTTGTTGTTCCACTTGTCCACCTCGTGTCTTTATTAGATATCCCAATCTTGTTGCTCCACTTGTCCACCTCGTGTCCCTTCGAAAATCGTCTGTCTGTATCGTTACAGGTTGTGCATAGACCTAAATATCCCACACACTCCGATATTAAAATTTAATTCAAATGATAAAAGTGCATTTTCACCCCACACTCCCATAAGAACGGCTGCCCGGGTGCTTGAATTTTAATTTACGCCAATATCAATGCCCATCGCAACTAACGCGCAAAATTTCGGCAGCTAGAAAAATCGCACCATACATTACTGACCTGGTTTTATGAATCATCGCTCATGTGACGACGGACGGATGGTCGGCCGGGGCAACGATCGCGCAACGATACGTTGTTCATGATCGTACACGTTGGGTCCGGTCAGTGTGATGCAACTTCAATTACGCTTGGGACAACGATGGGTAATGAACCCGAAAGAATGATTGGCGGCATACGGCGCCGGACTTGTTTTGCACTCGATTTGTTTTGACTTCGAGTAAACTGAAAGAAAAGAATGTGGGGGTATAATTTCAACCAACATCCGCGGCCGGGGATCGGCTAGGGTTCACTGTGCCCAAGTAAGGTACACTTCAATAACAAAGCGGGTGCTTTGTTTTGGAGGATTTGGTGCCAAATTCCAAAGACGATGAGGATGATGATGGTGACGATGATGATGATGGGGAGAATGATAATGACGTCGATGGTGGGGTTCAATTCTTTCACACACCCAAGCCTTGTATACGCTCAAGTGAGGCGGGCTAGAAGATGTAGGCCTTGGTGTAAAGATTCTCAGTAGGTTTTGTGCGAACACGCCCAAGTCAGGCGTGGTTAGGAGATTTAAGTTTTTCGTTGGCATTAATATTCTTGGTAGGGCTTGGGATACGCCCAAGATAGAAGAGTCGTGATGTTTTCAAGAAGAGAAGGATTTTAATCACGATGAGGACAAGTAGGATAGGTAGAGGTCTAGGTTTTGGACTTATTAGTATTTTCATTTGGTAGGGTTTTGGATACGCCCAAGTTGGTTCGGGCATTGTTAGGAATTATCATGACATTTCGGCAAGACGAGAATGATCGTAGGAATTTTAGACACGCCCAAGCTGGTTCGGGTATTGCTAGGAAATTTAGGCTATAAATACGGAGGCCTTGGCTTCAGTCGGGGCCAGTAGTCGGGGAGTTCGGTGACAACGTTAACTCAGGCAGCACATCGGATAAGTCTTGAGCTCCCATGTGGGACACCTCTAGATACTGTCCTAAGGCTGTAGGTAGGACTTAGTAGTCGGATCAAGAAGAAGCTAGAAGTGTCTCTAGATTGTTAAACTTAGTAGTTCGGTGAAGAAATACAGAAAGGTGATATAAGAAAAAGTGAATCGTTGTAATATAAGTTAAGTGATGGTTTGTGATACTTCAATATAGTTTATTAAAAAGATATCGTCGGACTGTTATGAAATGAAAGATATCACATTCCGTGTTGTGTTTAATCAAATATACTATATTGACAATATAGGTCACTCTTACGATTTTTTGGCGACACCTTTTTAGTGAATGTGGCGCCACCAAGCGTCAGAAGAGGTACTACTACACACTAAATGCATGCGCTATCCGAATGACGTTTATTCTGCCGAACTGTCATTGCATGCTGGGGATGCCCATTTCTTCTGAGATAATCGATTAACATTCATCGACCTTTTTCAACAACTCAAATTAGAACAAATTCATTTCTCTCTTCTTAAACAATTTTGTCGCAGCACCAAATCGAAGTCGCGACATGCGAAGTAAATTTGAACTGATAAACGTTCATAACAGACTAAAACACAGACGACCCGAATTGAACTTTCCATTAGCGAGTTCTTCGGAAATTACACAAGAATTTCCTTGTGGGATCCCTTTAAAACTTGCACCCTGGATTTTTTTCTCCAAAATTCCTTCAGAAGCTCCTGGGGGATTCTTCCTAGAAATAATTCTGGAATTATTTTAGGAACTCCTTTCGGAAAGTGTTCCAGCGTTCCTCCTCCATCCTCCAACATTTCTTCATCAAATTTCTCCAGAAGTTTTGTAAAAAATCCTCCAGATGTTCGTTCTGTTTTTTTTTTTCAAAAGTTCCTTCTGGGATTACATATCTCCATGAACAAAACGCAATAAGTGAAGTAAAGTCATGACCCGCTGGTTGGGGGCTTAATAGTTGGGTGACTTTTTAGTTGGGGCCCCGTTAGTTGAGCTGTCAGCCAACGAAAAAGTACCTGGATGTCATAATTCAATGTCAAACTGAAAATGACAACCAATCTGTAATTCCGAGGGGCGAGCTAATGAGTTTTTGGTTTCTTAAACTTTACTGATAATCGAAAAGAATTTATATTTCATATTTCTTAAAAAAAGAAAGAATATGTACAATTACTTCGAAACAAATGCAAAACATCGGCAATCTTTATTTTGTCGATCGTTGAAAGCGTTTTGTGCTTGCTTTTGGTCCGGTTGGTTTCATAAACATCTATATTTTCACTTCACCGACTAAAAATGGGTGAAAATAATTATTTCTCGCATTGGCCATATATGTATCTTGCAAAACGTATAAGTTTTGCTCTGAATGTGAAACAAATTGAAAAATTTTCCTTTTTGATTTCAACCTAAACATGATTAAAAAAAACAATGAGCACGCCCCTTGTGCTGCTGTCACTTCACCCAACTAGCGAATCGAATTCGTTGGTTGGGTGGAGGTTGTGGCTCAACGAGCGGGTTCCGACTGTACTAGATTTGTAGTAATAACACAGAGAACAGACATCCAAGTCCGGTTCCGAAACTGTGTAAGGAATTTAACGGCCATTTGAAATCGGCAACACAAGTGGCAATAAGCGTGGCACTGCAATCGGTTTATTTCCCATAATAATTTAATTCACCACTTGGAATGTTTCAATTCACCACTGACTGTGGCAATATGGTGTTTGGCGGCGTTAGTGATGTCATCGTGTATTGGTTTGCAACCTTATTCAAGTGAAGATGCAAATCCTTACACAACTTTCTGAATGAAATTTGTTCTAGCCTGGATGTTTGTTCTCTGCGGTAATAAGCTGAATTTTTGTATAATGACAAAGTAAATTCTCCGTTACTGCAATAAAATGGTAACTGCAACAATGGTAACAAAAAAGCAAGGGTTTTATGACCAGTGCTGAAAAATTCATTTCGTCATATCTAAATTCAATCACCTACAGCTCATTTTAGAAGCTGAACCTGAGAAATGATATTCACGGTGAATATCATTTGGCATTTTTTCAAAGGTAGTCCGTGACATTTACCTTAAATATTCGAAAAATAGCGGTTTTTCTGTGACTTTCTTGCGGAACTGGTCTAGCCGCACAAGTTTTTCATATACCATATTCTCAGGTTCAGCTTCTAAAATGAGCTGTAGGTGATTCAATTTAGATATGACGAAATGATTTTTTCAGCACTGTTTATGACTGCTTGTCTGATTTGATGCTGTTTGAACAAAACTTTGGGTAACTGTGTTGCTGTATTCTCATTTATTGAATCTTCAACAACATAGTTCCCCAAAGTTTTGTTCAAGCAGCATCAAACTAGGCTAGGAATCATAATACCCATGAGTTTGCACCGTTTCAATGCAGAAACGGAGAGTTTAGCATCTCACCATACAAAAAACACACTCATTACTACAAATCTAGTATTCACTTATTCCTTCAGGGAATCCCGGAGAAAGTACTTCTAAAGACATTCCAAATTAATAGAAATCTCGGAAGGAGTCACAAAAATAATTGCTGGAGGATTTCTGATACTTCAAAGAGGAAACTTCTGAAGGAATCCTGGAAAGATCCCTCGAAAAATATTAATTAAATTGTTCATATAAAATCGCGTTGGAGATTTGCAGAGTCACTTCGGAATTTCTCCGGAATTTCAAAAAAAAATCCCAGAAAACCTTGTGGAAATCCTTAAAGTACGGAGTGAATTCCAGAAGGAACTTTTGGAGAAATACTGGTATAAATTCCGGTTGAAATTCCCAGAAAGAGGAATTTTTAAGGACGCATAGTGCGTCATCAGTATCATTGAAATCTTGCTCTAAATTTCAATGTGATAAAACTCTGTCATCAAAGCGCATATTTGTATGGAAATGTATCATCCGAAATGCTCACTCGTGGTGAGTGTAATGATACTTTTTCTGCTGCGTAACTGCAGAATTGCCCGTTTTGTATCACTTCAAAAACGCCAGGCAAACAATCATTAAAAACCGAAAAGTCAATGATTCCTTTAAAAAATCTGTGACGCACCGAGTCACATTAAAGGAACTCTTGGATAAATCCCTGAAACAACTCCTGGTCGTTCTTGGCAAATTTTGGAGGAATTCCAGAAGTAACTCCGAGAGGTATTCGTAAAAAAAACTCTTGAGGGAATCGTTGAAGGAGCTTCTGCAGGAAACCAAGAAATACTCTAAGAAACTCCTATAAGGAACTTCTTGACGAATCCTAGAAGCGAATTCTTGAAGGAATATCAGAAGAAATTGCTGGAGTAATTTCAGTAGGAACTCCTGGGGGTCCCTCGAAGGAACCTCTGGAGAAATTTAAGAAAAAAAAACTTTAAATCAATCTCTGAAGGCTCTCCTGAATGAATTTCAAAAAGAGCTCCTGAATGAATCTCTGAAAAAACTCTAGGAGGAAACCTTTTCTAATCGGAAAATCCGCATTTATCCGTTCCTAACCGTCGTTAACCGCTGTTAACTAAGCCGCAGGCGTAGTTAGACGCGGTTAACAACGGTTAGCAACGGATAAATGCGGATTTTTCCGGATAACAAAGGAAATGTAATTCCCCCTGGAGGAACCTGAGAAGGAACTTCTGCTGGAAAATCAGAAGGAATTCAGAAGGAACATCTGAAGGAATGCCTGACTAAATTTATGGAGGATTATCACTCTGCAGCAGACGAATTTGCTAGAATATTTTTACTAACTGAAGTTCACCCAGAAGCCCATGACTGTATAGTGTATATTTGAAAATTTTAAGCTTTGCAAGGATTTCGCGACGATCGTGTAAATGTGCAATCTTTGACAGCACAATGTTCACACATCCAACAACAAAGCAAACCGATTAGTCCGGAATAAAACAATCAGTATATTCGAATAAACTCACAGTTCACTTCGGAAGAACAAAGAAATTAATCGAAATTAAATTTGACGGGTTCCATTCTCAGGTCCGGAGCTCATTTTTTTGTAAGAACGCCGCTCAAACGTTGAAATTATTAAGTTCGTGCATCGGTCCATTAGCTTGTACACCATTGGCTGTAATGGCTTGCACTATGCCACATGAAATTTGACGTGCACTTGGTTGGTGATCTTCCGGATTTTTGTAAGCTATCTAATCCGATGTATGTCTGTCAGCGTGGACATTAAGAAAGATGATACTAAAAGCCATTTTCAAAGGAAAATAGCAACCACCAGGGCAAAATATAAGTTAATTTTGAGGGTGAAAATTTTAAATTTCGAAGTTAAACGATTTCGGTGACGTTACAATGAGGGAGCATTCAAATTCTTCTACAGATATATTCGTAGATGTCATCTAATGAAACATTATTTTGTTTGTGTATCTTTATTGTAAATCGATTACTATTACTTTATTGTAAATCGATTATTATTAATCGATTATTTGGGAACAAAAAACTTTGACACCCCTAACATCTTTTTTCGAGAAATGTCACCTTGCACGGTAAACTAAAATTGATCAAAATACAATTATTGACTTTTTGTGACAACAGGTGGTGCTGTAATCATTCGTAAACGGCGTCTCCATGTCGTTGTATGTGAAAACACGAAGTGACCTATATTGTTAATATAGTATATTTGGTTTAATGCAGCCCCTGGACGGTACAGGGCGCTTCAGTTGTATGTCCACTCTACGTTTGACCAGCAGCAATACGCCACACCAAGCTGTCACGTGTCAATGAAAAGCCCCATCAACCTATCCTTTCCTCAAATATTATTTGTTCCCCCTAACCTCGACCAAACCGCGAGTTTTTCGGTTTCCCAAAACTAACATAGTTTATAAGACAAAAACATGAAATTGTAAATAGTTTTAATTGGATTCGGCTCCGTTATGCCTGTTGGCGCATGAGCCTTAAATAAATGATTAAGTAAAAAAAACTTAATATTTTTATGCTAGTATTGATGTATTCGACGTGAAATTAATCCCAAATAATGATTTTGGTGAAATTCACAAAACCAATAATGAAAAACTTGTGTTTTTTATGCTAGTATTGATGTATTCGACGTGAAATTAATCCCAAATAATGATTTCGGTGAAATTCACAAAACCAATAATGAAAAACTTGTGTTTTGACGAAAAAGTCATTTCGTTTTTTGTGCTTCGATATAACGTACATTTTGCTTCGATATTCCGTACACTAAATGTACGTTATATCGAATTCGCTATATCGAGGCTACGCTATATCGAGGGTACGTTATATCGAAGAATACCTGTAGAAGATTTGAACCTTGATTTGATCTGCGTTATAATAAAGCGGAAGAGTGTTTCTGAGTGCCGGCGATTGGAAAGATCACCGCCCACCAGCTGACGAACGAAAACGACCTACAACGGATTGATTTCGTCTAAGAAAATCATCATTGACCATACGTAGCACTGTTTCCAGTACAGCATTCCTTACCGTTACACCTGAAGATCACCACAACAGATGAAATCCCAAATCGACCACGTCCTGATTGACGTAGGGCTCTTCTCTGACATTATCGACGTCAGGAACTATCGTGGCGCTAATATCGACTCTGCCCTGATGATGGAAAAGAATGCACCAAAAACTCTCCGTAATTAACCCTAAAAGGGATACCTTCATGGCCACAGTTTCGTCACCTCGCTGATTGTGTTCCATCAAAGACGAGCTCTGAAAGGCGCCTGGGGTCCCCAGGTATCCCTTTTAGGGTTAACAACGTACGCTACCAACGCACTAAGGGGATTCAGGTGACCAAAAATCGAAAATTGACTTTATTCAATTTGAAATTTACCTTCGGTAGTTGAAAGTAGACCACTTGGACCAGTAAACCCTGGAATATTAGTTTGTTAATTCCTATAGTTATCGAGATCTTGGTAGCAGAATGAGACCATTGCCGATTTTTGGTAAAACGAATGAAATGTTCAACTTTACATATCTTTCATATTGTTTGATGTTGTTCAAATTCATAACATGATTATTATAATGTATGTTGTTTTCTTTTTCTATTTTCAAGGACTGAACACGCTTGATACTAAAACGAATTTGAAATCATTCGCTGTCTTAAACGTTTGTTAGAAGATGAAAGGGGGATGTAAGATTTTCAATGCTACGCTGAATCCATCATAGTTATGATAGAAACTATCATCAGACTATTAAGGCTCAAGCATTCGTCATCATTTTTCGGAAATAGAAAAGCAGTTTTTTCGTTGTGAATCAAAACAATGACCACGAAAATGTATTCACTGTATTGCATTCCTCGTGTGGAATGCAGTGAATCCATTTTCGTTGCAAAATTGTTTGATTTGAATGAAAAAACTGCTCTCAAATGTTTGATGATGACGATGATTTCAATGACGAATGCTTCAACGTTAATGTCCTTTCATCGCACAGACATGATGACATATTCCCACGGATGATTCACGCTTTGTTCCCACACCTATAGTGCGAAACGAAAATTGATTTATCGCTAAATGCTTTTACTCACTCTTCCACATAACGCCCAGTCATCGGGCTGATTATGGCCACGTTGGGGATTTGACATACAGTAACCAGGAGGACTTTCCTCGTCGTTGGCTACTGATGGCTGTGCTCAACCGGCCGGAAGTCGTTCACCACTATATCTTTAGCAGATAATGATGACAGTTATTGAAGCAATAACATAAATGCCAACATATGTAGTTTGATGTAGTGACATACAAACGATAGGCGAATTGATAGGCGGATCAAACCCGATTTGAGCTCATTCCTCATGTAAGGAACAGCCTTTATTGTAGAGTAGGGTGGTCAAAACTTATACAGGAAAAAAATAGATATCTAATCCATATGATCCCCGATGTTAAGTGTAACTTCACCACTAGGAGGAAGCCAACTTTTCAGCTTCGTGTTGTACGAGTGCTTCCACAATCCACAGCTGTTATCCGAGAAATTTCCTCTGCCATGTGCATACCCTGTGTCAGGCACGAGGATATTCTTTATCCACGGAAATGAAAAATAAAAATCCTGAACCGACCGGTCACCCTCAGTATGGTCTGACTGACCATTCAGCTGGCGCGTTGGAGTCTCAATTTGGAACAAGGGATATTGTGGTCGAGAAAAAGTTGGGTTTTTCTGGAATTCAGTCTTTGACCAATTTGGGGTCACTCTACTGCACAGACTACCACCCATCAGTGATCAGAACAGCATGTTTGCTTTGCTGACGAAAGGACAAATGACGACCTATACTACCATCACGACGACGATGACGACAACGCAACCAACGGTGATAGAGGGGTTGACTTTTCTATTTTCGCTTGTTTATTGATAGGGTGCTGGACATTGGAGGAGGAACCGATGAATCGAACGGCGATCTACTATTCTACTACAATGCGATACAACCGAAAGAGAAAGCAAAGAATAAGGCGATTGTCCCTCTATCAATCAGAACACAAGCATGTTGGCGTCAGTTTTCTTTCGATTTGCCGATCGGCCGGAGATGGACGGTAGGAGAATATAAAATGACATTCATTAGGCGGCAGAAACGATTTTTATGATTATTGGTTCAATAGATTTGGTTCAATAGATTTACTGCTGTTTGCAGATTAGTTTTGGCTGGAGGAATACTTATTGAATTACGGGTCCGATTGTTTGTTTTGCATTTCCGCCTGACTTTGATTTACGAGATCGGTACGAGATGCTCATTGGAGAAATTTTCCAGCTCATTGTCAACAGAACTTTGATTTTAACATTTATTTCTTTCCAATTCGATATAGATTTCACGGCAACTCGTTCGGAGCTCTTGCGCCGGAATAAGGAATTATGAACGGGACTTCGATAAAATTCTTCAATGGGAGTGTTTTCCAATTATTTTTTATAATTTTATTTTGAAATAGTTGTATGGTAACTTTAAGTATGTTTATATAAAAATGAGTGTGATTTCCCTTTGATGCAAAAAAAACTCTGGATAAACCGATCAGCATAACTTTTGCATTATTCAATTCATCTTCACTAGATAAATTAAGAACTGTCTGCACTACCAACTAAGCACACAACTCTTAGCTGACGGTCCTTGTCATCGGTTGATCCGTGTAAGTATAAGGTAGGAACTTGTGAGTACTAGAGCGATGTGAGATACTCTTTCCTAGTTGTCGGCTCCCCATTTTGTAGCCTAAATATAGCACACCTGCCCCGAAACTAACTATGCTTTCCAATACATGTGCTATTGTTATACATAAGTATACCATTATGTGCACGTTTAGCTTACTGCATATAAAATACCCCAAATCAATTTGACTTCAAATCTACTAGGTATCTCTCCAACCGAAAGCCGGTGCCCAAAACGTGATCTGAAAATCAAAACCACTTTATTTAATTAATTTAAAACTAGTATGAACAAATCTAATTGCACTTCATGTCCGTCTGCGTACATTGCATTGTAGTGTAATTGCAATTCCAAACAAAACGAAAACGACCGAACGACGACGGCTGGCGGCATCATTCTCGATCCTTTGGGGGAATCACTGGGCTCCCGACAGTCCCGTCCATCTGCGGAAGATGAGTGAGATGGACATCGACCACAGACCGTACCGGTGGCGCCACCATGAAAGGTGGGTACACGGTTCCTCGGGGGATCAGTTGTCGGGCTGAATCCATCGGACAAGGATCTGTGTCACGTTCCTGTGGAGGAACATGTTGGTAGCAGTAGCAGTGACTGAGGTCCAACAGCTGTTGCCAGTCAGTGATTAAAATGCATAGGTGCATGGTAATTGTTTGAATGGAATGGGCTAAGCAGAGGATTCTAATGTGGTTGTTTGAAATGAGTAAAATTTGAAACAACAACTAGACAGCAAGAAAAAAAAATTGTGAATCATGCTGAAATGTTGCTGGCACATGAAAAATGTTTCCAAAGTGCATGAACCAGCGATTCAGCTAATTAGACAGGTCGATCGATAACTATCGAGACGTGTCTTTCACGGGAATCTGGGTCATTCCATATGAAGTGGCCGAGAAAATGTGAAAAGTTGCAATCGACCATCACGGATTTGAACCAAATTTGGTTGAAACATTTGTTTAGATGGAAAAAGAAAAAATCCAAATTTTGGTGCCGATCGGATCACCCCTCGGCCCGTGGCAGCACCACTCGTTTTGGCCGATATGAAAATTATCCTCTCTTTCTTTTATTTTTATCATTGAAACGATTGCACATACTCATTTCCGGCCTTCGGCTTTTTTAAAGGAAATCGTTCAGGGAATCCAGAATATTATTTTTTTGATACAGTGTTGCCAGATATCATATTTTTCTATTTTAAAACTAAAAATGGATTTTTCTCAAAATAGGGGGATTAGGGGCATAATGGACACCCGGGGCGAAATGGACACCCCTGTTTTTGCCGAAACCGTTGACTTTTATGTAAAACTTTCAATGCATAAGTGTAAAGGAACACGTCATTGTTCTATTTTTCAAAAGTACCATTTATAGTCCTTCAAAATAATCAAAATATCATTGAAATTGAAGTATGTTTTTCATATGGTGGATTTCTTATAATTTCGAAGCAGCAGCAAATAAGGTATTACGAGTGATTGAGTGTGTCCACCACAAAAACAAGTGAAGTGTTAGCTTATCTACATGTATACGATGATTTAGCAATGGATGAAGTATTATATTATTGATCAGAACTTACTGAAAATAGCAATATTAATGTTGTAGTCTGTTCGGGGCGAAATGAACACTGGCAATTATGAATGGATGTACGTGCGTTGCATACTGTTGGGCGTTTTAGAGATTTAAACAAAATCAATCCGATTATTTTAGCCTAAAATTTATTTAATTAACTTTGAAGTAATGTAAACTCGTCTAAGATGGAGTATTATATCTGTGGTATTGATCTCCGTTGGCAAGTTACTTAACTGGTCGATATTCTCAAAGATACAGCATAAAATATGCAGGGGTGTCCATTATGCCCCGATGGGTGTCCATTTCGCCCCGTACCTTTCCTGTTAGGACCAAAAAACACACGGTTTTCAATTCATTATTTCTTTACAATAATGTCATTTTACCAGCTTTAAATGATTGAAATACGTAGAAAACAAGTTAAAGTTGTAAGCCAACTGATAATATGTTAAGTTTTTGTCTGTTATACAGGTCTAACATACTCATTTGCTTAGGGTGTCCATTATGCCCCTAATCCCCCTACGTATACAGTACTTTTTCGATTATATCACGAATGAAAAAAAATTTCGCGTGATATATTGGAGCGTGATATAATTGAAACTTTTTTTTCCGAAGGCTTTTATCAATCAAAATACACTTGCACACAAAAAAATCTAACAAAAACGCACAAAATATCAAACCCGGTAATGGAAGTCTAATATTCTTGTATGTAATTATTGTTTAATGTCTCTGTAAATAAGATCAAACGATGGAGGTATTATTTGTACATCTACAGCAAAGTTTTTGAACTTCATGGAACAATGTTTCCATATGTTTCCAATCTTTACACAGCAAAATAAAGATAATTGCTTAAATTCATCGTCGAGTACTTAACATTTTCTAAAGTGTTTCCAGAAGGTTAGGAATTTCTGGTTGAAAAATCAAAATTTGACATTTTTGTGATGTTGTCGCGTTACGCTTTGTTGTACAGTTGTCACGAAGTTTGAATGTTCTGTCTTTAATTTCTGATCGTTCGATATGCTGGTTGTCATTAATTGAACAACATATCAACTTTTAAAAGCCGATTAATTAATAAAATGTTAGTTGTCCCATCGGAAGTGAAGTGAAACCGTGGGTCCCGACATGAACGAGCCCCGGATTAAAAAGCTCGTTAATAATAATTAAAATACAAAAAAATGGAACCAAAGTAATATTCTAACGTAAAACGCCTTTTCTTCTTCTACTTCTTTGTGACTCTACATTCCCAATGGAACTTAGGCTGCCTCTTTTCAACATAGTGTTCTTTGAGTACTAATATAGTTATTAATTGAAGGGCTTTCTTTGCCTGCCATTGTATGAATTTGTATGTTGTGGGGCATACACTACACAGTTAAAAATTGTTACATCGCGTTCGCTGTAACAAAATGACCTGCATCGCTTTTAACACAATTATCCATCGGATTGTAAAATTACAGGTTGTCTGCAGTATGAAGCTTGCTTACAACTTTGTGTTTAAGAAATTATTTTATGTTAAATCGAATGAAATGAAATGAAAATTTAAATGTTCTTATATTTACGTCACGTGTAGTTTTCAGAATTTCTTTCTGTGTATGCATAAGAAAGTCAAGAAAAGTTCCTGACCAGAATGGGAATCGAATCCACCGTCTTTGAATTGGCGATCAAAAACCTTATTCACAAAGGCTAATTGGAGACCTCTGATGGAAAACGTAATGCGTGGAATTGACGCATACAGACCGGACTCGATGTAGAGCAAAGCATGGGAATGTGACTCTAGATAATCGAATCCTGTGTCCGGCCTGTCATCAATGGCACTATAATCATATCCTAATGGTGCAAAATATCTTACTTATGACGATTCATGTATCCTGTATAGTTTGGAATATGTGCTTAGCAAAATTTGTATCGATTATCATAGCGTGATATAATCGAAAAAAAATAGCGTGCTAAAATCGAGTGTGATAAAATGGAGCGTGATTAAATAGAACCGTGACAAAATCGAAAAACCACTGTATTTTGATTTAAAAAATTTTGATACCATCGTATTTATCAGACGTTTTCCGATCGAAAAAGCTAAACTCTCCAAGGTAATTTGCGTCGTTCCTGAGATATAGCGTTTTTAAGAAAAAATATTCATTTTTTTCATATAAAGTATCAGATAAAATCAGCTGTAGTTTATAAATTTCGCAAAAAAAACATTGTTCGATGCCATATAAAGACGTTTTGTGTTGATTTGAACAATATCAAGTATAATAAGGATTATAAAAATGTGACAGTGTTGCCAGTTCATCAATTATGAGTCTATCGTAATGAACTAGCATAACCTGTTGAACTAAAAACAATGTATCTATTGAGATAATCAATTCTAAACAAATTTCATATATTTTAACATTATCTGAACGGAAGTGCTGCCAAATATGTAATATTTATTGTAGAATTCTTAATTTTACTAGAACTTTGGTATGAAATCTAATTAACAAGCCAAAAGTATTTTTAATTTAGTTTTAGTGCATTTGGCAACATCGACGAAAAATATATTCAGGAAATCATTTGATGAGTGTATTTATAAGCAACAGTGCTGTAAATATCATTTCGATATAACTACATTCAATGACCCACAGCTAATTTCAGAAGATGAACCTGAAAATATGGAATATGATTAAATATGAAGTATGACATCCTTTGAATAGGGCCCATATAGCCGAGGCGGTAAACGCACGGGTATTCAGCATGACCATGCTGAGGGTGACGGGTTCGATTCCCGGTCGGTCCAGGATCTTTTCGTAAAGGAAATTTCCTTGACTTCCTTGGGCATAGAGTATCTTCGTGCCTGCCACACGATATACACATGCAAAATGGTCATTGGCAGAGGAAGCTCTCAGTTAAAAACTGTGGAAGTGCTCATTGAACACTAAGCTGAGAAGCAGGCTTTGTCCCAGTGAGGACGTTACGCCAAGAAGAGAAGAGGAGAGGAGGACATCCTTTGGAATTAGATAACATTAGATACTACGCATCGCCGCGCAACTGGTAGCTCAGACTTCAGTATTTTTAATTTATATTCGAAGGTTTGATTCCTTATAAAAAAAATTACGGCAGTGTTGCCAAGTATGCTAGTATTTCGCGGAAACGCAAACAATAGGTGCGGGGATGCTTCGTATTGCGTTTACTCTTACTGTGAATGCATCACCCCTATGAGGGGATCGCAGAATAATAGATCATGTCCTTTATTGTCCCGGGCAGAGCAGTCAAGAACAGTGTTGAGTATTGTGTTGTCTATTGATGTGATTGCATATGGTATGAGTTTTTGTTTGTTCTTCGTGGCGAAGAATGAACTAAAATTTCTGAGTGAAATGGATTAGTGGCGTTTGCTCCCTAGAGGGGTGATAAGGTTTTTTTTTTGCATGGAAAAGAGATCGGTTGTACGCGAAGGTTAATTCCGATAAATCAAATCGATTGTTCGATCAATTATAAGTGACTCCCAAATCGGCAATGTATAGTATCATATTAAGGATCGGTAGGGGAGACTGGGGAGACTTGATCCCTTTTTCTTAATTTGCCTGTAACTTTAAGAAAAAACACAAAACTTGATTCATTTTTCGTACAAAATGGCAGGTAAACATCTATTGCAAGTTTATACACAACAGAAGGACTTTGAATTATTGTTACAGTTTTCAAAACTGGGTTTTTATGGAGGCATGTCTTATGATGTATTTTTCAAAAATGGGTCACAATTGATCCCCTTTTGAGCACATGGTTAATTTTAAGGGAAAATAACTCCAGAAGCTTCCTATACATTTTTTTTTCAAGTTTTCTTGAATTTTTCATGAATATGGTATTTTTGAAATTATAAGATTTCCTTAAATTGTTAAGGATATGCCGTATTTTGAAAATGGGGAGACTTGATCCCCCTTTTAATGGTGTGTAATAAAATAATAATTATCAGACACGTTTTATCATTGAATATACTAGAATTCCGTGTAAATGGAGGCTTCCAAATAGAATTTTATTTTTCACATGTATAATGTGTGTGTAATCCTCGAGGGATCAAGTCTCCCCATGTCACTGTTGTATACACTAAGCTACATTAATTGAAATATTTATATAACAGCCTTATTTGGATAAATAATTTTAATAGTGTTTTATTTATACTATGTGCTGTGAAATTTTGACACGATTTGATTCAATTTTTACAAAGTTATTGAGATTTTTTGGAATCGCCTAAAAGATTTCTGAAGAACTGAAAACCAACCATCAGCCGTTAAAAAAAAATGCAATACACAATTAGAATCAATTGTAGCCAAATCATTGTCGTCTGTCCAGATATTGTTTTGGAAAAAATATGCTAGAAGAAAACTGTTTTTGATTCCGAGAAAATATGGGGGGAACAAGGCTCCCCAGGGATCAAGTCTCCTCAGTCTCCCCTATATTCGGCTCACTCCATTCATATTCAAGGAGCTGAATCGAATCGAGAAAGATGCAGCAAACGGATTGTCGTGATCAAGCACGCAACCCCATCACCAGTGGGAAGCCATGCGCAAGTTGCTTGACATGGATATTCGTTGCTGTTCGTCGCAGTCTTGATCGCAAGCGAATGAATGAATGGCGAATGGTGAAGAATGCTGGTGGGTGATCGAAGTGGCTGCTGTCGTCGCTGACAAGCAAACACACAAACTAAAGCGACAATCGTTCGCTGCGATTAACCATGGAGTAGCAATCATGAATTGTGTTGCCATCTATGCTCATAATCATGCAGTGTTGTCAAATGTGCTCGATATGTTTGGTGTTATCTATTTACGAAAGCTTTCGTGTAAATTAGATGTTTACAATAAAAATGACATGTGTGGCAACACTTCCATCTACAACATCGTTGAAATGAATAAAATGACAATTGACATGAATTTCACAATAGATATATTTTATATTTTAACAATTTATCCTCATCTTTTCCAATAAACCATTTTTTTTTTATTGTTAACTATCAAACTAACAATAACTGTCAATTATTGGGTCATTTTGTCAGATAGGACCATAAACAAGAAAACACAGACAAACAGACGTAACAATGGCAAAATTTCCATCGACCACGGTTTTAACGATTTTTTAACCTTTATAGTTGTAGCTTTCACAACCAGGTGCGCGCATCGTTTTTCTAAGCATTATCCGTTTCACACTAATGCCTTCTGTTGACGATATTACACAATGCAGTGTATCGTGAAACATTTCCACCAGGTGATGATAGTGTGAACTAGGCGATGGATTTTCACGAAAATTATTCTAGGTGTTACATCTGTTTGTCTGTAAAGAAAAAGTCAACAACAAGGTCGTTAGAGAAGATATTGTTTTTATCTTGCTCAACACACATGGTGCGGCTCTTCAGAATAACCTGTACATGGCCAAACACTTGAAGGTTAGGTTTCATGGTATAATAAAAAAGGTAATCTCAGGAACGACGCAAATTACCTTGGGGAGTTTAGCTTTTTCAATCGAAAAACGTCTGATAAACACGATGGAATCAAAATTTTTAAAATCAAAATATACGTATTTTGAGATAAATTGATTTTTAGTTTAAAATTGAAAAATATGATATCTGGCAACACTGTATCAAAAAAATAATATTTTTTCTGGATTCCCTGAACGATTTCCTTTAAAAAAGCCGAAGGTCGGAAATGTGTATGTGCAATCGTTTCAATGATAAAAATAAAAAAAAGAGAGGATAATTTTCATATCGGCCAAAACGAGGGGTACTGCCACGGGCTGAGCGGTGATCCGATCGGCACCAAAATTTGGATTTTTTTCTTTTTCCATCTAAACAAATGTTTCAGCCAAATTTGGTTCAAATCCGTGATGGTCGATTGCAAGCGGTCGGTCACTTGGCGTGGAATGACCCATATAATAGTATTTAACCCTTCAGCCCTTGGAATTATTTCTTCTGGATCTCAGATTTTTTTGTTAATATCCACAAAACATTCCTAAGAAATTATGACTGAACTCTTTTGGAAATTACGAAATATTTTGAGGACTATCTAAGAACTCCTAATGGATTCTCTGAGTAAACTTCTAAAAAAACTGCTGGAGGGATTCCTGAAAGAATCCCTGGATAATTTCTTGGTTCCCGTTTGCATCCCTGCATATTATTCTCTGGAGAAACTGCTCCAGGAATTCTTGAAGTAATTTAACAAATCATCAGGTAATCCTGGAGAAATTCTTGGGTACATCCCTGGAAAAGATGATTGAAGGATTCCAGAAATTTCTGAAGAAACTCCTGAATGAATTTTTGAAACAAACCTGAGAGGAATTTCAGAAGAAATCACCTGAAGAATTTCTGGAGCAATCCCTGGAAGACTTCCTGGATAAATTCCTGGAGAAATACCTAGATGAATCCCTGGAGGAATTTCAATAGGAATGCCTGTCGAATCCTTGGAGGAATTCCCGGAGGAATTCTCGCAGGAATTCCCGGAGAAATTCTCGTAGGAATTCCCGGAGGAATCACTGGAGGAATTTATGGATGAATTCTGGGAAGAATCCGTAGAGAAATTTCTGAAGAAATCTTTTGAGGAATTCCTAGAGTAAATCCAAGATAAATTTCAGGAGGATTGTTTAGAGGAATTCCTGGAGAAACTTCTGCAGGAATTCTGGGGGGAATCCCTAGAAATTTTTTGAAGAAATCTCTTGAGGAATTCCTGTAGGATATGTTAGACAAATTTTTGAAGAAATTCTTCAAGAAACTTTTTGAGAATTTCCTGAATCCTGGAGGAACTTCTGGACAAATTTCTGGCGTAATCACTGGGGGAATTCCAGGATGAATTTTGGAATGAAACCCAGCAGGAGTTCCTGGAGCAATCCCTGGAAAACATCCTAGAGAAACCCCTTCGGGGAATTCCTAGAGATATCTCTCGAGGAATTTGGAGAGGAATTCCAGGAGAAATTTCTGAAAAAATCCCTTGAGAAATTCCAGGAGGAATTTCCGGAGGGTTTTCTGGAGGAATCCCTGGGGAAGTTCCTGGAAAAATTTGTGGAAAAATCCCTGAAGCAATTCCGGCAGGAATCTCTGGAGGAATTCTTGAGAAATTCCTTAATGTATTCATGGAGAATTTCCTGGCTGAATCTCAGAAGAAATTCCTACAGGATTGTCAGTAGAAATTCCTGGAGAAATTTCTAACATAATTTCTGAAGGATGTCCACGAAAAATTCTTGGAGGGATTCCCGGAGGAGTTCTTTGAGAAATTTCTGGACAAAATCGCGGAAGAATGCCTGGAGCCATTCCTAGATGTTTTCTTCTTGGATAGAATTACTGGATCAGTTTCTGCAGGAACCTCAAAAGGAACTCTGGGAGGGATTTCTGAAAAAAAAAAAAACCTTTGAGAAATTCCCGGTCGAGTTTCAAGAAGAATTTGTGGAGGAATTCCTGAAGAAAATTGGGGGAATCCTTGAAGAAATTCGTGGAGACATTCGTGGAAAAATCCCTGAAGAAGTTCCTGGAGGAATTCTGAGCGGAATTCCTGGTGGAATCCCTGCAGTAATTCCTGAAGGAAATCTTGAAAAAATCCTAGAGGAATCCCTAAAAAAAAGAAATCAAAGGTATTCCTAGAGAAAATCCTGGAAGAAATTTTGAAGGAATCCCTGAAAGATTTCCTGGAGAAATTCTTGGATGAATTTCTGATAAAATTTATTTTGGAATTCCCAGATCAATTCCTAGTGGAATCCCTGAAGAAATTCCTGGGGTAATTTATGGAGGAATTTCACTAGGAGATGCTGGAAAATTCCTAGATGATTTCTGGTGGAATTTCTAGAAGAATATCTAGATAGGTGATACCCAAATACCCAAAGTGGGCGAAATCGCCCTCTAGGGGGCGAAAATGAGACCAAAGCGAGCGAAAATTTCTAAAACAAAAATTGGGGGAGGGGGGGGGGGGTTGGAAATACCAAACAAGGGGGCGATTTTTGAATGATTAGAAATATTCAATAGTTTTAAAATACAAGTCCAACGTATCTACTCAATCATGCAAAGTCCCTGACATTTCAAGTATGATTTCTAGGATTTATTTTAAAATCGTGTTTCTAATTGAACTCTTTCACAAAATTCCTAGAAGAACATCAAGAAAGACTTCTACAGGAGTTATGAATGGAATTCAAAGGGAATCATTAAATGTTTAAAATATTAGGATAGCCAAGAGATGAACCGGCCTCGAGGTTTAAAATCTCTGCATAAGAGACACTTACCCTAACCTAATGGATAAGGTAGTTTGCCAAAATTATGGAAGAAACAGAGTTTTTCTTCTCACTTGAAGAAAACGTTTTGTTTCGAATTCATTGCGTATCAAAAACATGGAATTTCAGACGAACCTCACGAGGAACACTTTTGTCCTTTTGAAGGGAGAATTCGTTTGTGAATTAGTCGGGAGCGGGATTCTATCCCAGGTCGTCGGACTGTTTTCACCATCACACTAGAATCGCTTTATACTCTTTTGGGGCTGTCCATAAACCACGTGGTCATGAGGGGGGGGGGTGGGTTCGGCCAATGACCATTTTGTATGGACGAATAAAAAATTTTGTATGGACTAATGACCACGCGGGGGGGGGGGGGGGGGGTTGATTGAAAAGTCCCAAAAAAATGACCACGTGGTTTATGGACAGCCCCTTTTTGTGATGTTATTCGTCACTCAGTTTTTGGAAATATTTCAACGAAGCTTTCCAGAGGAATTCTAAACTTTGCGTTTATTTAGCGTGACATTCTTTCAAAACCTAGTCATAGCTGCTGCATGAAAACAAGTTCTGGGGCGATTTTCGGCTTGGCAGCCGCAATCGTAATCAAACGATCATATATTTTCCTTCATCCAACTTTTCGATGTTTATTACATCTTTCAGGTTTCCAAAATCCTTGTCTCAGGTGTCCAACGAAATCGTCCTAGTCAGTCGAATTCTATCTCTATATAGGAAGTTCTCAAATTTATGCAAGGCTTGTCAATTTGAATCACCGACTTTTTCTGAATTCTCAATCTAATATGTTATCATTTTGGATTTGGACTTTTATTTGTGGTATCTGAGGTGAACCAGCCAAGCGTAATTATAGAGCTAAAACTATTATTATTTGTGAAAAATCATTGCTTTTTTGATGCATTGGATTAAAAATGAGAGCGATACCTAAACAAATATGTACATGAATTGCCGCGTAAAATACTGGGCTTTGTAAGGTTTTAGCTAACGATAGTTTAAGATGTTTACGTATTAATCAAATCTTATGTAGGGGGTGAAAATGGTTTTCTTTAGCTCGACGGTTGCGATACCTCCCAAAAGTTTGGGAAACACTGTCCTAGAGGAATCCCAGGAAAATCCCTGCAGAAATCATGGAGGAACTTATTTAGGAGTCCCTGTAGCAGTTCCTGAAGGAATCCCTGCAGGAGTTCCTGAAGAAACCCTAGAAGAAATAACGGAAGCAATTCAAAGAGGCATGTTTATGGGAATCCCTGAACCGTCCCTGGATAAAGTACTGGATTAATTCCTGGATGAGTTCCTGAAAGAACTCCAAGAGGAACTCCTGACGGAATTCTAAAAAGAGTTCCTGGGACTATGATTGGAGGAATTTTTAAAATAATCCCTGCAGTTGATCCTGAAAGAATCACTGAAGAAGGTCCCGGGTGAATCCCTAGAGAAATTCTTGGAGGAGAACCTGGAGGAATTTCTGATTAAATCTTATTAGGAATTCCTTAGAAAATCCCAGGAAAGCTTTCTTAACAAATTCTTTGAAGAGTTTCTGTAGGAATACATAGAAAAAATCTGAAGGAATCTATGTGTGCAATAATTTCTGGATGAATTATTGTGGGAATCTTTGGATGGACTCCCAAAATAAGGCCGATGCAAATGTTTAATTTGTTTTATGTCACCCCGCCCTTCAAAAATCCCAAAATATTGAAGGGGCGAAAAAAAAACATGGCGTTCGATGACTCCATTTTCAATAGAAAATTTTTTAATAAGCAACTATTTTTCAATAGTTGAAAAATATTTTTTCTATAGTTGACAATTTTTGAATTTTTCAATAGTTTTTTTTGTTTGTTCCTTATTTATTTTTGTCCCCCCCCCTCGTACCTGATGAGGGGTTTCGGACATAAAAGAAAAATAATATTTGCATCGGCCTAATGTTTTGTACAAAATTTTGTTGCAAGGCATTCCTGGATCTATTTTTAGATAATCCCCGGTATTTTTTTCTGAAAGGGATTCTGGAAGATATTCTTACTGAAATACTCCGAATTATTCCAGATTGAATTATTGGAACAATCGCTAGTAGAATTCTTGAAGGAATATATGAAGAAATGCCTAAAGCAATTTTTGAAGGAACACATGCAAAAATACCTAAAAAGATCTCTGTTGACATTCCTTTAGGAATCCCTGCAGAAATTCTTGGAGGAATCCTCGATAAAACCACTTGAACAATCACTGGAGGTGCTTCTAAAGATATCACAGCAGAAATTCCTGAAGAAACGTCTAGTGAAACCCCTAGAGAAACTCTTGAAAAAAATCTCTGGAGCAATCCATGATGGAATCACTGACGGAAGCTAAGGAATAATTCCTGGAGGAATTCGTAGATACATCCTTGCAGAAGTAGATATCTGTAAAAAGTTCTGTTCGAATCCTGGGCGGAATTCCTGAAGCATTTCTTGGAACAAACCCTGAAACAATCACTATCGGAACCCTGCAAGATGCCCATGTAAGAAATCACAAAGGAGAAATTCATGGAGAAGTTCCTGAATAAATACCTGACGGAATTTTTGAAGGTGTCCTTGAAAGAGTTCAAAAAGAAATCCCATGTATTTTGCTCTATGAATGACGTTTATTTGAATTGAATACTAGTAAAAATTCGTTACTATTTGGTATTACACTTTATAGTAGCATGGTTCATCAAAATTCTTCTTTGTCCCTACTGGAACCGGTTCCGCCATATCTGAAAAAATTGGCATGTTGTTTTTGTATTCCATGAATAAACATCTTAAAATTTACCCATTCAGCCAAGCATTTTATTTCCTAAAATTCTATGATACGATTTAAGTGGTTCTCTTTGAGAAATACTTGGCGAAATTTCTTGTGGTTTTAGAGTAAAAAGGGTTAGGCAATACAGCGCAACATTTTTTGTCTCAAGAGCAAACTTATGTGTCTCCGATTTTGGGCCACTGAATCCGAATTCGGGCTCAGGTTTGCTTCAGCACGTCACAATTTTGAGCTATACCTCAATTTATAGGCAGAATATGCGATTTTGGGCTGTTTTGATTGCATACCATTAGGCATGGAAATATATTTTTAAGCAATCAAAGAATACAATGGTCAATTCACATCTAAATTAACGACTTATGCAAAATATTTCGTGTTACCAAATCAAATTTGATAGTTTTAAGTGATTCATGTTAGGTACAATATTTCCCATACAAGTCACCCTCCAAAAATTGCATGCATGTTTACTTACTAACATAAAAAGCTAAAAATCTATCAAATTTGAGTAGGTAAAATGAAATATTTTGCATGAGTCGTTAATTTAGATGTCAATTGACCGTTTCACCCTTCGATTGCTTAAAAAATATATTCCCATGCCTAATGGCATGCAATCAATAAAGCCCAAAATCCCATATTTTGCCCTATAAATTGAGGTATAGCTCAAAATTGTGACGTTCTGGAGAAAATCTGCGGCCCAAAATTTATCGGAGACACATAAGTTTCCTCTTGAGACAGACCAATAGTTAATTTTTGTTGCGTTGAATAATGGATATCTTGACATATTTTTCTGGAACTCTTAATTATTGATAATATTTAACTTTCAGTTTTTAAAGCAGAGATGCTTTCCGTTGGACACCTCACATTATACATATAATCCAAATAAAGGCGTCGTGGTCGCTTAGATGATGAAGCAAAATCTTTTAGCCCCCAGAGCGTTTACTTTCCAAAAGTATCACTTTTCAAACAACGCAGTTGCTCATTTGTAGTTTTCAAATTTTCTCCATTATCTTTTCAATTTTATCAGTAAAGTACAATCTCTTTCAATTTGTCATCATTCCGTTGGTCCTTTTCAATAGTCGTTTTTTTTGTCCGTTAGGTTAGTTCTTGTTGCAGTCTCCCGGTTCGCCACAGTCACCGCCAACTTTATAGAAGTTTCAAAAAGGTCTCGCGGTAGCTTGAATAGAGGTATAGCAATATGGAGTGTTACTCGCCGCCTCGCAAATTTTCGCACCACCACCGCCACCATCACCTCTACCAATAGCAGCTCCAGCTGGGACCTATCGTGAAATCTTTGCCGGTCTCCTTGGCGATAATTCACGCTCTGGAAGATCGGAACCATTTTTTCGCTGTCACTTGTTCTCGTGGCTTCCGAGCAGCACATCATCGCCAGCCCAGCCGCCATCCTGGTCCACGTCGTCGTCTTTTGAAGGTATGCAGCAGCCAGGAAGACGAGCAAAAAAGTTCCTTTTCTGAACCGCGTTTAATTTCCCATTAAATATTTCTCCTTTTGCTTCACCAATCTCGTCGGTAAAGTCCCAGATTGTAGATTACAATTTTCCCATGAAAGAGAGATCCTTTTAAGCAGTCGCGTCGTCCCACGGCAACCGGTCGACTGGTACAATCGCCAAACCTTAACACCACCGACCGTCGTCACTTACCTTCGGCAGCCTCCGGCTAGTAACCGCGCGGTGGATGCTAGGTTGTAGAGCCACGAATACGGTGAGTTCCATTTCTGGAGCACGAAAAGCTTTTCTTCGCGTTTCCTTTTTTCGGGCGACACGACACTAGAAATAACTCCTCTCCCTCGTCCTACTCCATCTTCCCTCCAGCTGAAAATTTCTGTGAACCAATGTTTTATCTTCGGCTTTCAGCTTGAATTATCACGTAATTGATTTTTGAATAGCGATTCCTGTTCCAGTTCTGTACAACTTCCGTTTTGGAGTTCCCGGTACCGGAGCTGATTGCTTCGAGTGGAAATAGTTGCCTCACTATGAAATTCGGAATCTATTTGGATATGCTTCAGAGAGATTGTCCTTATACGTTGTATATATAATATGTTATACATAAAAATAGTCATAGTAATGTCACAGAAAAAAATCTATGATAAACAAACTATTCCTGCATAGTTTGTGATAGCAGTGTATGGGAACATATAAAAACAAAGCACATTTGTTATAACGCCGTTGCAAAGAATGTCTGCTAAGATGCATCCAGAAATTCCACCACAATACATTCACGGGTTTTGAAAGAAAGCATTCCAGAAACACAACAAACACATAATCACACTTTGTTTAGTCCGTTACTTCAGGTAATGGCGTTAACCCGTAATTTACGGTTTATATACAGAGTATATTCCGTTTTGAGAATAAAAATTGTGCGAGCACCTGATGTGTATGAACAATTGTTTGCTTCATGCGTGAAGTGAATAACAGCGCAGCAGTCTGCATGATATGATTCAAATTCTAAAGATTATATAGGAATCCTGGCCTAACTATACCTTCCCAAGTACGTCTATGATACGCTAAGCATCGTGTTCAGTTCATTTCTGTGTTGAAAGGACTAAAGGCTTCTGCTTCCTGGTGGGGTAGAGATGCAACGATTCTTGGTTTCTATAATATTTTTTTTATCTTCCCATCCTCAATGACCGTAAGGACGTGGCCGGCGCTGTTATTGACCTTGCTATATTTGAGAACTCTTTTTTATCTGTATTAACGGTATTTAGCCCTTCCTTCCTTTCTTTCCTTGTCTCAGTTTTTCCATGTTTGTTTACCTCATAAACCTTCCTTGGGAAACAGAACAAAACAAAGACAACCCAAATCGATCGTTTCGGTGACAAGTTATTAGCGGTCCCATGCAACTGTTTTTTTTTTTATATATTTAGAGGTAGATTTCATGGATGCTTTTTTACTGGAAAACTTTAAAATTAAACACATGGAGAAAATTGAGAAGAATGTTTAAACTTATTGAAAATTGTTTAGTAATTTCGTAGAAACAGACACCAATCTGCGGACGAAACCTCTGGGCCAGTGACAAGCAAATGATTAGCTGGGCACGAAACACAAAAACCCTTTCAAATTCCGCCAGACTGAAAAAATATCGAATGTCGGGTCAAAGCCGGGTCCATTTTTTTATTGAATGTGTGGCCAATGTTGGGCAAACATCGAACATCTGTTGGGTCTATATAAGTTTTGGTGACCAAAATAAAAATAGGTGAAAGATAGGTTTATGTCGGGTTTGACGTCATCAATGTTTACCATCATTGAACCTCCAACACCACAAATTTATGCTTCGTAGCTGGAGTTTAATTGAATGATATGTGCCTTTACTAATGCTGGAACGGATGTCAATTGAATGATCAGAGGCTAGTCAATTGACATTCCGATGGTAAATGGAAAATTTAATGGTTACCAGGGTGGTTACCTATCTCAATTTTAGCTTTAAATGTCGGTTGATACTGAGGTTTTTTTTTATTATCGTACAAATTTGGCCGAAGGGTCTCAGATTTTCATGAAACTTTTTCCACAGGTAGGGCTCATGGATATATGAACAAAAAAATTGGGGAAAATTCAGGGTCGCCTGTTTTCCCGAAAAACTCAGGTGGATTTTTTTGTTTTCCCCTGACACTACTTACTTTGAAAAATCATAACTCAAGAACGAAGCATCGTAGAAACAAAGTTTTTTAGCAAATGAAAGCAAATTTTCTCCAAAAAATCCAAAAAAATATGAACTAGAAAAAGTTTTCCGAAACATTTTCCACAGTTGAGAAAATGCGTAAAGTAAGCCGAATGCACTTTTTTCGTTTTTGAGTTATAACCAATTTTGTTGAAAAATGTCCAAATGTGCCATAAAAGATTTTCTTTGAAAAATCATAACTCAAGAACAAAGCATCGTAGAAACCAAGTTTTCCAATGAAAATGAAAGCAAATTTTCTCAGGAATCCAAAAAAAATATGAAGTGGAAAAAGTTTTCCTCAAAATTTTCCACCGTTTAGAAAATTAATAAAAAAAAGCCGGAAAAACTATGTCCGAACTAGTGGACAATTTTCAAAAAAATATTTTTAGGAATGTAATTTTATAAGCTTTGATCGCTGAGATTTTTGGAATGCACTTAATTTTCGTTCCTGAGTTATGGCAAATTTTGAGAAAAATGACCATATAATATAGGCTTACTTGGTCATTTTCACATAATTGACCTTAACTCAGTAACGAGAAAAAAGCACATTCCAAAAATTTCAGCGATCAAAGCTTATAAAATTACATTCCCAAAGATATTTTTTTGAAAATTTTCCACGAGTTCGGACATAGTTTGGAACGGTGGAAAATTTTGTGGAAATCTTTTTCCACTTCATATTTTTTTTGGATTCCTGCGAGAATTTGCTTCCATTATCATTTAAAAAACTTTGTTTCTACTATGCTTCGTTCTTGAGTTAAAAACAGAAAAGGCTGTTATGGCACATTTGGACATTTTTAAACAAAATTGGCCATAACTCAAAAACGAAAAAAAGTGCATTCCAAAAATTGCAGCTTATAAAATACCCTTCTCAAAAATAATTTTTCGAATTTTTTTCACGAGTTCGGGCATAGTTTTACCGGCTTTTCTTTACGAATTTTCTCAACTGTGGAAAATTTTGTGAGAAACTTTTTCCAGTTCATATTTTTTTGTTTGGATTTCTGAGAAAATTTGCATTTATTTGTTTCTACGTTATGATTTTTCAAAGTAAGCAGTGTCAGGGGAAAACAAAAACAATCCACCTGAGTTTTCCGGGAAAATAGGCGACCCTGAATTTTCCTTCGTTTTTTTTTTGTTTATATATCCATGAGCCCTGCCTGTGGAAAAAGTTTCATGAAAATCTGAGACCCTTCTGCCCAATTTGTACGATAATAAAAAAATGCCCTACTGACACTTCGCTACACTGCTCTACAAAACGTAGTGCTTAGTTTTTCATCCCAGTTCTGCTGGTATGTAAACAGACACCTAGAAAATAATCAAAAAAAATATGAAGATAGCCTATTTCAATCAAAGAATATTCAACGCTTGTCATCAATCAAAGTGCTATTGCTATAGGAATAGCAAAATTGTACATGCAAAATTTCAGCTAAATCCGTCAACTTTTGGCGGAAGTTATTGCGATTTAAGTGATTTTCACTATTTTTAGACATGAAATCTTTGAGGACCATTTTACCTTACTTTTCCCTAACAAAAAGTTCTGAAAACCAAACCCTCAAAATTTCAGCTTAATCGAAGAACATCGATTCCACATCCGGAAAAGGAGTTGCGGTTCTCGCGAACTAAGAGCCAACTTGTTATAAGTTATGAATCATGAAACACTATAACAAAATGTTAAATGATTGATCTTTTATACTGGAAAATGACTCATCGTATTGAATACAATACAAATTGAAAAATGTTTAATTTTGCACTTATGTAAATATAAAATAAATAAGTTGCAGAAATCCACAGCAGGCTTACACATTTTCATGCATATCTATTGGAGAACTGAAATATAATTATGAGATTCACTAAATAGATTAACCACAGAGTGGATTAAGCAACTGTTTAATGATTACCTGATTATTTGAAATGTTTCATGAAACCGCGAAGGAAACAATCTAAGATTGCTTTGGCGATCTTCTGCTTCTTCTTTATGGCTCTACGTCCCTACTGAGACTTGGCCTGCCTTGCTTCAATTTCATGTTCTTTTGAGCACTTCCACAGTTATTAATTGAAGGGGCTTCCTTTGCTTGCTTCCCCTTGTGAGGCAAGTACAATGATACACTATGCCCAGGGAGTCGAGAAAATTTTCCCGACCGGAACGGGTATCGAACCCGCCGTCTCCGGATTGGCGATCCAAAGCCGTAACCCGGGAGCGGTCGCGTGGCTCCATGAAAAAAGCACGCAGCGTATGCGTGGTGCCGCTGAGGGTGGCCGAAGACGCGACAGCTCGAGGCTAACTGGAGACCCTTTGGCGATCGCGACGTTTAATCAGTGGTTTAAGCTGTTTAGTGAATCTCCCTAATGAATTATTACCAAAATCACGAATGCCACATGAAATCAAACATAATCATCAATTACAGAAATACATATCTCAATAACTAATTAGGTATGATTCAAGCAATTCAAGGTGAACTGCCCTGGTTCAAATTAAATATTACTCTGGCGGTCAGTAGCAGAAACAGTTGCATATAGTTATGCTACCTTCAAATTGGTATACTGAAAAAGCTCGCAGGGGAAAGTTGTTTATTATAACAGTACAATTCGCTTACAGTGGCATGGTGGATAAAGCTTTCCCATTGGAGCGCATGCTTCAAAAGTTGGAATTTTATTGTGGTTCATGTTCGGTGCTGCGGCGCTTCTTATCATTCGAATATTTTGCGTTGTTGGTATAGGCATATCCAATTTCGAATCTGTAAGTCTGAGTAAAACCTTAATATATTAAGCCATCCAGGGGCACTAAAAAAGTGCTAGTTTGGTTTTGTCATACCATAACATTCTAAACATAAAATAAAAAAAATTTGTAAAATTGCAGTGGTTCTAAAAGATATTGTTGGTACCTATATTTCTTCATATTAACGGGCATTGAAATTGTTTCAAAGTTTTTAGATCCTATACATTATGCATATAACAAAAAGTGTGGCAGATCTTTATTGACTCCGTTTCACGGTGCAAGTGGAACCTATTCTAAATGTTTGTACAAATGGCTTAATATAGTGGCTGCATATAAGACAGTACCATGAGTACACAGTCATGGATCACTTAGCGGTATTTTTGACCTTTAAAATTCAATAAAAAAAATAGAAGAAAACAAAAACTACGACTTTGAAAGCATTATTGGCTGCGTTTTGATTCGAACTTTTGATTACCGATCCATTTGAAGTATAATAGCAAGTCATTTTTGCGTAAAAAAGGAATATTTTACTGTTTACCGAATGCCAGGTCCCACATATTTTGGATCATTTTTTGCCATATTATGGATCAGTGCGTCATACCTCAAAATTCCAACTCTAATATTAAATTTGTGTTGGTAAGGCTATAGCCGGAAAATTGTTTTACATCATGCTGGGTTTTCAAAAAATTGGCCTCAATTGCTAATTTTCATTTATTTTCGAGATGATTCCATACTAGTATGTAACAAAAGCCCCGAGTTACCCCACTTTTCTTTCCCCACTGTATCGATGCTAGTGGTATTGACATGTTTTGCCCAAAAAATTAGCTGCCACCGCCTGCTGCTTCATGAGTTATTAAATAAATTGTAAATCACATTTTTTTTGTTATTTTAAAAAGAAAAAACTCCAATTTCCGTGATTATGTAAGTTTTTGTTAATAATGGAATAATCTTTTTCTTTAATATTTTTGCTAATCTATCGTTCGAAATTTCAAAATAGTGATCAAAATCGATTTTTGTCGACTTTTCCAGTAAAGTAGCCCACTGTGCCTTTCGTGTGCATTATAGAGTATAAGTGTCTTCGGAAGAAATGTCAAAAATATCAAAATGAACAAGTTTGCAGAAGAAAGTTTTCTTCTATTACGCTTCTATAAAAAGCCAAAACTGATCTAGATCAGTTGCAACTTATCTAGATCAATTATTGAGTCACCAGATTTTAGTCAAAACTCTTACAAGACACTTCTCTAAAGACAGCAAACCTCTTGGATGGATATCCAAAGCACTAGAGGTTTTGTCTGTCCATAACTGCGTTCTTCCCCAGTGCACAGTGGGAAAAAATATGTATAAAACGCGAATAAATTCTATATCTCAGCTCGGAGTGGATGGATTTGAATGAATTTTTGACACAAACTGTAAAAATCTCTATGGTGTCAGATAAGGAGGGTGTCCTTCGCCGCACGATGCTGGAAATCAGTGTGTTGAGCTCGTTTTGCCCCGCTCTCTCTTTCTCACACATTTTTGAGAAAATCCTCATCTATTCCCGCCTGGCCTTCAAAATATACACATTGTTTAACTCGTATGTGTGTAAAAACTTCCACAGTATCGGCAATTTGACATAGGGTTGGTCCTGCTTTTATGGTTTGCGTTCCACTTCGGGCGGCGATTCATGTGAAATTTTGAGGAATATCCCCTTTTTTAGAGGAATATCCCCTGGGTAATTTGAAAATATTTAAATTTTTAAGGCCGTGCGGAAAAAGGGCCAAACCAGCTCCATTCGACACTACGGAAGTTTTTACTCAAACCCAAATTAAATAAATTATTTATTTTGCACTTTAGGATTTTCCCAAAAAGGTGAAAATGAGAGAGAATGGGGTGAATCGGGCCCGTTACACAGATTTCTAGCATCGTGCGGCGAAAGACACCCTCCTTATCTGAAACTATAGAGATCTTTGCAGTTTGTATCAAAAATTCATTCGAATCCATCCTCTCCAAGCAGAGATATTGAATTTATTCGCGTTTTATACCTATTTTTTCCATTGTGCAGTGTGTGACACAGTCGTTTTGCCCTCTATTGCAATGATTGAGATAGAAAAATAGTTTCCGTTAAGTTAATGAAATATCTGTTGTTATCACTGCAGCAGAAACGTTCCAAGGCGCCAGCGCGTATGGAACTCATCTAGCAGTCTTCAACACTTTGTCACCTTCCCCAAAGAAGGTCGCATGAGATTGGAGACAAAATAGGTTGAAAGATGGAACTGGCGGTACTGATCCCCATTGCCCACGTACCTACATCAGCCTTAAATTGGTTCGATTAGTGGAACCAGTCATGAAGCGTAATCGAGTCAATCCGTAAATAAGCAGAAGCATAAATTTTACATGCAATGAAAAAAGGGTGTATATTTAGTACTTACGTTTTTACTGCTTAACCTACTACTAATCCTATGTTTAGTGTGTGTGTGGGCGTCAGTGTCTCGTGTATCCCGCGACGACTACTGGTTGCCCCGCCTGTGTGGACAGAAGTTCATTTGCCGGTCGCATACCAGCTATTCCAGCACTGGAGCTCCCAATCGATCGCGCCAAGGATCCAGTGGCACATCTACCCCATGTTTGTTGGTGAATAAAAGGCCTAATAAGTAGACATGATTTGGTGCTTAGATTCTCCCCCAGATGCGCACAACACTTTAGGAATTGGTTCAGAAATTTGCCCTTACCGATCTCAAACACTCCATCACTCTACTCCATTACTCCTTTCTGGAGCTGCATGCACGATATGGTGGAAATTTGTGTGGCTGAATAATGTAATCAAAAATAGCATAAGCACGGTTTTTCCTCCACAAAAGCCAATCACTTTTACCTTGCTCTAGGCCTGCCAGAATCACCATACTTCCACTGAAAAATCTCACTTGCTAACAAATTCTGTTCGGTTCACAAAACGTTCTTCTACGGTCAGGCTAACTATCACCTCAACGTGTATAAACTTTCGCGCGCGTTGTGCCTGCTTTGCGGTTAACCGAGAACTGGTGATCGAGTGCGATCCAACTGCTGATCAGTGTTGCAGAGCTGATGTGTGGGGACAGTATTCTCTTATCATTGCAGGGTGGTGATAAGAGCAGATGGACAGTAGAGAGTGAGATCTTAGAGAAGCGGGGCTTGCATGAGGGTTTCTGATACCGGTTTATGGGGCTTGTTGGCGGGAGATCAATATATTCTGTGCATCAACGTGAACTTTTTCTATCGGCTGCTCCATATGAGTGTTGCCTTCAATGTTACTGCTAGTGGCTTGGGGCCTTGTTGGGGATCTCATTCAGGCATCAGTGGATATTGTGTTCTGTTGTATTGTTGTACGTGTTGTGTATTTGACATGGTAAGAAGGACCTATGCTTTCGTTTAATACGGCAACTTTAGGAGCAACATTGAAGCTCTCGCGAGGCCGTTGGCTGTGAGAAGGTTACAACTTCTGGTTCGACTCCCGACCCAGCAACAAAAAAATAATGGTCAAAAACATGCATGTGTGAGGACATTAGTACCGTCGATAAGGAAACGGTGCTAAAAATAGATTTTTGTTTTGGTTTTTCGTGTTGCACGTATTAAGCATGTGCAAATGTAAATGTACAGTACATACATTTATGTAACTTTAACAATGGCTGTCAAAGTGCTGCAATATGTGACACTAATTTGATTTTAGTGGGGCTCTTGTATAGCACAGCCGTGGACAGTGTAGAGAAATCTGTCACCAAGAAACCGCTCGGCCTCGGCTCCAAATGAGCCCGTGTCGAGGATCACTCGGCAACTGTCAACGCCAGACTACTGGCTACCAACAAGTTTGTCGCGCTCAGGATCCAGCAAGTCCCTGACAGAGTGAAACTACCACACTGCCGTAATTCTGCAGAGTGACATAAGCGACATTGATAGTTTTGGCACATTTTTTGAATGCATAGAACTCTTACCCGACGTCTCCACTAGACAGAAATGTCTTGCCATTTTGCTGGACAGATGTGTCATGACAGAAATGTTCTCTCGCTGTTTGCATGGAAAGCAGCGGTGTTGATCATTTCTGTTACGTTTTCTCTTTCTGGCAGCAAAATCGCAAGACATTTCTGTCTAGTGGAGATGTGGGGTTAGTTATCCTGTAAGTTTCTTTCCATAGCTATGCATAGATGATAGATTACGACTAGATCTTGCATTCTAGCACAGCAAGCATACCACAGTGTTATTTTTACATCAGATATTTTAAATAATAGGGAATCGCGCCACTTGGGCGGTGGCTTCTATATTCGTCTGTTTTCCACTATAACTCAGTCAAATTTGAATCAATTGACACAACTTTTGGAATGTGGTGAGATAGGTATAGTATCTACCCGTGTACAACATTTCAAGTCAATTGGTTCAAAATTGACTGAGTTATAGTGGAAAACAGACGAATATAGAAGTCCAGCCGGCTGTTCGGGTTCGTTTGGAAGTTGACCATCAATGTTAACTTCTTTTCCCGATCAGCCTAGATAGCTGTGTAGTGTCGGTAGCGGTTATCTCAATCGGCTAAGAATAACACTACGGACCGCCTGATCCAGTGGTAAGAGTCCACTAAACAGGTGACCCCTAATTCATGGTGTTATGCGGCTTTATGCTTACCGTGCCAAAGAATGAATGGTTAGGGGGGTCTAATAAAAACCTAACCACAAACGGAGCCTGTGGAGAATTAGGGCGTCCTCCACAGTATTACGCCCTTACTGCGCTAACCGGAGCAATGGTGCAGTGGACCTTGCGTTTCTCTGAGATAATCAGTTGCCCTTCTTAAGTCTCAAATTTGAGGCTAAATAAGGGCGGGGTTATTCAAATGTTGTTAATTAGCTTACATTACCACCTATATGGGTTCGCTTAATGCGTTTTCGCCATTGGCGTTTTTCAATTAACACCGATTTGGTTGGTCGTTGATGTTTCCTTTTTGTGCTGTGATTGTGAAGAGTGTAATCCTGTCTAGTTTGGGTAGTGGCTACGACAAGCAAACCTCAGATCAATTTTCAGCGTAAAAATCGTATGTAGCCCAAGTGGATCTACTTCAAAAAGTTCAATTTCGTAGGGTAACTTCTGTATAGGTTACCTTGTGAACCCAGCTTTGCTTTTTTCATTATAGATGAACTGTCGTGCCTCGAGCATGCTATATTTTAGAATAACGTTAACAGTATGTTTCAACCTTTCCTTATGGATGCCTTCAAGTAAGCTCTTGTTTTCAGCATCTTTTCGCTGATATCTGGCATCTGAAGTAGCTCAAACATTGATTTGAGATGCTTCACTTTGATGGAATACTTAGGTAGTACAGTTCATGGTTAACTTAACATAGAATTGCACCTAACCCAACTCTGCATGAGCAGAATTTGTCAGTTGGTTGGCTGATTGGCATGTGTCAGATGAGGACTCTCCATTTGATCTTTTTGCACTTTGGAGCGTTCCTTCGCAAACTTTGCGTATTCAGGCGTCCCTGATCAACAAGCTAGGTAACCTGTAATAATTGGTTGCGATCACATTTTATGGATAACTCGCTTCCATTGCTGCTCCAAGAGAGTTTCATTATGGTTTTGTTATTATAACGCCCTTCATTGTGGTATACCATAGCTACTGCTTTGAAAGAAGCTTGTCCTCTGCGGTCTGTGCGGACCGAAAGATGTATTCCTGAATGGAACTCGGACCTGTTCAAGTTCTAAATGTCTTCGGATAAACCAGTCTTTTGTATAGCTACGAATCTTTAGCTTCTACCCCGAGGATTGTAGCTATAGAATCGATTTAGTGGGCACTAAAAAGCTCTGCTTACTTCAAATCTCCTGCAGCAAATGGGGCTTTGTCCTATTTTTCTCCAGAGGGATTTGAGTTTTTCAAACATGTTTTGAACTCTTGTAGTTTTCTATTGGGTATTTTCATGGCGTGAAATTACTCTGTAGCTTTATCCCGACAGGGTGCGCGCGTTGTAAAAAGAAGGAATAAGTTCCAGATTTATCTGGTTACGTCGTTCTTTCTGAAATGCTCGAAACGCATTGTCGATTATCACATCTGTGATGTTCGTCTGGCTAACATGCCTGTTCATGTGAACTCACATGTCTCCCAATTTGGGATGTCCACAGTGACTCTTTTACACAAAGTTGTATACGTTTTCAAGAAAGCACTCGCTCAAACGTAGTTTTTGCTTGGGTGATTTCTTGAATATTGAGGATGCTTTTGATGACGTGCCTTTCTATGTCATATTGAAAGTCGCATGACGTCGCAAGCTGCCTCCAATGAGCTATAGGCTCTTTTTACGCTTATGCGTTTTACAGTGTCCTTTTTAGGGCACTGATTAACCCCGTTGTGGTATGAGCTATGAGCTCTCGTTTCGCTTATGCGTTCATTCCCTCTTCTAGGGCACCCCTTCCTATTTCATCACCTTTCCCTTTCCCAATTCCCATCCCTTGTCCCATTCTCCCTCAGGTAAATGATGAAATAGGCTCATATGTATGGCGATGGCACAAATGTCCCAAATGGAGGATAACGTGCCTCTGGAGCCGGCCTTCTGATACCTGATACCTGATAGGTATAGTATCTACCCGTGTACAACATTTCAAGTCAATTGGTTCAAAATTGACTGAGTTATAGTGGAAAACAGACGAATATAGAAGTCACCGCCCAAGTGGCGCGATACCCTATATCAACAAATGTAGAAATTTTGAATGGCGCTTACGTCACTTTGCAGAATTACGGCAGGTTCTTCACGACCACGAAGGAAGACGCTGTGCTCCAGGTTGAGCTGACCAAGCAGCAAATTCACCCGCTGTTTAAGCTCTATAGCCAGGGCACAAAAATCGTCTGCTCCACCCACGCATACTACAACGCTGTTTCACTCTACCTGGAAGCCAAAAATCATGAGTATTACATTCACGATTTGCCAAGGAGCAAACCAATGAAGGTGCTTATCCACGGACTTCCGAACAAAACCCCAAGGGCCATCATGGGGAAACTGAAGGCCGCGAAATTCAAGCCACTCCAAGTCTTCCCCATCATGCGAATCCAGGACGGGAACCTCCGGGACCTGATGCATCTGGAGAAGATCTCCACCACCATGGCGGACTTCCACAAAATCAAGGTTTCAGCAAATTTAGACGACTTTATGGCCAGTATTCCAAGACAAGGAATGTTCAATCGTTGAGATGGATTACTTATCGCATTTGGTGAATCCGTTTTATGCTGTCTTTTTAATTAAAACTTATTTGAATAATATTGTATGAAACAATATTCAGGTTAAATTTCTGCGTTAGGCAAAAGCCGCATTTGTTCTAATTTCGTTTCAGAGAGCGAGTAGCCGAGTAATGGCGCTTAAACTTACACGGAAAATCCAAACTACCTAATATTTGGGTCGATTTTACTCAAAATTGAGTATATCGAATAAACTCACTACCCAAATTAGGTTGTTTTCCCTCTGGCTCACCGATGTTGTCAAAAACAAACAGAGATGCATCTACCCAAAGGGGGTCCTTTTCCCCAATAAGCCAATTTTGGGTAAATGTCGGTTTACTCAAAATTGAGTTGAATGAGAGGGGTCTTAGGTTGAATTTACCTACTCTTGAGTATATTTTTTAGCTGGGGGTAAAGGCAATCTACCTAGCGTAAGTTTAATCGATTTACTCAAATTTTGGCTTATTGGGCCGAACTATGGAATTGCGTCAAAAGAACTCAATTTTGGGTAGTTTGGTGGTTCCGTATAGGCTTTTAGAGCTAGTGCACAAGGAGCAAATACCTATGTTCCATCCCAGGAGAAACAACATCAATGGAGTGCGCATTAACCCTTTCAGCTACGCCGCTCCCAACAATATTTTATACAAACCCCATCCCCCACAAATGAAACGATTGGTACGGCTGTCCCAGTTTCTTCCATTATCATATTTAAAAAAAAATCCGTAATCATGCTATTCATAAGCGTATAATCTGATTGCCGTTTGTTCTTGGATAACCTTTTTACCATTAGTCTGCACAATGCGCCTGGCCATTTTAATATAGCATAGCATAGCATAGCATAGCATGAATACTTGCACAAATCTTGGATGGAGTTGCAAAGTTGAATATTTCCATTGACATTGGTGATGTCGCTACTATCTTCAATGTCATAGATTCACTCAGCTCCACACACCTGGCCAAGTCCTTGCAAGCATTTATAAATTCCTTCATCAACTTAGAAAGAGCCCAGAACCGAAGCATCTTCCAATAGATGAAAGGATGTTGAAAATAACGAATTTTCAACTTATATGCAGTTAAATATACTGAAATAGAATTATTTATAAGAAAAAATAATAATGGAAAGATCTCACCAATTGTTGTGGGGGTTTTGTGGTTCAATGCCGATCATCTAATTGTTTTGATTAATGTTCTTCTCTGTAAAGAACAACACAATACTGAACACTAAACACCCGCGCATCTATTGTTTTGATTTTCACTCGAGACAATAGCGAACGCGATCGATTATGCTGCCATACTCACCCCTTACAGGAGTGATGCATGCACAGCAAAGAACAACACAACTCTCTAAAATAAAAGCTCTCATTTTTGAGTGACGCCCATACCGCACAAGGACTGTGTTGGAAACACACATTTTTTTAAATTGCTCGTACGCTCACATTTTTGCAAAATATCAATATTTTTCGGTATTTGAAGGTGGTTTATAAACCCAGTGAGGTTGCCATGTCGAAATTATTGCAAAATACATCCTCATGTGAGCGTACGAGCAATTTTAAAAAAATGTGTGTTTCCAACACAGTCATGTGCGGCATGGATGTTTACTAAAAATGTGCAGGCCGAACACATTTTTGAGCGTAGCCGTTTTTGCGTGAATACTGAACACTAAACACCCGCGCATCACTCTTTGGCGAGCGTTCGTGCGAGACAGTCGCATATTTTCGTTCGTCCGGTTTGTCTCCCGATACTTTTCAGTTCGGTGGCTTTTTTCGTGCTAGTGTTTCCGAGTGATCAAATTATTAAGTGATTACATCCCTAGTGGGACGCGTGCGGTTGGCTAGGCCACAAATTTTGCCGCAAAAGTTCGTTTGGTTTGAGTAAAGTTCACGTTTTCATTATATCACGTGGCGCATTGACCGATTATCGAGCACAACAGTGCAGCACCCCCCGCATACCGCGCCGCTCGCGCGGCGTGATCGGGTTCTTTCAGTGAGTACCCAAGCTCATCGTCGTCGACAGCAGCAGCCCACCGAGAGAAGAGCAGAGAGCGTTCAACCGCGCGCCTCCTCCCAGTGCGGGCGATCCCATCGCTTGGACCTGTCGTCGTCGAGCCTGTGGCAAAACAGAGCACAAAGCTAAGTATTCAAAGTTATCCCTCGTTGTTCCCTCCTCTCCACTGTCTCTTTGATTAGATTTAATTTGGTATATAAGCAGTTTTTTTTCTCTCTTTTTTTTCCTCACTTTCCCTGTACAGTTAATTTTGTCCCTTGTGTTTTGATTATTTCGTCCCCGTGATAAGTGTTAGTTTAAGATTTTTGAGTGCCCCGTGGTGGTAGTTAACTGCCACAATGGGCGATGACAATGATGGCGGGGGTACGTCGTACCACATCAGCGAAGCTTTGTTTTTTTTTTATTCTTAATCACTTAACCTAATTTACAGCTCTTTTGTCCACTCGGGTACTACGTGAGCGATTCCAATTGGACGCTGCACTTCCACTTTGTACAGCGCCTAAATGTATGCTATTATATTCTACTGTATTGAACTGGTTGCCTTTGTGCTTCTTTCATTCTTCCTGTCCATGGTAGAATGATGAGCACGATGATGCTGATGTGTGGCTGCTGTTCCTTCTCCAGTCCGATTGGGGGTCCATTATGAGTTGCGGTTCGCCGATATCCAAATTCCGGGTCCATTAGAGCTATATGCTCCGAAGAGGGTCAGGTGCCAGCTACTCTCGGGGGGAAGAGCAGCTGACGAAAAATTGCAAGTGCCGGGGCTGGGTTCGAACCCATGACCATCCGCTTATGAAGCGAACGTGTGGACCACTACGCCACGGGCCCCGACAGCGAAGCTTCGTTATTGGCATCGGATTGCTCGAGCCAACAATGCGATATAAATGCTAACCCCTTTGTCTCCCTTCACCCTGCTGCTTCTCCAATGGACACCAACAGCAAATCTGTTTCCACGTCCCCCCGCCTCAAGGCCTACCCTCCCGACTTTGGCGGGCCATATGTTGTTTTCTTCCGACCCAAAGGCAAACGTTTGAACACCGTTCAAATCAGCAAGGATCTGACTAAGCGGTATTCTTCCGTTGTCTCCATTGACATGGTCGGTACAGCTAAGCTTCGGGTGACGGTAGGCGACCGAAAACACGCTAATGAGATTGTGGCCTGCGAGTTGTTTACTCTTGAGTACTTCGTTTACCTTCCGAGCGCGTCGATAGAGATTTCGGGGAAGGTCGCCGACGCATCTTTGACCTGCGAAACGATCATGCAAGGCTGTGGTCGTTTCCATAACCCTTCTCTACCTCCTGTCCAGATACTGGATTGCCGGCAACTGCATTCGGTATCCCAGGAGGGCGAGAAGAAGGTTTACACACCATCTGAAGAATTTTGTGTGACCTTCTCCGGATCTGCATTACCAGATCTGCTGGTGATTGGCAAACTTCGGCTACCTGTGAGGCTGTATGTACCGAAGGTAATGAATTGCATCAATTGCAAGCAGCTGGGCCACACCGCCCAGTACTGCAGCAATAAACCTCGCTGTGCAACATGCGGCGAGAGACATGTGGACGGTGCGTGTAAAACACCGCCCAAGTGTGTTTATTGTGGTAGCGACCGTCCACACGATCTCAATGTTTGCCCGAAGTACATACAGCGAAAACAACATCAAAAACGATCGTTGCAGCAGCGTTCAAGGCGAAGCTACGCCGAAATGCTGAGACAAGCTGCTCCGGTCGTTGAATCACGCAACATCTACTTGTCTTTGTCTCTCGATGATCAGGGCTCTGACTCTGAGGTCGGGGACGGGGTTCCCTTTGTTTTTAAGGGTGAAACGAGGAAACGGGTGAGGCTCCAGAGACCCACCAAAAAACCTCGGAATCTGCCTAGCAGTGACCCCCAACCCACCGTGACAAATTCTAAGAGTGTTAAAAAAGGTAACAAACGTTCACCTCCTGGATTCAAAATCCAAGATGAACGAGACTTTCCTTCGCTCCCGGGAACATCAAAAATCCCAGATGTCCCAATTTTTTCGACTTCTCAGCCAGAGGGACAGCATTCGGAGAACCAGGAACAACCCCTTGGTGCTCCGATGTTCACACTTTCTGGCATCGTAAACATCATCCTTAACTTCTTTAATGCTTCTGACTCAGTGAAGAGCATTGTCAAAGCACTTCTTCCTTGTGTGTCTCCTCTTTTGAAGCAGTTGGCTTCTAAAATGCCCCTCCTTGTGACATTCGTATCTTTCGATGGCTAATTTAATCACCGAGGTCGAAGATATGATTTCTGTGCTACACTGGAACTGTCGTAGTATCGTACCAAAATTAGACGCTTTCAAGTTTTTAATTAACAATTTACAATGCGATGTTTTTGCGCTATCCGAAACATGGCTGACACCCGATGTAACCTTACCTTTTTCCGATTTCAACATTATCCGTCTTGATCGGTCCGACTCGTACGGAGGGGTGCTTTTAGGGATCAAAAAGCAGCACTCATTTTACAGAGTCGACTATCAACCGATGACAGGCATCGAAGCCGTCGCATGTGAGGTGACTATCCGAGGTAAAACCCTCAGTGTTGCCTCCATATATCTTCCACCGAGAACTGCGATATCTCGCAGGGATCTCGCCCACATCTGCTCGGTTATGCCTGAGCCACGGCTGCTCATGGGAGATTTCAACTCCCATGGTACAGGCTGGGGGGAACTGAACGATGACAGCCGCTTAACTTTGATATATGACCTCTGCGACGACTTCAACATGACAATTTTGAACACCGGAGAAGTTACGCGAGTGGCACCTCCAGCTCAAGATGGCAGACCTAGAGACAGCCGATTAGACCTCTCAATCTGTTCGAGCTCACTATCGCTGGAGTGTACATGGAAGGTTATCCAGGATCCCCATGGTAGTGATCACCTTCCGATCGTTGTTTCTATTTCCAATGGTTCACGTCAACCTCCATCTATCGACATTTCCTACGACCTCACGAAACACATTGACTGGGGAAAGTACGCGGAAGCAATTATCGACGGTGAGCAATCGGTAGAAATTCTTCCACCGCGGGAAGAGTATCAGTTTCTATCAGAACTGATCATCAGTAGCGCGCTTCAGGCACAACGTCAGCCAGTTCCAGGTCCTTCGGCTCGCAGGAAACCCCCCCAATCCGTGGTGGGATAGCGAGTGTACAGAAATCTATCGCGAGAAATCCGCTGCGTTCAAAGAGTTTCGGAAACGCGGTTCGGTCGAAAACTTTAAGCGGTACGTTTCCCTTGAAAGCAAGTTCAAGAACTTGATCAAGGCGAAGAAAAGCGGTTACTGGCGTCGGTTCGTCGAGGGTTTATCGCGCAAGACATCAATGAGAACTCTTTGGAACGTCGGGAGAAGAATGCGTAACGTGTCGTCGGTAAACGAGGATTGAGAAAGCTCTCCTCGGTGGATTCTCAAGTTCGCAAAAAAAGTTTGTCCAGATTCCGTACCCGTGGAGCGAATAATTCGTGATGTTTCCGAGGATAGGGACGACATGGATAGGCCGTTTTCGATGATTGAATTCTCACTTGCTCTTCTTTCATGTAACAATTCCGCTCCAGGAATGGATCGAATTAAGTTCAACTTGCTTAAAAACCTCCCCGACGTCGCTAAGAGGCGCTTGTTGAACTTGTTCAATCAGTTCCTGGATAACAACATCATTCCGGATGATTGGAGGCAAGTGAGAGTGATAGCTATTCAAAAACCAGGGAAACCCGCGTCGGATCATAATTCGTACCGTCCAATCGCGATGTTGTCTTGTCTACGGAAGTTGTTGGAGAAGATGATTCTCTTTCGACTGGACAAATGGGTTGAATCGAATGGCATGTTGTCTGATACACAATTTGGTTTCCGCAGAGGCAAAGGAACGAATGACTGTCTTGCGTTGCTAACTTCAGAAATTCAGCTTGCCTTTGCTCAAAAGCAGCAAATGGGCTCAGTGTTTTTGGATATTAAGGGAGCTTTTGATTCAGTTTGTGTCGATGTTCTCTCCGACAAACTACACGAAAGTGGCCTTTCACCAATTTTGAACAACTTTTTGTATAATTTGCTGTTTGAGAAGCAGATGAGTTTTGCTCATGGCGACTTGACAGTTTCACGAATTAGCTACATGGGTCTCCCCCAGGGTTCATGTCTAAGCCCCCTTCTTTACAATTTTTATGTTAGAGACATAGATGATTGTCTCATGGAAAATTGCACGTTAAGACAGCTTGCGGATGACTGTGTTGTTTCTGTAACGGGATCAATAGCAGTCGATCTACAAGGACCACTACAGGATACTTTGGACAATTTGTCTACTTGGGCTCTCAAGCTGGGTATCGAATTCTCTCCGGAGAAAACTGAGATGGTTTTTTTTTTCTAAAAAACATAAACCGGCAAAGTTTCCGCTCCATCTGATGGGTAAGACAATCACTCATAGCATGTCTTCTCAATATCTCGGCGTCTGGTTCGACTCCAAATGCACCTGGGGGAAGCACATTGTGTATCTGATACAGAAATGCCAAAAGCGAATCAACTTTATGCGAACTATTACCGGAACATGGTGGGGAGCACATCCGGAAGATCTGATCAGGCTGTACCAAACAACCATTCTGTCGGTTTTAGAATACGGTAGCTTCTGTTTTCAATCCGCGGCGAAAACACACTTGCTGAAGCTTCAACGGGTTCAGTACCGTTGTCTTCGGATCGCGTTAGGTTGCATGAACTCAACTCACACTATGAGTTTAGAGGTACTCGCTGGCGTACAGCCTCTGACAGACCGCTTTGCGGAGTTATCGTTCCGGTTCCTCATCCGATGCGAGGTTGTGAATCCATTGGTCATAGAACATTTCGAAAAGCTGCTCGAACAGAACCCTCAAACTCGTTTTATGAGTGTGTACTACTGGTACATGACGCTGGAGGTAAGCCCATCTCCGGTTAACACCAATCGTGACAACTTCTCAAACTTCGACAGCTCCTCAGTGGATTTTGATCTCTCTATGAAGGATGAGATCACCGGTATTCCGGAATCTTTTCGTTCCGTAGGTATTCCACAGATCTTTGCAAGTAAGTTCGGGCATGTTAGCGGGGACAGACAGTTCTTCACAGACGGTTCGAAAACCGATGTTTCGAGTGGTTTCGGTGTCTACAACGAATTTCATAGCGCCACCTACATGCTTCAAAAGCCATGTTCGGTATACATTGCTGAGCTAGCGGCTATATACTACACCTTAGAGTACATTCGCACTCTTCCACCTGAGCACTACTTCATTTTTACCGACAGTCTAAGCTCTCTGGAGGCTGTTCGGTCAATGAAGCCGATGAAGCACTCAGCGTACTTCCTGAATGGAATACGCCAAGTCTTGAGTGCTTTGTCCAAACGCTCATACATCATCACCATAGCTTGGATCCCTTCACATTGCTCAATTCCGGGCAATGAGAAAGCGGACTCTCTGGCTAAGGTGGGCGCTAGCGGAGGGGATATTTACGAGCGTCAAATCGACGCGACGAATTTTTTGCATTGGCCCGTCAGGAGACCTTGATCAGCTGGCAACACAAATGGAGAGATGGGTAGATGGTTGCACTCCATCATTCCACAGGTGTCAAAGGGTTGGATTTAGGCCGCGATTTCATTCGTGTAATGTGTCGGCTGATGTCCAACCACTATTTGTTGAATGCACATACCTTCCGTATTGGGCTCTCAGAAAGCAATCTCTGTGTCTGTGGCGGAGCTTACCAGGATATCGAACATGTCGTGTGGGGATGCAATGAGTATCGTGAGGTCAGATCTGAGCTGCATGAAATTCTCCGGGTCCGAGGAAAACAACAGAAACCCGTTAGAGAAGTGTTGGCAGGACTTGATTTGGAATACATGAACCTGATTTACCAGTTTTTGAAACGTGTTGATGTAAGAGTTTGATGTAGTACGTTCCTTGTTTTCGTTGTCTGCTTTTTGGTTTTGTTGTTCGACCCTGTCTGTCGTCGCCCCCCTTCCGTTTGTCCTCTTCTTGTCGTTGTCTACCAATAAAGTCCTTTCTTTTTGGTTCCGTTACAGATATGGACAATTTGTCCCATCAATGTTTTTAGTATAAGTTAGCAAATAATTTAGTTTTAAACCCATAAACCCGTCCTTCCCAATTCTATTTTTTTTTTTTTCAATCCTTAACCTCGAAACAGCCGCGAGTACTTCGGCTCCCCAAACTAACATAGTCTTAAGGCAGTAATAAATTGTAAAATGTAAAATCAATGTAAAAACAAAAGATTTCGGCTCAGTTATGCCCATGTGGCGCCCGAGCCTTCCAAATAAACGAATAAGTAAAAAAAAACACCCGCGCATCTATTGTTTTGATTTTCACTCGAGAAAATAGCGAACACGATCGATTATGCGCCATACTCACCCCTAACAGAAGCGATGCATGCACAGCAAAGAACAACACAATACTCACAATGCGCCTGGCCATTTTAATATGTGCATTAAATCGTCACTGCTATATTGCAAATTATTATGCTGACAAGAAAATATCAAAAGAATTTTGGAATTTCCAGGATGCTTTTCAATACTGGCTGTGCAAGCACTAGAATAAATAGAAAAAAGAATAGGAGAGAAATACGAGTTAGATGAGTCATTTTTTTTGCACTTCAGTCGGGAATAGAGCAGGATTTTCTCAAAAAGGTGTGTGAGAGAGCGCGCGGGGTTAAGCAAGCCTGATACACTGATTTCCAGCATCGTGCGGCGAATGACACCCCCCTTATCTGATGTTACATTATAAATAAATTTTGAGCCTTTTTGTTATGTGTGCATACCTTCAACAATAAGTTTGAAACGTAAATGCGAAAACTCGCGGGGCAACAAGAGCTGCAAGGGATATCGGCTTGAAAGCAGACACAGTGCGTGAAATTTGTTTGCCAACATCGAAGAATCGGCTGTTTACGCTCTTCATTGCCACTTGTCAAAGTGTGCCGAAAACGAACGACTGCAAATTTGGCTGGTGCATCGAAAAGTCGTGCGATCGAGGATCGACCGGCTCAAAATCCAGGCGGATGAAACACGGTGAAGATTTGAACAGAAGCTAAACTACTCGCCAAGCAACAGGCAACAGCGGAGTGCGGCAAAATCTCCATTTCCCGAATCGCATCCGTGCTCCGTCATTGGGAGGATTGGACTCGCGGCGAAATCGGAAAATAAATCCCGGAAAAAGCAACCAACCAACGGACCGCTTCTGTAGCTGGAAACGCGGCTTCAGGGAGCGGCATAATCGATCCTAGTGGTTCGAGACAGCGGCAGAGGCACGTCCAACAGGCCGACCCACGAATCGTACACGTGATCCACTGGAACATTAAGTTTACTGAGCTGTAGGCCACGAGCTTGAGAAGCGATGCTGGCGAAGGAAGGAGGCAAGATTTGTGAATCGTCGACCGTGTGTGAGGCTAGTGGCAGCGGAGAAGTCGATCCCGTCAAGAAGCAGCTGGATTGCCAGAGACCAGGTGGCAAGAACTAGTTGGCATCGATCTACAAAAATATCATTTTCCGAGTGGAGCCGTCGTTTCCCGAAGTGATCCCAGCCATACGCACAAACGGTGCGAAACAGAAAGCCTTCTAGTAGAGGGCTTTTTGTTTACAGCCTCAACACGTCGCAGCGTTCTCGAGCAACGATCGGGTCGGAATCCGGCAGCGAGTAACGGAATGCTTCGAAGGTAGGCCGTCCGCGAGGAGGGCATTACTGGACCTACAGTCTTGATCCACCGCGGACTCGGTTCCGGATACAATTGCATGTACACAGATCCCGCAGCTATTCGACAAGGAGTGGCACCGGAGTTTCGAGGCTTGTCGGTAAGGAAGACGGCAGCTCTGAAGAAGCGAGTAAGCAGCAAAGAAGAAGAGAATGGGTGCACCCAAGAAGCTATGAGTGAGTACAAAAACTGAGGAAGAGAAGATGAATGAGAAAAGGCAAGGAAGAGAAACAGCGTAGGAGTTAGGGCTCAGAATGAGGAGTATTACGTGATGAAAGGGATGGCAAAACAAAAGGTATTGTACGAATTCGTCCACTCCGAGTATTTGTCTACGTTTTACACCATATTTTTCCCACTGTGCACTGCATGAAAACAGTTTAGACCGTAGACTGTCGTTTATACAAAAACAATAAAATTTGTATGGACCATAGACTTTGGCCAGAACACCTCCTCTCTCCCTGCAATTAGAATCTACGTAGTTTATGGATAGGCCCTAAGGTCGTCATCAGTAGAGTCAAGTACGAGACTCATATAGGTAATAGCTTCCCAGGCTAATAGGAGGCAATCAGTGAAGTACTAGATTGAAAGTAGTGAGCTGGATTTTTGTATGGCGAGATGATCGATTCTCCATTTCTGCAATGAAATGGTGCAAACAGCGTGGGTTATATGATTTATTGACTAATTTGATGCTGTTTGAGCAAAAGTTTGGATAACTGTGTTGTTGAAGTTGCAGGAAAAAATAATACAACAACACATTCAAACTGACGATAAGCTGATTGTTTATACCCGAAAGCAACGTCTCAATCAAATTTTTATCATTCAACTCAATTACTTCCATCTGGATAAACAAAACCACACCCCTTCGTGGTTTGATAACAAAAACTCCATTCCTTTCATCGATGCCAAGAATATCCCGCATAGCATAACAGCTGTCATGCTTTTAGGGGTTGAATTCTCACATCTGCAGCTCGCTCTCGATATTGCTCAATCGCGGGCTCTAGATCTTGCTCATGCTCAGTTTATGCTCTCTGTTATGATTCGAATGCCAAGGCAAAAGCTCTGGGTTAGCTATAGCAGCACGCTCGACCGCCAGTCTCCACGGGTGAGCTGTTGACAATGTTCCGCACCACAACGCCTTTCCATCGTTTGCCAAGCGAATGAAGGAATGAGTCACGCAATCAAAGAGCTCAGCACAAAAGGGGCCCCTTTCGTAGCATTAGCGGTAGGTGTTGGCTCTGGCAGAGGTGCTCAATTGTGTTACGTTAACCCTTTATAAGGCCGAGAAAACTACAAGAGTTGTCAACGCATACTATTATGGAAATGATTATATACATGATTACATGTACAAAACAATTTATGTTTGTAAGAAATTCTCAAAAATCTAGGTGGCAATATAGTTGCCACTGCCCGTCTACCCCAAAAACGAGCTTTTGAGGTGGCAATATAGTTCCCGAATAAAAAATACAGTAGAAAAACCGAACGTTGTATTGTAACAGTACTATTTAAAACCATATTTTTACAATAGACACCACTGTAAAAATAAAAATACAAAAACAATAAAATGTAATGTAGAACCCAATATAGTATACTGTAAATAAGAGTTTTACAATATACTATACGGGTGGTTAAGTATCGTAACAATATAAAAAAATATTTTTCTCCATATATATTTTTTTGCAAAACCATACATTATATTGTAAATGAATTGTTATAAATACTAATACGTGGGATTTAATAAACCGTACATTGTATGGTACACATATGGTTTCAAACAATAAAATGTACCGTAAATATATTGTTTTCAATTGTAGTTTCACTACTGGTTATACATTTAATTAAATGGTTTTGGAATGGTTCTCTTTTGTTATGTTGTATTGGTTTACATTACATAAACCATATAATGTTATATTATCTTGTCATTTTCCTCCTGTTAATGGCATCTTAGGCTTACTAGCATTATGAGAATGCGCTTTGGGAATTCTCCAGAGCGTTTTGGATAACCCTTCATATTGGATCGCCCACGTCTAAGTCTGAGTCGAGGTCTGAGTAGTCTCTGATTGCATTAACAGTTGAAGCTTAGGCTCCCATGCCCTACCAGCCAGATAACTGGGTTTCGCAAACTAAGCATTATTTGTGGCAACACTTTGAGCGGCATGATGGAACTATGCCGAGCGCGCTAAGTATTATTAGACCACTAATGTAGTTGCATGAAGTGGGTGACGAGGTACATAAGTATCATTACAGCGTGCTTAACCGTTTTTGCAATATTGAGGCTCCAGTTTGACCAAAGATTGAAATACACGGGGAAGTACATAACAACTCATGAGAAAACTGTCAAGTTCGATTCAAGTATAAGTTAGGTTAAAAAGCGAACCCACAGACGAACCTATATTAGAATTTCTTTCAGTCCAGTCCATATGTTAAAGATGGCTCTACGATAAAGTACGTCAATCGTATTCCTCTCATCGCACTCTACATACCTAGTCCACCATATCTCTTGGATCTGCAGTTCTTAAGAGATCTGGTTTACTACTTATTTAAATATTTTATTGACTTTAAATTAATGATGATGATTAACCTGGGCTTGTTAGGGGAATATCCATAAGTAAAAAAAAATCGCGTTAAGTACTGTTCCTTTGATTCTTAGTGGAATTGAAAGGAACAGTACTTAAGGCGATTTTCTTTTTACTTTTAAATTGATGTTTCAACTTATTCACTTTTTTTCTTTCCTTTCCTTTGCATCAAAAAAGTCACAAACATCAACAAAACAAAGCACGGAACAAATCTAAAACTGAATAAATAATTAATAATGCACAGAAAAATAATGTTTCGGAAAAGTGAATGGTTCAAACGTAAGAAAAACAGTATAATATATTGTTACATAAAATCGAATGTTAATGTATAGTAGCTACAATGTGCGAAGCTTTTAGTGAACCATTTCATTACAATATACATTATTGTAGCTGGTACACTGTATGGTGCATGAATGGTTTTCACCAAACACCCTATGGTTAGTTTTTATCCGGTTTGCCACTCAAGGGGAATGACATATCTTTTTCTAACCGGAATATCCGCATTTATCCGTTTCTAACCGTCGTTAACCGCTTCTAACTTCTGCTCACTTAGCAGCTCGCTTAGCAACGGTTAGCGACGGTTAGAAACGGATGAATGCGGATATTTCGGTTAGAAAAGTATAATATACTTTGCAATATACTTGTGCAACCTTACTTGCATCTTGTCACTTTAATTTTGAAGAAGAGAGAGTCGATGAAGAGAACTCTCTCATGTTACTTTCGCCCTTATTTAAACTCAATCTATATATGTCATTCCCCTTGTTGCCACTGCCCGTTTAGGCCACCAGCGCTGGTGGCAATATTCTTGCCACTGCCCGTTTAGGGTACTTTTCTTCTTTTGACTTTGATAAAAAGCCGGATAATAGATTTTAGAGCGGATTAGGGCTTAACCCATAATATAAACTGTGTAGTTCAGCTCATGTCAAACCATAATTTGATTATTTCTTAAAATGTTTACCAAATCTATATTTTTACAATAAGTTTGAGCTAATTTTCTTCACGCGGTCAAAATTAGCCATTTTTGAGACTACAAATGGCTCCCAAATTGTTGTTAAAGCTTTGTTTAGTACCAAAAAATTACCAGGCGTTGTTAGTAATCTCAATTTTACGTAAACCAAAAAATAAGTTCGAAATAATTTGTTATAAAGTAGAAAAAATACAATATAGTTGCCACTGCCTTATAAAGGGTTAATGAGTCCTCAAATCGTCCTCCACTTGATCAACCCTAGAAAACCTAACTGTTTATAGACAGGGAGATTTTGTTGACCTATGCCGTGGTCCGCACTCACCTGATGCTGATTGATATCTAGCTCGCTGTGCACCATGTCTTCTTTTATTCTTAATTACTTAAGCTAATATGCAGCTCCTTTTTCCACTAAAGCGTGAGCGTGAGCGATTCCAATTGGACGCTGCACTTACACATTGTATAGCGCCTAAAACGTATGCTATTATAATTCAACCTATAATTCAACTATATCGAACTGGTTCCTTTGTGCTGCTTTCACTTTTCTACCCTGTCCAGTGTCCATAGTAGAATGACCATCCGCTTCTGAAGCGAACGTGTGGACCACTGCGCCACGGGCCCCGACTCCCACGTCTTCTTGTACTGGTCGGATGACTCTCGAAAACCATTTTAGTCGGGTTGCTATCCGACATCCTGATGACGTGACCGGCCCATGGTAGCCTCCCAATTTTCGCTGTGTGGACGATGGTTGGTTCTCTCAGCAGCTGATGCAGCTCGTGGTTCATTCGCCTTCTTCAAGTCCCGTGTTCCATGTGCACTCCGCCATAGATGGTATGCAACACCCTCCGTTCGAAATCTTCAAGGGCGCGTTGGTGCTCTGCACGTAGGGTCCGTCCATGTTTCGTGCCCATACCGGTCTAATCAGCGTTTTGTAGATGATTAATTTCGAGTGACGGCGAACTTTGTTCGATCGTAGAGTTATGCGGAGTCCAAAGTAAGCTCGATTTTCTACCACAATGCGTCTCTAAATTTCTCTGCTGGTGTCGTTGTCGGCGGTCAGTGAGCCCAAGTGGGGTGGCGGTCACGGTGATTCCTCCCTGGAGCCCTTCGACACATTAATGACTAATCCGATTCGCCTAGCTTCACTCTTTAGTCGGATGTACGTTTCCGCCAAGGGACTGTTCATAAACCACGTAGACTTTTTGGGGGGAGGGGGTCTGGCCAAAGTCTATGCTCCATACAAATATCAAATTTTTTGTATGGACAAAAGTCTACGATGGGGGAGGGGGGTCTGAGATTGCCAAATTTTGGTCTACGTGGTTTATGAATAGCCCCCAACGTCTCAAATTTACGATAATATCAATATCATCAGCGAAAACAAGCAGCTGAACGGACTTCGTGAAAATCGTTCCACTTGTGTTTATTGCCGCTCTTCTTACGCCTTCTAAGCCTAAGGTTATGTTAAACAGCAAGCACGAAAGACCATCATGCCGTAACCCTCTGCGAGATCCGAAAGGACTCGAGAGTATCCCTGATTCTCGAGCAATCGTATCAGTTTGTCCGTGACCGACCGTTTCGGACAAGAATCCTTCCGATGTCCAGTTGCATGACATGAAAAACAAGTGTTCTTCTAGCCATCATAAAATATTCTACCCTTTCGGCCCATGACCTCAATCATCGGCGGGATGTCTTTCTTCACATCGATGTGAACACCGCGTACACCAGTAAACAAATGGCCCAAGCCCAAATTAGCAGGAAATCTCTCCCTAACTTCACGCTGAACCGTTCCAAACTTTCCCATCTCCAACGTTAGAGTGTTATCGTAACCTCTGGCGGGAGATCGAACACCCTAACGTAGCGAACGTTGGTACCGTCATTGGGGGTGAGAATGGGTCAAAAAAGGATACTCAAAAATTGTTTGTTAAATAACAAATGCAGTTGAAGTCGGAATGACTTTTTATTTGGTATGTATACTCTTCTATGTGGTAATGATAGTTTAGCAAGAAAGTATCACGTTATATGAATTGCTTAGTAAACTACAAATGATTGAAAATTGACCCAATCTCACCCCTTAGAGGGGGTGAGAATGGGTCAAAGTATTCGAAATCGCCTATCTGAGAATATAAGTTAATTTTATTGATCATATCTAGTAAACCTACTTAAAACACAATGTTATCATAACGAATAAATATTTAGGTAATTTTAAAAGATGATTAATCCACCCAAAAGGCCTAATACAACCAAAAAAATGGTTGAAATTTGATAAAATAACGTTTGTATGCTGTATCGCCATTTTTAGCCATCATAGTCATCCTCAATTAGAGTTTCAACCTTCATGAGAGGAGGGGGGATTACAATGAGGGAGGGCGCATTGAAAGATTGATTGTAAAAAAACATGATAGTTTTAGTATACTGCATAAGAAATGTTTAACCAAACCCTCCGTTATAAACTCTTATGTACATGATCATTGGCCTCTATATTGCTAAAGCAAATCACTCCATCTCGAGATAGAGGAACGCTATTAAGTCTATTTTGTGAGCTTACGATATTGCAGTACATACTCTGAAGATTAGCTGATGATTAGAGGAGCTGTCCAAATGCATGGGTGTATTGTTATAAATGATTTTTGGCACTAAACGTATTAACACACTCGTTTGACACTTCTCGACATATTTTCGAAAGAAAGCGTGCTTTTATGAAGATACGGTAAACATGGCACCACTCTAACGTCAAATGGGGACTGGATAACAAGTTGAATGTTTAGTAAAATTATGTGCACTCGATAACTTGCTTGACCCAATCTCACCCCCATTCTTAATATTTAGACATAGGGTCAAAAATATTGAATTTTCAAATAAAAAGAGCAATGACATCCCGCTTTTTCCATTTCATCAAGCAGGTAATACCTACAGCTAATCATTTATTAGAAAATTTATGGTTAGGTACTTGTGTTAAACATTACGAAGGAGAAATTTTTTCAGAGTGATTTACTAGTAGTTTCATCGTATAAGTTTAGCCACAAATTTAACAAAAAACGATTATTGCTAAACATCTTATTCTGCATCATGACGTGTAAAAACATCTCCTCTTTGAAATAATATAAAGTTTTCAATATAAATTAGCGATAGTTGATGAGCTATTTCAAATTTTATGTTTCTCCGTTTTGACCCAATCTCACCCCCCAGACCCATTGTCACCCCCATCGACGGTACCTGCAATAAACATGCGCACTTCCACACAACTGCCGTTAGAATAGGCAAACGGTTTCGGCTCCGCATTCCTTTCCATTGTTTCCATCTATGCCCCTTGTGACGTGAACTTAATAAACAGCGACCGGTCATGTGCTGTTTTTTACATTGTTTCTATGGTATTCACACCCGCATTTAACTCCTTGAGGAAAGTGGCAATATCCTCCAAAGTCGGCCGGGGGCTACCCGGCGGGAACCGAAATCCTGCGATGTTTACAATTTCACACATACCGGAACTTGATTCCATATTCAAGCCCCGAGCGCACAATCGCTAAATTGGATAAATGTGAACGACGGCGGGATACAAAGCGATCGAGAATTAGGTAGGGTAAGAAATCAAACTTTGAACTAGTCAAATTGTAATCTTAATTTGAACCATTTCAAAATTCATTAAGACGACGTACTTTTCAGGCAAATATTGTCCCGAAAAAAATGTTAAACAGCTTTCCGTAATATAACCTGATAACATGGACTTTAAAAGCATTGAAAAAGGCGTTTTTGTCATGGAAAACAGGCAATTGAAAAATCAATGTGATTCCACCCATTTCCCCCAAGAGAAAGCACATTTTCGGTGCACTCGTACAGCTCATGCATTGTATCACACGCAATATGTGAACACGTCAAATGAAAGCTTATTTATCGTAGAATCGACCAACCGAATAATATTCCGCATTATTTGTCATAAAATTATCAAATTTAAGTGATTCTTACTTGGAGAATGTTATCTTAAGTTGAACCATTTGTAATCTAAATTTGAACTAGTAAACGGTGGTGAGCTTCTAGTGTTGGCCTGTAGATTGCGCTAGTGATTGCTTTGTTTACTCTTGGGGGATGAAAAAATCCAAATTTAGTTTCCAAATTCCTAAAGAATTCCGAACATTCTGAGTTGAAATTCCACTGCCTAATGAAAAATAGGTGTGAGAATTAGCAGATTCATGTGATTTTTCATTGTTTAGCATGGAATTGGCTGTTTTGTGAGTTGCTCGAACTGCTGCCGCCAGTAGTTCAAATTAAGATTAAAATTGGTTCAAATTATGATTACGATGGTTCAAATTAAGATTAAAATCATTGTTGATGAAAAATCAAATATTTCAATGAAATTCGGTGCAAATACAAACTTTTTACGATTTAACAGAAAGCTTATACCCGTGGCTTTCATGTGCATACGATTTTGCAGTAGTAAATTATTTCCATGTGGAAGAAAAAATCACTTAAAATTTGCACTGCTTCAGAAAGCCGCAATTTGGTTCAAATTTTGATAACCTACCCTACTATAGTAATACCTAGCCAGCACAAGTTGATAGGGAAGAAGCGACCACCGACCGAGAGCAAAATTGCCCCGTCTGTACTTAACGACGGTCGCTACAGTACTGATTGGTTTTATATTCCGTGTGGCGAAACATTTCAAAAATATTCAATGCTTGAAATCCCTGTAATGTTCATTAGTAAGGTCAATCTTGGAGTATTCGTCGGTTGTTTGGTCACCGTATTATATGAATAGTAAATTGAAGATCGAAGCAATTCAGCGCAAGTTTGTACGTTTCGCGTTGCGCCATCTGCCATGGAACGACCCCAACAATCTGCCAAACTACAATGAGCGCTGCAAACTTTTCATTTCTGCATTAACATGTCTAAAGGGTCTAACTCGTTTTGTAAACAAACATTGTTTCTGTCGCTGTAGGGTCTATCTCTATCCACCCACGCATCTGGGGGCCGTTATCAGAAAGAGCGAAGTTAGATCTTTCTGATAACGGCCCCCAGATGCGTGGGTGGATAGAGATAGACCCTACAGCGACAGAAACAATGTTTGTTTACAAAACGAGTTAGACCCTTTAGACATGTTAATGCAGATTTCAGACCTTTTACAGTCGAACATTGAGTGTCCACATTTGTTGTTACTCCTTAACATAAATATGCCCCATCGACAACTTCGCTCTAATGTCTTTCTTTTTATTCGAGGAGCTCGAGCAAACTACTATGCTCATAATGAACCTTTCACTGGTATGTGTCGCTGCTTCAATCGTTGTTTTCATGTTTTTGATTTTCATTTACCTCTTTGTACCCTTCGTAAAATGTTTTGCCAAGTTTTTTCGGCTTCTATATGAATTGTTTGTTTCTGTTAGGTACAATTAATTACATTATAATATGTATTAGAATTAAGCAAAATTATATCATTTGGAATATATGTTGATATTAAAAGATAAGAGGTTTTGCGCCCATTTGAGAAAGGGCTAAATGTGCTCTACTCAAACGGGCTTTTCCCTACTCCAAAATAAATAAATATGAATAAAAACATTAATAAATTGGGCGCCAAAAGCTGCGAAAAGTGATCAATTTTACCCGGAATCACAGTACTACTCTTTATCTTTTGATTTATAACTATGACTTCCCTTAAAAAGCAGAAATTAAAAATATGTGACAGATAAACTTTTTCATGTTTTACGATTTTTGTTCACTTTTTGTTAAGGCCGGAACAAATCTCATTTTCTTCTTTTGTCACAATACTCGTTGGCTTGCTAAGGGGGAGGACAATAAATAATAAATGTATTTGACGCAGAAATACCCAAACAATTTGGCAAAATCTATAAACTCATCGGATTTGTTAAGAAATTTTCTGTGCAACTCTAATTTCACCTTGAAATTTTAAAAATTCTTGAATAATTTATTGTTGTCCCCCCTCAAAATGTTGAATTTTGACCAAAATTTTCCGAGGGGGCGGTGACATAAGAGAAAATCGAAATTTGTGTCAGCCTAAATTTGTTGTGGTAAATTTAACATACAACGTAAACAAAAATTTATTTACTTTACACACATACAAGTATTAATAATGACTCAACTGTTAAACAGTTTACATAACATAAAACAAAGACTGAACAGATGGAAAAACATGCAAAATTGTTGTTGCTCAACAGCACAATTAACCTTACGAAAAGGATATGATATTTGGTAACATGATACTGCATTACTGCAGGGCAAGCCACGAAAGTCTGATCTCGATCATCCATCAGCTCACATCGCGCAGTCCATCGCTCGATATTCTCTCCGAGTCTCTCTTGATTCTCCGTGCTTTTGCCTACATCGCCACCCACCGGTTTGCGAAACTCACCACTCCCTGGGATGTTCCATGATGGGAGTTGGAGAGGGCTTCACACTGAACCCAAACATCATCCTGTATGCGACTGAAATCTAATACGCTCGCGCCCTTTAACAAAAAGCATACACAAATTGGATGATGCCTCATATGGTCTGGTTCACCGTCAACTGAAATCGAGTGTGTGCGAATCAGTCGATTACAGTACGAGACGCGAATAGGGGTTCAACTGAAAATCGCATAACATTCGAATGCAGCTATTTCGTATTTGGAATGCAGTTCAGTTTGCATATTATAT